>NC_136636.1:21184699-21639983 GCF_949748355.1 Melanostigma gelatinosum | reverse complement strand
GCAATGTTCCCTCTAATTTTTCATGTGTCTGGGCATACACACAAGCTCCCTGAGCACACTGAGGACCACTGTGAGCAACATCAGATGTGCACGCTGTGGCCACACACCAGTATCACACCTGTTCAAAACCTTGGATCATAGCAAGTTACATGGCTTATTAAAAGAATCAAATTACAGCAGCAATTTTCACTAGTTTACTTTTAATATAAGTGATTTGACAAACTTTAAAGGAAAAAGACAAAAATCTTGTTGTTCATGAGATGTGTAGTATGTTTTATGTGAGAGTCCTGCTTGGCCATGGGAAGAGTCTTGCTTTGGCCTGTGTGAGGTCCTGTTGTGGCCTGTGTGAGGGTCCTGTTCTGGAAGAAATGATACATATACACCTTTCAGACATAACATTTTGTTCACATTAAAACACATTCACATTTTGCACAATGACGTGTGCTGTAGCTTGTGATACAGTGTAAATTCCTGTAACTCTGTCTGTAAAATATGTAATTACTCAGTTTTTTATTATCATTTCTACTACCCATAAATTATCTAGTAGTAGCATAATTTAATGATTAATATCCATAAGTAAAAAATCTTAATAAATGTCACTAGAATATGCACAAATCTGACTTAAATTTTACCTTATTTTTCACGTCTGTCCTTCTCACTTCTCCAATGGTTGTACACTTTGTCCAGGTTGATGGCTTCGTCTGCTTCTTGCTTTGACTTTATGTGCATCAGCTGGTCCAAATGTGCCACTTCAAGACGATTTCTGGATGCTGTTTTGATACGATTCATTAAACTGAATCGTCTTTCACAATCTGCACTGGAAGCTTAAAAGAACCACATTTCTTTTTTCCAATGGCTTGGTGAGTGGATGTGTCGCTGCCCGTTCGTTTCGCCATGATAAGGGGTTAGCATTTGCGTCTCGTAACTCCGCCGCACTGTTGTTAGCTAGCTAACCTGCACGGCGCGAATGGGCAGGGCAATAGTGTCAATGCTATGATTGGCTGCGTAGCGTAAGTGAACCGAATCGTATCATTGGCTGGACACCTGTCACTCACTGAGTTACGTTGCAAAATAGTACAGAAAACAAAATTATTATTATTATTATTGGTTTAATTGATTAGATAAGATTAGGACTAATATTAGATATTAATTAATACGTTTATGTTGAATTTTATTTTATGCGCTGCATAGATTTTCTTGTGCGCTGAGAATGTGCGAGCAGTGCGCGATTGCTCAAGCGCGCAGCTTAGAGGGAACATTGGTCGCATGTGTCCCTCGTGCACTATTCAAACAAAACCCACCCATAAAATTATTGCTCCATAAAAAATATATGTCTCAAAAAAATCTAAATCGAGAGCAAAGGCTGTTCATCTTTGTTTAGTTACTGGTTTTTTTTACCTTCAGTACGTTCTTTTTGTTGTGGTTATTTGTTACGTTATCTTCAATATTCTCTGTTCTTGCTCCATGTCTTATCTGTAACTGATTTCCTGCAGCTCAAACAACCTAATTTTCCCAGGGGGATCATTACAGATTAATCTAATCTAAAAATAAAAATCTTATCTCATCTAATCTAAAACACACAAACACGCACACACACACACAAACACACCCACAGACACACACACACACACACACACACACACACAACCACTCACAAAGCACACCGATTTGTCTGGGGAGAAAAAAATGAAGTTATGACGAGTTAGAATAAGTTCAACATACACTTTGGGGAATGTGCAGCCGAGTGGAGATTTGTCACACCTCAAACACTCCTATGGTTCCTGTGTCAACAGATGAAATACCTATGGCCGGACATGCTCCGTCATCACAGGGCTGCTATTGTTTGATGAAGAAGCATTTTAGGAAACGAGGCGAGGGCCGCTGGGATAGATGGCCCGGGACAACAAAGTCCATATTGAGCTGTGTTCCCTGCTCCTTTTTTGCACCCGAGCAAAATGATCTGCTTTTGTCGAATGAACAACAACAACACATTCTAGCTTTTATCATGAATCACTCGCAAACAAAAGAAATAAAACACTCTCCCTCTTACAAACACATAAGCAATAAAACACACCCTTGTTTTAATTCATGCACAAAAGTGTGATATTGTTTCTGCAATCACTATTGCAGCCCTACAGACTACGCTGACAATATGAAATTATAAAGTTTATGGCATTTCTTTTGCGCCTTGCTGTTTTATAATCAAAACACGCATATGCATTCTAGAGATGGTTGAATGCCTTTATGCTGTAATAGTTCAAGCGTTGCCTCAATTTGAAGCCATCCTATGGTGTCAACATGTTGCTCTAACCCCGGTTGTGCTGCAGGAAGGTGGCTGAAGTCATTACGGTGTCCGATATGTGATTGGAGCAACGGGGGCAGAGTGGTGGAGGCACGAGGGCCGGTGAGCTGGATGTGGGGTGGGCCGGCAGTAAGAGGAGAGCTGTTCTGTTACTTTGTCCAACAGCACGGAGAGCTGACCTTGAGGGGAATGGGGGAAATTGACAGAGGGGGAGAGAGCGGTAACAAGGGCCAGCTATATATCAGGGAGGCAATTTGGAGCGGTTTATCCGATGAGGGTCAATTCCTGCTGCAGTACCATAGACCAGAGTTTTCAAGCCTGAGCGTGCCTTCATCGGGAGAGGGTGGGATGGATCCATTTTTGAATGACTGAGCCGCTGATCAAGCCCCAGCAAATCATTCACACAAAACACAGAAGACTAGGGTAATCATGAGGATTTGTGATACAGGAAAGCGTGCATCAGTAGATTTATCTCCTGCTATTTGTGGCCTTGGCGCTCTGGCTCTGGTCCAAATCAAATCTTTTTGAAGAGCCAATTTCACAATGTTCCCTTCAATTATTTTACATATCAAGCACATGGACCAGGTTATTATCTGGAGGATACAGACATTAATGTCATTATTATTACCAGCATTAAAGCGGTACACGCTCATTTGTGACCAAAGCATATTCCTCCACTGTATAGAAAAGACTTCAAAGATTTGCAATAAATCTGTCAGTGTAACGCTGCGATGCCAAGAGAGAGAGAGTCATTCTACATATGCCTTTACTTAATGTCTGACCTTTTCTATTGCTGCTTCTATTTTGGATCACTGTCTCTCTGCACCTCTGAGACCGGCCAGATGGCAGGTCTATTGCGTGATACAATTTGAGAGACAAGAGCACTGTTACACCACAGGATTCTTTGGCTCGGGCCCCAGCTTCAGTAAAGGCTGGAATGGGCACATAACTCCAGCATATCATTATCTCCTCCTCCTGTGTGACCAACAGACTGAGCGCAGTTCATACGCTCGGCAGTTCAGGCCAGCCTAATGAAGATGGTGACTTATATCGGACATCCACATGCAGAGTGTTCCAAACTGAAGAGGGAATTGAGGCGTTTCTAAAGTAAAATTCTCATCGTAAAGCCAAATTACGAGACTCATAAAACATAATATATTATTACGGGGACACTTTGTGGACAAAGTTTATTTTACACGATGTGGATGTTCCAAACATGAAACTGGAGCCCTCAAAAGTCTATAAAATGAGAAAACCCTTCATTAAATGTACATTTTAGCTTTTTAAGTCTTCCTTTTTTTCCTACTCACAGGAAAATGCAGCACCAGCTGCTTGTATGGGGGTAGGAGGGTATCGTTGGCCCTTCATTCCCTTAATAAAATCCCAAAAGTAACAGCGAAAGGAGTAATTTCTCCTTGGAATAGGTTCTGGTTACAGTTAAAGCCTGTCAAATAACTATGTATTATTACTATTTTTTGGATTCATTGGTATTTTCGTTCACATGAACTGTATGTATATCGTGTGTCTGCATATGTTGATTTGTGTTCCCTGCACAAGTTCCCTGCGCAATCCATCCAATAATTGTCAAGACATGTCACTAAAAAAAACTCAACAGAAATGTCAACCTGCTTGTGGCGGTTCAGGACAAGAGCCTCAGGGGGTCAAACTCATTAGGATTCATCCTCTGGGAACCATGAATGCCTGTGCTATATTTCATGTCAATCCTTTGCATCCTTGGAGCCCTGCCGCTACAGAAAATACTCACAACAAAAATAAATGAATACATCACATGTTTTACACATCTCAGCAGCTATTTTAGTGAAGTGCCGATCAAAGCGCTGTCCAGTTTTATACCCCTTTCTATCTTATTCAAATTCAAATCTCATCATTGTGTGTCTGCTTGGGTCAATGACTCATTCATTACGTGTCGGTTTTAACTGCATCCATTCGTGTCTCTGCAATGCCACGGCTGCATCACAAGCATTTACTCAGAGTTTAGTAAATCCATTTATCCATGAATTCGTGACGACAGAGCTTTGTCAGCTTGACGACTGAAGTGTATGTATGTATGTATATATATGTGTATATATATATATATATATATATATATATATATATACTGGCTAATGTCTAATGAAAGCCCAACAAAATCAAATCAAAGCCAGAAATGGTCGGCTGACTCAGGCACATTACTGTGGAGATCAAGGGAGAATATTTATGCAATGTGATTGGAGGTACAGTCGGTTCCTGCTTATACAGGATTTCCACTGTATGCCATCATAAAGCAGATATACTACACAGTCGACAAATGCACCTTATCGCATCTTATCTGTGCTCTGCTCATTTTCCGCTTGAGCAAGTTGGGAGAATTGACTTGGAATTGCTCCATGCAAAGTAGCTGCACCCTCCACTCATGGTTAGACACATGGCATCAGAGTGTGGCACAAGGTATGCACGGTTCTCGACGGGCGGAAGACCCAGAGTGTCCGCGCTGCAAATAAAAACCATCAGCACTCCCCGCTCTCATTAATTAATGTACTGAGGTTTGTATTGATGAATTTGAGATGCAGCTTCTTTCCTGTGGAGGCGCATAAAAATGCTGCGTGTGCTCGAGTAAAATAATGGATTATGCAGCCAAAGCACAACCTCGGTCTGCTACTGACTATTTAGAAAGGATGACACAGGCTGCCCCTTTTCTTGTACCTGTCGGTGTGCTTACTTTTGATATAAAACACAATCTTGATATATCCAACCAATTCCCATGTTGCCCCTCATGTGAACAGCCCACTCTTCACACCCTGCAGCGGCCCCGGGACAGTAATTTGATTAAAACCCTGAATACATCAACACACCAGTTCCTTGTGCACAGTGTGTTCTTTTCCTCTTTAGCTAAAGAGCGGTAGCATGCAAAGCAGCCACATCCATCATCACAATTTGACGTTTTTCAGGGAATGAAAATGCTAATTTGGAGACAAACGCGGAGAAAACAACGTTTTAGGAAGTGAAGAAGCCTGTTAGACAATGCCATTTGCACTTCATACATCTGTTTCTACGACAAGTACATACAATCCTTTATTTGTCCCCTTACAGAACTTTCTCTGAATGCTAATTCTGCATTGCCTTCAGAAGCTTTGACAGGAAAGGTATGTCGGCTTCCACTGCCTGAAAAGCTCCTAATGAATAATTAATTGGTGCCACCGCAGTTAGGGCATAATTTATCTCACCATTTCACAGAGATTTTATTAAGTACTGCGGCTGGCTGGCCTGTCAAGTAGGAATCCATGCAATATTCATCAGAGAAAAGATGCATGGGACAACGGCTCATAGCCGGAGGATTTATTTAGAAAAAGCAACAATAACCTCAACAAATCCCACCCTCTTGTAAAAGCCTGGCATGCTGCGTAGCAGCTCCTCCAGCCTGTGTGTGTGGCGGATTTGTGGAGACCTTCCTACAGGATGCCAAATGGCTCGAGAGGAGCTGTTCTCATACCTCATAATGCTCAAAGGGAATGAGGCTGCAGAGTGAAGTTACAGTGCAGGGGAGCAGTGAACGCACCACAGCGCTGTCCTGTATGTGTTCAGTCCATGTACTATGAGCCAAAAAGTTACCAAGACATTTTTTTTACACGTTCAGGAGTAGAATGCTACTACAGCCACTTCTTCAACTGCTGAGTGGTGGAAAACGTATTCATTTATTCAAGTAAAACTAGCAATACCACACAATAGAAATACTCCAAGTAAAAGCCCTGCATTCAAAGGTTTCCGAAAATGTAAAAGTACGTAATATGTAAGTATTAGCAACAACATGTACTTGAGTATTGTAATAAAAAATATTCATGATGCAGAAAGGTCCATGTCCCAGAATGTGTTTATTGTCGTATTATTGGATCATTATTATCATTCACATATAAGAAGGACTTTAAATGTTATCGTTAGTTAGGGTGAAGCTCATTTGAACCACTTCATATACTGTTGGGTTATTTGATTCATATTTTTATAAACTGATCAATTGTTTTGTATGTAAAATCTTAATCTGAAATGTAGCTGTCAAATAATGTAGTGGAGTAAAAGGCAGCCCACAAGTCCAAGTAGCTCAAAAATGTCCTTAAGTAAACAACTTTACTTTGTTACTTCCCACCACCACAACTATTACTACCTCTACTGATAATTATGGCACATTGTTATTGTTATGTGTCACGTCATGTGTTGTGTTTATTTTCTAGTGCACAGAGAGCAGAGAGCAGGCTTGTGCTGTGATTGTAATGCTACACAGTAATTTAAAAACGATAGACTGTGTGGAGAGAGACGAAAAGGCTGGTGTTCAAGCGTTAACATTCTTTTATTTCATGATTAATCCCAAATGGTGGACTATGTCTCAGAATTGGACTTGAAAGATAAGGACTAATTCCAAACAGTAGATGGCGATTTTTGCCATTTTCAAAAATGAAATGGTAATTTTTATTAATTTAGTAAGATCATTAACACCAGCATTGACGTGTTTCATCACAGTACAGTCATGTCATTTAGTTAATATCTTTAAAAACACTTTTATCTTATATCCTCTATAGTCTATAATAACAACTACACTAATGATACTAACATAATGCAACTTCAAGGCATGGGATCAATAAAGTTGATCACACATAAACAGAGGTCCCTCTGGGTTTTTTCCAGTACCAGATCTGCAGTGATCAATTTAATCAAGAGCTGGTCTCTTATTTTGTTCAATAAATTTACGTCTTTTATTTGAGCAAAGGACCAAATGCAGCTTTATGACTGACTGGCACCGGTGAACAATCCCAACCCTGTATAAAGGAAGCAGTGTTTAATGCAGTGAACATCTGTATTCAGGCAGGACAGGTTCAGGAGGCAGGAGAGGATAAAATATTCATCCGTTGCTGTCTTTAGACAATGAAACATGACAGTGGTCTCTCACTGTCAAATGTCTGAGGTGCACAAATCCAAATGGGAACTTACCTTACATCATTTCTACTTGTTTCATTCAGCTCTCAAGTGCCAAAACAAATTAGGAACTCGAAATTCAACAGCAACAATTAGATGAGAGGTTAGTGAGTCAGTGTGATAGAAACAATGCCCTTGAAAAAGGCTCACCAACACAGGAGAAAACACATAGTATGTAAATATGCGGGAAGGCAGTCCATGCATATTTGATTTTCTGGCAATGTAGAACAGAAGATGAAAATAATTCTTCCTTCAAGTACGCTCCTCTTTACGAAATCAGGGTAAAAGCTATTCTGTGTTATCAGATCTTCTATGAAGCCCCTGCGTTTCTTTTGAATTGCATCATCTTTTATTAAAATGTCAGGATCTGGCTCTCTGGTGCTGGTGTAAGATGATGATTCCTGCTTTTCACAGCTTGCTGAGATCAGGACGTCGAGGCGGATTCTAGGAGTCGGGTGTGATTGAACTCGGAACACAAAAGGTCATTGTAAAAAAAAATGACGTTTGTTATGTTGAAGGATTTCCTCTCTTGGATATACATGATATAGGGGGATTGTTTCCTTCAAAATAAACACAGCGACATCTATTCAAATCCAAATGTTCTACTGACCTTAAATCCATTTAATATCAACAAACAACAGGATGGATCTGAATGCAAGGCAAGGCAAGTTTATTTGTATAGCTCATTTCAACAACAAGGTAATTCAAAGTGCTTCACATAAAACCATTAAAAGCATCAAAACATAAGGCAGAAGAAAAGGAGATTTTAAAACAATTAAGAACATTCATTGCATTAAAACATTTTTTTTTTAAAACAGTGTAAGAAATAAAATGCAGTCGTAAAATGCAGAAATTTATTAATATATTAATTGAACGTGGTTCAATTAAAGGCAGCAGAAAAGTCTTCAATCTTGATTTAAATGAGCTGAGGGTCTCAGCAGACCTGCAGCTTTCTGGGACTTTGTTCCAGATATGTGGAGCAGAGAAACTGAACGCTGCTTCTCCATGTTTAGTTCTGACTCTGGGAACAGAAAGTAGACCGGTCCCAGACGACCTGAGGGGTCGGGATGGTTCATAAGGTAGCAGCAGATCAGAGATGTATTTTGGCCCTAAACCATTCAGTGCTTTGTAAACCAACAGCAGGATTTTAAAGTAAATTCTTTGTTGGACAGGAAGCCAGTGCAAAGACCTCAGAACTGGAGTGATGTGATCCACCCTCCTGGTCTTAGTGAGGACTCGAGCTGCAGCGTTCTGAATCAGCTGCAGCTTTCTGACGGACTTTTTGTAGATAGTAGATGGTAATAATCCCTGCTGTCTGGGAACACTGACAGTCCTGATAGACTATCTGATATTGTAGATAGGGATGTATCATCCGACGTTTACAGTCCCGATACAGATACCTGAGTATCGACCGACACTGAGTACCGATCTGATACCGGTGTTTAATTAATAAACTGTATGCTTCACTGTGTGGAAGAGACTGGGATCATTACTCGGTATCACAGGTTGCTGTTGGTTATATATTTTATTTTGTCCACATCAACACATCAATTATTAACTCTTTTTACAGTATCAGGAAAAAAGGGCAGATTTAGGATGATTGGCTCATGGCTGGTGCTCTTTAAATAATAGACTTACACGTGGATGATTATAATAAAGTATTTCTGCCTCGACGACATTACCTCACCACATGATATTTTTGGGAGGAAACTGAAGATGACTGGAAATGTATAAACCATGAAACGGTTGCTATCTTTGCAAAGACATTGGGCATTGTTGTGGAAAAATAGCATCGCTCTGGTGATGAGTTTGACATCATGTATAGTCGATGTTCTATTCATTTCTTTCTTTGTTTTGGGAGCAAAGATGCTTCAATAAAAAGGTCACGCGCTGCTGGCCGGAGATGTCAGTGCTGATGCAAAACTTGCATATTATCTTGCAATTGCAGTTCCCATGAGTCCAGAGCAAACAATACAAGTGTACTTGCCTCCCCGCTGCTGGAAGAAAGTCTTCGCTCTTCCAAATCACAAACGCTGACAAGCGTGGAACAATTACGGCTGTGTTTAATAAGGATGACTGTCAGGAGTATATATTACGCATTTTATGGCCTGCAGAAATAAATGGGTCCACTATGAAGCATACTGAAAGTTAATGTGTTGTTCATTATTGACGCCATGCAGATCATGGGATGTTCTCCAGTATACACCCTTTGCATATGGGATTTTAATGCAGAGAAAACCAACAACCCAATAAAGTCCATATTTTATTAAAGTTCCACCGACATCACGTCGATGGGCTGCAACAAATCCTTTCCAACTGTGACAACAAACGCTTCTGCTGGTTTTTCCAAATTGAATGCTGTTATTAACCCAGAATAAACAATAATTGTAAGAATGTGTATGGTTGACACTGGTCTCCAACTATGTTTTTCTTTCCGTTTGCCACAGGTCTGACAGCTGATGCCAGCATTTGCCACTTGTCCCGATGCCGTCTTTGTTGTTTTCGGTCAAAGAAATTACCGAATGAAATGTTTTGGTTCAGCTGAACGTAATCTATCAGTACTCTCACTCTCAGTAATCCCGTGCTCTATGTTTCAAAGTGAGTAAATCTACAGGTGCAAGATACAAGATTGGGAGACTATCGATTCCCTGGCAACGGCTCTCAACTTCGACATCGGCGAGCCGGCGGCTCATAGAGCAGACTTTGCTAACGTTGCTAACAGGGTCTACCTGAGGGGGGACCGGAGGGTGGGTGCTACGCTTCCGCTATGATGCTGTGAAATCAACAGTCAGAAAACAGCTGTAATAGAAAAGAGACATAAATAACACTGCAACAGAGAGGAGATAAAAGATGCTAGCTGACAAAACACTTGATGTGTCGTGGTCGCTACAAGTCACGAGATGTTTAACTGGAACCAACTACTGATACAAGTGATATTACTGTTGCAGGTAGACAAAATCAACTCATAATTTCATCATTATGAAAAATAAGCATCATAATTTCCAGACTGGAAATAAGATACAAAGACACACCATCTGCCCTGGCCTCTTTTTATTCTGCAAACAAGAATATATATTTGTTTCATGTAGGAGAAGCTGGTCTCACAACGAGAGGTTGAGGGGAGCTAATGTCACCGGCCTTGACTAACTCCAGCAGGGTTTCTTTTAGTTGGATCTGGAGGGGGTCGTATGATTCACAGATTGTAGGACTTGGTGACTTTGGGCTGTAAAATGACTTCTACGATTAATAGGTTATCAAATGAGTTGCACATTTTGTCGATTGAATGATCAATGAATCTATTATTTCAGCTCTGATATATTTCGCTTGTCAAGCAACAAAGGACCTAGAATCAAACCTTGGTGACAATAGGAAAACGCAGAGAAAGATCTGCCAGTTAGGTCTGTAAGAACACTGGGCCCGTGGCGTCAACTCGTTTTTTTGTTGTTGAGTAAAATGGAGCAATCATCTGTATCAAAGGCACTGATGAGATCAAGAGTGATTAAAACAGAGCTTCAACACTAGCAGCCAGTAGCAGATCATTAGTGAGTTTATGGGTAGCTGTGTTGGTGCTGTGAAGGGCTTTAAAGTCAGATTGATAAAAAAAAAATGAAGTAATTCTTCAAAGCGGTTACTTAAGGGGCAGCTACTTCTTCTAAAAACCTCAGATAAAAGAACTAGGTCTAAAATTGTTGACACAAAGTAGGCGTAAACGATGCACATGAGATTATACAGGATTTGTTGTATTTCTCTCCATCTGATACAGAAATGTATTAAAAATTAAAAAGAATACAATTAAACCAGCAGTTGAAAAGGGAGGAGAGAGAATAAAAAACCTCAATATTATACAAGTTGTGTGTTACACAAGCTTACCCAGGGTCTTTCATGGCCAGTCACACAAGTCCTTCTGAAGAGACCTGTGTGACTGAGATCCAGCACAATCCAGCTCCTCGGCTCTGCTGAGTTTATAAGACATGTTGCCAACAGATAGAGATTGATGATAGCAGCAACTGATGCAATTTACTCCATGTCCAGGGTTGCTGGTTCACATTCCTCGAGTTAATGCCGAAAGTTCAGGTTGCAGAAGAAAATCTCCTCTGGATCTGTCCGCCGGAATTGAACTCCCGGACTTAAAGCAGCAAAGCCTCTGGAATGGATTTCTTGTTTATCTGGAGATGCAGATGGGAGAATTCACAGGATTCGTGTGGCGTGCAAATGACAACTGCACGGGCTTCAAATGAGTATGCCCGCTGACCAGACATGAACAGTGTTTGCACATGACTAAATGTACATTTCAAATAACGACGGCGTATAAATATGAGAGTTTAGATGTTGTGTTACTGAGCAGCTTTTTCCAGTTTCGCCGCACTCACAAGAACAACAGCGGTACTATTTTGGTTAAATCAATGTGGCTGGCTCTCCCATTTACAACAAGGAGTGTCCACAGACAGGAAATGAATCGTTAAAATGTGAAAAATTACCATGTTAACTAGATTAGGCAGGGCAACTTATCAAGCAATCTCATGATAGGGCGTCTGAGCAGTGTGATGGATTGTGCGCCGTCTCCTCTTCTCTGAAATGTATTCTTAATTGCTGGTTACAATTACGTACGACCACAGGAAACACATTAGTAGCCTCTGTTTCCCCACGGATGTTGTTTTTATTTGAATTTGTTTTAAGTTTCCCCGCAGTGTGTGCCACTCTCTATGCATATCAGTTGTGGTATGTAAATGTGTCTTTACATTTCATAGAATAACATTGACCCTGAGAGACGGTTTGATATTAAATTGGTAAACAACCCCCCTGCCATCGTGTTTGCATCAGGCCAGAACTGATGAATTGGTTGGACAATTACATTTCAAAATTCCAATGATTTTTCGTATGTAGATTAGAAACCGTGTCAGCGCATCGTTTTTTTCCACCAGACAGAACGGACGCATATATTTTTCAAATGATGCTTCAAGCATCTTTGGCGGATTTGATAGCTATCAAATATCTGTAAAAAAAAGCTACATGTAAATGAATCCAAATTGAAATGCGAGTGTTTAAACTGCCTCACGTTTAAGCCAGATGTGTGTGGAGGTAACCTCTGCAAGGTCTGTCCCCTGTGATAACAGCAGCCTACATCACAGTGAAGTTAGCCGTCGTCCACGGTCTCGTTCCAGCGACGGGGAAAAGACACAAAAACAGAAGACACACTGAGCCGCTGTGAGCTTTTACCTGATCCCTGATCAGCTTGGCCGCTGAATGATCAGTGTGGGTGAGGAGTGGGCATCAAATGAGAGCCTGTGAAGACAACACTATGTCTCTCCCACAGTAAATATGATTCCTCTGTGTGTTTGTGTTTGTGTTTGTGCAAAGCTTTTATTGTTGTAACTAAACTGCTTTGAGTGCAAATCAGCGTGATTTTTTTGTATTCAGCCGGGGATAACGGAAATGGATTGCAATCTGATTTATGATCAGGCCAACGGAGACACACATAAAGTATGTGGTGAATGAAAGTGTATCAAACCTCACATGGATTTTAACCGGGTATGAGACACTTGAGATGACAAATTTAAATGCAAACTTGGTTAAAATTGTAAAAAAGAAGAAATAATTACATCCAATATATCGTTAGCAGATATTTTTAACTGTCAAATGTCTGAATTGGCCTCAAATATCACTCAAATATAGCTTGCATGATGTTATCCGACTTTTCCACAACATCTAATCTGTCCTTAGCTGCAGAGTTCATTTGATGGTAATGCCAAGGGTTGTAACTGTGCAGTCAGAGGAGTGGAAAACAAGTGGAAAATCAAGTACGGTAAGCTCCGCAATGAATGAATGAATGAATGCAATTTATTTATAGAGCGTTTTTCACAGACATAACATCACAAAGTGCTTAACAGAGCAGAAAGTTGAAAGCATAAAAAATACACAGAGAAAAATAAATAAATAAAAAATAATAAAAAATTTAAATGTAAAACATATTTTAAGAGCAGGTCTAGGACATGGGTTTTTACTCAAACGCCAGCCTAAACAGGTGGGTTTTGAGCTGGCTTTTAAAAGTATCCACAGTATCTGCGAGGCGCAGAGTTGCAGGCAGAGCATTCCAGAGCCTCGGGGCCACTGCCTCAAAGGCTCGGTCACCACGGGTCTTACATCGTGTGCGTGGGACTGACAGAAGACCTAGAGCGTTTGACCTGAGAGTGCAGGCGGGTGAATATGGGCGAAGTAGATCAGCTACATAAGCCGGAGCCTGACCGTGAAGTGCTCTGTAAGTGATGGTGAGAATTTTGAAGTGTATCCGAGATGCTACAGGAAGCCAGTGGAGAGATCGGAGTACGGGGGTGATGTGAGACCGTAGATTTGTCCTGGTGAGTAATCTGGCGGCAGCGTTTTGGATGACCTGCAGACGGTTAAGAGCAGATACACTGAGTGATGTGAAAAGTGAGTTGCAGTAGTCAATGCAAGAGGAGATAAATATGATCACAAGACACTGTTCACGCTATGACATGTGTTAGACAGAGAGCAGACCTGTTTTCTCAGGAGAAATTAGATTTCAATGATGGTACAGCCTGACAGAGCTCAAGACTCAAACACAAAGTGTGTGTGTGTTAGAGTGTGTGCGTGTGTGTGTGTGCGTGTGTGTGTAGGAACTGAATGAAATAATAAAAATGGTACAGAAATAACTGTAGCTGCCCCTGTGGGCGGAAAACTCTGCTTCTTAAATGCCACTTATTTTAGGAGCATTAATTTAATGTCGGTGGTAGTTTTTTGAAAATGAGAATGAATTACACTGACCTCCTCCTAAGTGAATTAACATGGGTGATTGTAGATGTAATTGCTAATTAGCATGGCTGACTGATTCCGCAGTCTCACAGGTGGATCATTTTCACTCTCAGAGGGTTTTAAAAAGCGAAGAAACCTCATGAACAAGGCCATGAAATGAATACCAGCTTTTCTTAAATGTGTGAGCCCCCGTTCCTCCTTTTTTTTTAGAAACAATTTATTGTCAGCGAAATGAATAGTAAGTGACTCATGATGTAATGCTGCGCACAGAAGTGGGCCTGCACCAGACGGAGCAAACAGATTCAATTCCTATCATTCCTATTGACAGCGTGGCCAGCAACCCTATTTTTCTTAATATTTGGCAGCACGCACCATCTCCCCCGACCATCAAATACTTCAGAGACAAAATCATAATGGGAGACACAAACAACCCTCTTGCCCCTTGACCTCATGATCTCATAAAAAAGACAAAAGTCCAAAGCTCCACCGCTCTTGCCGCCACTCTTCCGGGAGTCGGTGAGCACCTTTGTTTACTTAAATCAAAATCCAATACATCGCCTTGGCAGGTTCTCTTCTGTTTTGTTGCTTCCCCAGCACTCGGCTGCGGCACGGCTCAAAAAGATGCCCTTGACTTTTCATTAGCTTATTAACCTTTCGGGGAGGTCTTATTAACCTTTCGGGGAGTTTGGGCTATGATTCAGAGGTGGGCACGGAGTCCCCCGGAGGCCGCGCTGTAACACTGCCAGATGACACATGCCGAGGGAAGAGAGGAGATGTGGCGACAGAGGGACGGAGAAGGGTGGATGAGAGGAGAGCAGGTAGGGCAGGTGTTTCTGACAAAAACAACAGATGCTGTCTTGTTGAGCTGAGTCCCAGTATCTCTGTCTGAATGCATAAAGCCTACAACTGTTGCTCACAGATGAATGAAAAACAAACAATGATGTTCGTTTTGTAAATGATGGTCCCATTTAGAGTCATATTTATAGACCATAAAGCAGGGTATGCTTTAGGGCGGGGCTACCTTGTGATTGACAGGCCGCTTCCACAGAGTTATTTGGTCTGGGAGTTTCATCTTACAACTGAACCAAGATGGCGACGGCCAAAATGACGAACTCAAGGCTTCAACACGACAGTCCACAAACCAATGGATGACGTCATAGTGACTACGTCCTCTTCTTAATAAACACAGTCTATGGTTTTTAAACAACAACGGAGGATTAAGACAGATCAGGCTTTGACTACACAGGTAATAGAATAAATCTATTGTTTTGATCTTTTAATGGGATTTGTTGACAATAAGAAAAGTATAAAAGAGCTTAGAACTGTTTTTGCGGCAGATTTTCAATGACTATATTTTAAAGTAAAGCAAGTCTTGACATGTTAAAATATAGCCATTAAAAAGTTGATACAGTGGTTAAATGTAACTTCTAAAAAATACTAATCTTGAAATCCAGATCAAATCAATAAAAAAATGAATGATATTTTTTTGTCTGGCACTATGCTCTTACATCATTTCTATGTGGCCACTTTACCTCCTGCAAAGTCTGATCCCAAGTAGGAATAGATGCAGCATTTTACAGTCAAGATGCAACAGTCATCCTCCGATTGGCCAGATGTTGCACCCAGTTGTATCTCGCAGTGACATC
Organism: Melanostigma gelatinosum; assembly: GCF_949748355.1. Taxonomy (NCBI): domain Eukaryota; kingdom Metazoa; phylum Chordata; class Actinopteri; order Perciformes; family Zoarcidae; genus Melanostigma; species Melanostigma gelatinosum. The sequence continues at coordinate 21,624,302 of NC_136636.1, read as the reverse complement.
ACACCTATTAAATGCCTCGGGGCTAAACTCACAGTGTGAGGAAATGGGAAACACGTGCGTGTTGTTTTATATGTGCAAGAAGACATGGAAAAACCTCATGCCATATTTTGTGCATGTGTTTATTCAATGTTTTGAATCTATTATACCCCGAGGTATCTTTATGAATCCCAAAGGAAATACATTTACATGAGAAACAACAGTGAAAGCCAGCAGTGATCCACAAATCACTTAACAACCGACGATTCATAATCATTTAACCTTCATGCCCAATTTCATGCATACATAAAATAAGAACTCGACTCTTTTCTTTTGACTCTACACCTGTATTACGTGCGCGACGGCTCCCGCGGAGCTTCAGGGAGCAACAAAGGAGTTTCACTTTAAATAAAAAATGAGCAAAGCGAGGGAAGTTTCATTATTCATCTCACACTGGCATACCCAACTCCCCAGCTTCCCGAAGGGAACACTATGAAATTTCAATTGGCATCATTCTATGTGTTCAGTTTTAATGTCAATATCGCATACAGTCTTCAACAGCCTCGCAGCCTCCCTTCTGACTCCAACAAGAAACTTCAAAGGAGCGCTTCTCTGAATCCCTCAGTCTTGCATCAAAAATGTTAACCTTGGAGACATGCTAACTACCCAGTCGTGTATGTTCCCGAATTCCAATGAAGATTCTGATCGTTCGAGACGAGGAAGACAAGAGGAGTCAACGATGCCCTCCGCCCATCGATCCGCCAATCTTTCCATCTGACCGTCGGCCCGCTTCTCTCCTTGAATCCACCGCGTACGCGTCGTCCTGTTCAATTCATTCTTTGGAAAACTGCTGAATCAAGTGAAGCTCTTAGAAATGAAAGCTGAAACAGAACTTGATATTTACTGTATGTACTCAGCAGAGACATACGCTCAGCTCTCGTGTTTATACATTGTGACGCACATAATGTAACATCAAACTCCTGGAAGATGAAAGAAACTCTTATTCGTTAAAAACAAGCAACAAGAACATAGTGAAGCTGAGCTGCTTCTTCTGGGGCTTGTGTGGCTGCTGCTCACTGGGCCTCAGGTGCGGGGCTCTAATGGTTGGCAGCGAGGACTCCACCTGAGTGCCAATGTGCCTGTGATGCTGCCAGAGCTTTGGAGGTAGTATTTGAGGTACACTGGCAGTGATATATGTGCAGGTGCTGTACTTACACTTGTGTGTATCACGCGGTGACTGACATGGTATCCTCCGGCAACATCTCGTGACGAGTCATGAAATCCCGCAAGACGGAAAGAAAACTTTTTTTGGGAATCCTGAAAGTTCAGTATTTTCAGGTTTCATTATTATTAATATTATTTTTTAATCTAACTCCCCTACGGACAGTACTTGTCAGTATTAACTTTAATGACGACCCGGAGAGGGAGTAGTCATGTCCCGCCTGTGACTAGCAACTGGTTTGATGTTAAATAGCTGTACGCGGCATGGTTAATAAACAAAATGCCACAATTTATGAGCAAACTCTACATCATTTGATCCCAATATGATCACCGTAAAGACAGCTTTCCAGGAGCTAATTATCACTGTCATGCCCTCAGGGTTTTGAAATTCATAAAAGCTGGAGTAAGCTGTATGCTCATGATTTATGAATCACTTAAAATGACGACTTTTATTGAAGGAAAAAGAAAGTAATCGTTAAAAAAGCTGACAGTGAAAAAGTTAATCTTTGTTGCGTGGTCTTAAATATATTTGGGGGAGTGGGTACATTATGCATAGATTCCTGCTTTTTCTTTGAACTCATTGTATCGACAGATACCTACATGGAACTGACGAACTCTGCCCCATCTGCTGTAGCTGGTGAAGGGCCCACTGGTAAATAGAGATCTGTCTGGTTGTCAGGCTGCCTTTCATTTCATTTGAATTAAAATCCATGCAAAGAGAAAGCGGGAGAAAGAGAGAGAGAGAGAGAGAGAGAAAAGAAATCTTGCTCTCACATAATATATGGAACGGTTGGAATAATCCTTATAAAGTTCATCTCATGCAGCTAGGAAAAGCGTTTAAACATAATGCGAGCTGTCCATCTGATAGACCTGTAAGGGATAGATAGTCATCATCATCCCCGCGCATTTGGAACACCCACGCGGCCTCTCAATCGTCTCATTTACAGAGGGCATGAATGGGAAGGAAAATATCATTAGCGAGATACGTAATCTGTTTCTGGAGAGGAATCAGAGATCATAATTGGATTTTCTTCAAGGCTGCTCAAAGCTTTTCGCAGTGTCAGCCCACTCTCATATAATGGTTGTAAGCCAACTGATCTTGAGAGGGAGGCTTGGTGAAAGATGGCGTCCTCCACAGGTGCCCACCTATAACTTAAGTTAGACTGCAGCGACAGTGCTCTCACAGAAAGCCCTCCCAATAGTTGTAACTCTTTGAATGGACTCACAGTGTACCCACTGAGTCACAGAGGAAGGGAGGAGTAGGAGGAGGAAGAAGATCGTAGCACAAAGTGAAAAATGTCGGACAAAATGGGCTTATTTTTCTAAATCACTAAACCCCTCGCCCGAACGGCAATTGTCCAATCATACCTTTGACCACGGTAACTAAGTACAGCAGGCCTGTCAAGCATGACTGGCACATCTACCGCGTAGCATCCCCACTGTGTGCGAGGAAGTCCTGAATACAAGCGCGGAAATTAACACCCACCGAGCGCCAAAGGCTAAATCTTGGAAGGCTATCAGCCACACTGGCAGGTAAACGCTTGTTCCAAAAATAATCATGAATTAAAAAACTATGCTCGGTTCGTCTCTGTCGCGTTTTCACACAAGCACCACCAGCTTAACGTTAGAGAGTGAGCGATCGAGAGAGAGGCAGAGTGAATATAAAGTTAGCAGTGAGTTCATTGTGTGTACAGTTGGTTGTTTGTCTGTCAATAAATGCTACAACCCCTAAAGACTTAAGCCAACTTCCTCTGTCTTGCTCCACCTGCCACCTTAAAGTGAGAGCGACTTCATTCTGTGCTCCAGTAGACATTAAACTCTACTATATCTGTACATCGATAACAGTTGATTGCTGATACTGACAGTCGTATATAGCTCCTGTAATGAACAGTAAACGCTTTGCCCAATACCTAAAATCAATAATTAATTGAGGAACTTTTTCTTTATTGCAGCATCTCAGTTCCTCACAAATATGTAATTGCATTGCAAGTCTTGTAAAAACCACACAATATTTGATGTGTATATCACTTGAGCTTTTGAACTGGCTGATATTATCTTGACTGCTACGGGAAACAGGGCAGCAACATATTGGAAATATTGATAATATCTCACTTTTGTTATTATACTGCTATTGACCTGCACTTCCACAGTGGCTTTTCCCAAAAATCAAACTCAGCACATTTACGCAAAATTTCAAAGGCAAAAGACACAATTTCTCACCATGTATCTTTCAGTGAATCTCATCAGTAAGCATTTTGTAAAAGGTGTGATGGATGTGAATGTGCATGTAACAAGAGGGTGTGAGGAGCCGCATCATATTCGTTTGCTAAATGCTCTGCTGATGTCTAAGCAGATGGTGGTTCTGCAGTTATGGAAGAAGGTAGCTATAATGTGAAGTGCTACCAATCTGAAGTGCTTTGAAAATTGCTGTAATGGTGCAACACATGGAGCGCTATTACTGCGGTGCCATTTCTCAAACAGTTGTGGTCCCTCAAACTTGTGTTTTATGACAATTATACACTGGGCCTCTGAGTCAAACTCGGGGGGGAGCAGTACAGGTGTAAATTTGGAAGATAACAGGCCGAAGAAGAACTTTTTTCTGGTGTTATCTTTTCCTGTTTCCTTCTGAACAAAAATCAAGAATGGACCAGTTGGATTTGGCACTCTGAGTTGGAAGTTTGTTAAAAAATGTTCATTGTATTTTTCCTTACACTTGTGCCGAACATTGGCTGTTGGCAGAGCAGCTATTTTGATTCCGCTACATGCCATGCAATCTTACACCAAGCTTGCATTGCCGGACTGGACCCTGACGAAATCGGACGCGTTTGAAAAGTTGTACTTCGGCCCGGACAGGAGGAAAGTTACCCAGTCTAAGTTCTTCAGGGAGAAGGAATTAATCATAATCTGAAAGTGAAGGAAAACCAGATTCAAGAAATGTCCTCTTTATCCTCTCCATCTACCAGCCTAAACTTCTTACATCTCGTTTGTTCGTCTTTTCATTGAACTGTTAACCATCTGTGTGCCTGAAGCTTCAGATCCCCCTCACAGCTGGTGTGAAATGGCCACAGGGAGCACCGGTCAGAGAGGGGATACCTCTGTCAAGGTTGCATTTTTGTAGCATCATGTCTCTCTTCCTATACTCTCCACCGCATTTCACCCAAATAAAAAATACTTTATTTACAATTTCAGAGGCGATGAAGACCTTAGAGACGTTAACACCCTTGTTTTCTGAGAAGAGCACTGCTTTAAACATGAATGTGTTTAGGTTTCCTAACCTTACTACTGCACTTATTTACCCAATCGTCTTTGCCCTCTGCAGGTCATAATCCCACACTGAGCTCTGCTATCCTTGGCAACATCTTGTGTCACTGCTGAAAAGCTACAGCAGCTACGGTAATGTATTAATTACTGCTAGGACTGAATGTTAGCTACAGCTGGGAAGAATGTTATATAAATGCCAATAAATGCATTTACTCCATAGATAGTTGTAAGCCTTATATTCCCTGCTGGTTATGTCATGTTGGTATTTTAGTTGCGGCTTGTTTGTCAGGAGAACGCATCCTGCATGCTTTGACCTTAATATTCTTGCGCTAACGCAAATCAATGACCTGATTGTGGCGACATGTCGCCCCAGCCTTATTCAGAACCATAACTTAGGTTAGAGTAACTATAAAGAACTGCCTAACCTTAACCATACTGTAGTAGCCATGAGCAGATATTGTAGAGAAGAGAATAAAAACATTTTAAAAATCGGCATTCAGCGTAATCCCGGGATTTACAGAGTCGTCCAATATATTTTTATTTGCCGAGTTTGAGTGAATGACACAATTGTGCCGAGCCAACTTGAGTGGCTTTAGCCAGAAGATCCATGCCAGCCATGTAACACAAGAGCAGCAACAACACAGCAACTACAATTCAGGAGACACAGATAACAGCTGAGATTTTAAACCACATTTTCCTTCAGGGCACCATTTTCTGGCCTCTGTAGCTACACAAAAGGGAGGGGGGGGGGGGGGGGTGCCCTCATTTTTTATCTAAAATCTCAAACCGAGCAGTGATGACTCGACTCTTTAATCACATCCAGGTAGGCAGAATCACCTGTAGTGGTGGATTTGCCAGGGCCATTTATATTCAAGGTTGATTATAAGTAGGGTGTCATTTGCATTATCAGAGACTCGGCACTAATGAGACTCCTAGTTTTGGGCCCTAATTGGATTGCTTCACCACAGTCCCTTATTGATATTTGCATGACACAGTTCATCATTATAAGTAATGAGAAGATTATTCACTAGGGGTATCCAATTGCAAACTCCATCTGTGGAGTAGAGGGAGCACTGTCCGCGGTATGGTCCCCATGGGGGCTGACGGGGTAAGGTGCCACGCAGTGACAAACATACATGGCTACACATGCAGTACGGTGCACGTACATTTATGTCAACTCACACCATTAAACACATGCTGAGACATTTTTTAAGTAAGTTTAAAGAGTATTTGTAGGAAAATACAGTTAAACTGTAGCCGTCACACTTTTTATTGGGGCTTTCATCTTAAGTTGAAGTTTTTTGATTGATCAAGCAATTAGTTGTATTTTAGCAGCATACTGAAAGCAACGGAAAGGCTCAGCAGAGCACATTTAAATATATGTTCTTGTTTTTTATTGCATTATCGTCACTGCGATATTCGCCGTTATCACGAATGTGTCAGAATCTTACTCCCGGTCCGCTGAGACCTTATATCAGCACATGTTTACCATTTCGCCAAGAGGCTGTTGTTGTTGTTGTTTACCTGCTCTGTGCTATTACTGCCTCAACGAGAAATAAATGACTTGCGTGTGAGCCGAAATTAGGCGAACATCTGCCAGGGAGCAAGGTAAGGGGATTAAAAAGAATAGCTACCTTAGAGGAACATAATCCGAAGCGGAGCATTTGCAACATAGAAGACCGGGGATTGCAAAGGCTCGGTTCCTAAGGCATATTTCTTTCACTTTGTGAGAAAAGACATCCACTCCATAACCAGACTGATGTAAAACGCTCACAAAGCCATCAATCACACTCACAGAAGGCCACACAGCGGTATCATAATTTATGTATTTTTCTCTACAAAGCAGAACCTACAGCCGAGCAACATGTCAATGAAGCGGTGGGACAAAACCTCTGACTCATTAAGGCAGATGATGAAACAAAACCTGCTCATCAAGAACACATTTGTCTAAAAATTAGAACGGCAAAAAGCGTTCACGGCGCGCTGTGCAGATGGTGCTTTTTTTCCTGTGGGCATCGGAGCGCGGAAGCACTTTGGCTGGAATTCAGAGAAATAACTTTCTATCATTGTAACTTGTCAATTAGCTCGGAAATGGCTGTGCATCTGAGTAGCAAATGTTTTTCAAAATTGTCATCATATTGCGCATTTGCGCGTGCTGTGGTTTCCAGAGAGATTATTCACCTTGTTATCCATCTATATATTAATCTTTGTAGGAGAAACGAGGAGGAAGAAGACAAAGAAGAAGCTATGGCATCAAAGATATTACTGCACATTTATTCATTCCTACTTTTCCTTTTAGCTCCTTTACTGCCAGGAGAATCGTGACTGCTAGTATCTGCATGAGACACAGGACTTTGCAGACATCTGGGTGTGACACAGCACATGCACAGAGCTGTGAGACTTCCTGTAGCTACAGATTTGAAATGAAACCATCTGATAGGGAAGACAGGAATCCCGCTATCATGAATCCCCTGAGCTTCCACTGTAGACAACTCCGAGGTCCATAACTGCTGGTTCGTTGCAGTGTGAATCTCATTAAAACCACTCGCCTCTGCTTGATAGTCCGCTCTCAGGAATATAAAACTGTTGCTCGCAACAGACACACAAATTGTTGTTTTCCCACAGATTTTGACATTTGTCCCCCCAAATGCATTTTAGCACCTGGAGGTTTGATTTAATGGAAGGACAGATAACATGGTTGCAATGGATTCGTGTGCATATGAAAATATGTCCCATTTAGATTTTTTCAGATTACGTTACAGTCAGGTAACCGACGGACATGCTGTTTGTGTCGGAAAAGGCCACACTGTTTCGCAAAACAGCCTTTTTCAACCCTCGCTGTGTCAGACATGATGCGGCAACACCTGCAACTGTCGAAGCATCGGTCTCTTCTGACCTGAGCGGGGAGATGGGAATACGCCCAGAGCAGTATTTGACACCTCAGTGAATCTCATTACCATAAAGCAGGGTAGAGAAAAAGCTGAACTTGCGCAGCATGAAATATATAACAGTGTCCCCCGGCCAGCTGTGCTCACGGTTGAGGTACGACGACAGCCACCGAACGAGCGAGAATGTTTTGTTTTTTGGAGAATTAACGCCGAAAAATGTTTACACAAATCAACATGGTCGCCTGCAGTGCTGGCTGCCTTTAAAGTGGTGGTGAATGAATAAAAGCGGCGACGGGCCTCCTTGCTCACGCTCGCCTACGTGACGTCGCTTCTCGAGAGCGGTCAGTGCAGCACAAACTTGACTGTGGCTCCCACCGCTTGGCCTCTCCTGCTTTATCTAATCACTCAGACATGGCCGGGCCTCAGGCATGCTGCCCTACACTCCACGCTAGCTCCGGGCAAGGTTGAGGCAGAGGGTGCATTGGCTAAGAGCACATCCACAATCATATCCCCCCAGATTATCTATAGTAACACTCAGACAACCTCTGCACTTCTCTCCTCTTCCTCCACTCACTTCTTTTATCTCGCTCGGGTTGGTTTTATATGTTCCAGTAAAATGGACGTTTTTGTATAGCGCGGTGGTACTTGAGCGAATGAAATATGAGCTATCTGAGCGGAACATATGAGCTATCTGAGCGGAACAGCTGATTAAAGGTGCATAATAAATGACAGATGTGGTGAAGATCTGCTAATTGCGCTCATAACTAATGCTAAATAATTCTGCTCAAGACCGCGTTCATTTAGGACAAATAAAAGCACCAATTAGCCTTTGCAAAATCTTAATGTGCATGCAAATTAGATGCTTTGAGGGGAATTTGACACCGTAGTTTTAATATGCTTCAGTCAAACACATTTTACCTGCGACAAACCATCGGCCAAGTTTGCAGTAATATATTTCCAGGGAGCTATGATACAGCTAATGAAAGCAAACGGAAAGGTCAAAGATTTTTCATCACAGAAAGACAAAATCTCACCACCACCCTCAGGTATGAAGAGCGATATGTATGTCACGGCCTCCAACTCGTGGTTGTGTCCCGACTTTCCTCCGGCGGCCCCAAAGCACTTCATCCAGCTCTGAACTCGGATATGTTGCATCATCTCTCCTCTCTTATTGGCTGCGGGTCTAATGAGGCATTAAAGCAGCGAGGGATCTCGGCCTCCTCGGCACACTTCCTGTGCAGGATCTGGCAGATGCAGCACTTTCAAGGCATAAAGAGGTGGGCATTGATGAGCGAAGGCTGAAGGCTTCCAAAGAAGAGCCGGCTGCCAACATCAACTTTCCCTGTAAGCACTTACTAAAAGGAATAAATTAAACTATGCATTACTACAATTTAAAAACAATGGTGAATTTGTCTTTTTGTTTTTGCTGACCTCAAGTGGTTTAAAGGAATAGTTTTACATTTGAGGAACTCGCATTTGCTTTCTTGCCGAGAGTTAGCCGGTAAGATCGACATAAATCTGATATCTGTACATATTTACACATGAGAGTTGTTTTAATCTTCTCATCTAACTGTTGGCAAGAAAGAAAATAAGCGTATTTTCGCAAAACTATAGCTTCAGTCGGGCAAAGAGATCAATTTTGACACCAATTAGTTGTTGTGATCTGCATCAAGATGTTTCGCATGTTTAGCACATAAAAATGGAGCTTCAAGCTCCAACATGATTACAGTACCCAAGAGCAGAGGCTGTAATTGAACAAACGCTGAAATATATTCCGATCACTTCTGGTGTGTCACAGCACAGAATCTTGTGGCAGAAGGCGTGCAGCCAACTACAGTATGTGGGGTCAGTCTCTCCGGCGCGTTTAGCCCGGGCCGCCTTATCCCCTGTTCAATCTTGCCTTTTGTTCCCCGTCATGAAAATAAATGAAACACTGCCGTCATCTGCAGAGGCGAGCAGAGCCCTCTTGACTGAGGAGGCCTTCGGGCTTCGTCAGGCTTTTGCAGCGTGCTGTCATGGCATTTCAGAGAGAGTGAGGGAGAACATTGCCGCCCGGCACTGCTGTGGAATGACAATGGGAAAAAAAAGGGGCTTGGGAGGGGGATTGCTGATGCAGAATGCCTATGTTGTCCTAATGTGCTGTGTGATGGACGGGTAATGGAAGCCGAAGAGCGGGATCATCCTGAAGGACATAAGAGTTATTAGGAAAGAAAGGGAGTGGATTGGGGCACGGGAAATATGAGAAGAAACGAAAAAAGGAACTTTATCGAATGAAACTTCAACAAAATCCGGAGACGAACACAGCTAGCTGTCTCATAGTCCTTACGCATACTTGCAGAATTATATTTCTCTAACTTGCTCAAGACCCGGGCATTATAATTTATAGCTTGTAATTAAAAAGATTACCGACAGTGCGCCATCATTTCCAGTTTGACTGTTAATCTATACTGCGCAGGGTGGGAATAACACCGCTGATTAGAAAGCAGAACAACGGGTGTAATGATGCTTAATGACGCAGTTCAAATGGACTGCCCTCAAGTTGAATTCGAGCTGCGTTCGATCAGAAAGTTTTACAGAGTTTGCGGGTGTCTTATATTTCACCCCTCTTATATGGCTTTATTTGCTCAAAGGCTGCAAGTTCGGAGGGATGAGTTAGCAACCCAGGAGAGAGCAGCGAGGTCTTAATGAGTTACCTAACCTCACCCGGCACCGCGCATCCTCTGATGTAGCACCAGCCCAAGATTTTGGAGGGCTTAAATCTAATCCACAGATGGAGGGGAGATTTGCAGGTAGACAGGCTGGAATTCTTATTTGATGGCTTTCTTTTTGCAGGCAGAGAGAGAGAGATGTCAGCGGCCCCCTTTGCACAGTGACAGATGAGAAACCTGCTTCTGTATTTGTTTTTGACCTCGAGTAAGTAAAAATATAAAGAGGATTTGTTGTTGTTTGCCAGCATGTTCAAAGATTTTGCAAAGTGTCGGTGGAGTTATGGGATACATCTTTTGGAAAAGCTGCTCAAAATACAGGAAAATTGTGTTTTCTCAAATTCATTGTCCGCTATTAAGTTTATTTTCATTATCGTTTCATCTGCTGGTTATTTTCTTTTTGAGTTGATTAATCTTTAGTGAGAAATGTCCATTACATTTTCCTAGCACCCAAGGTTACAGGTCTGATGTCACACATTTAGTTTACTATAAAGTAAGAAAAAGAAAAGTAGAACATGCTGACATTTAAGAAGCTGGAATCAGTAAATGTTTGACATTTTTGATTGAAAACTTACTCAAGCAATCAACTGATTATTGTAAATAGTAACATTTTTGTCTATTTTAATTGAGAGATTAGATTTCTGCAAGCTTTCCCCCCTGGTGGGCGAGCCGAGTTGGAAAAAGGAGATGTCACATGTGTCTAAGCATAATTCAGGATTTAGCAACATCAAAATAAATGTCAATCAAATCACACACCTGATAAAGACTCAAAGGCTAATATGGTTCTGAGTGTTACTTATTTCTCAGGATCATTTCCCCCAAACATCAAATGTTATTGTTGTTTTGCTTATTTAGTTATAAATACTTCAATTAAAAAAGAGAAATACACATTTTTAGGGGCTTTAACCACAGTGCCATGCAGGGACCGTGCTTTAAAACATGCTGCCATGGCCACAAACACTGACTGTGACCCTTGATTACTGTGCTGATGATTTTCTGTTTGGTAATTACGCTGTTACAGTCCCCTATGTTTAAAAGTGTTCCCTATTGATGTATGTAATGCAACATTACACTCTTAAAAGTTTACTCGTCATTTTATTTAAATTCAAAGCTCAGTCTGTGTTGTACAAGTAACGGCTCTCAGATGACTCCAAGTATCCAATATTTGGCAAAGCACACATGCATTTAAAGTTTAGAACAACCGGGAAGCCTAAAACCTGAAGTGTCTAATTATAAACACTTTTTATTTATTTTTTTAACTGCATTCCTGTAATTATTGCTCAAATTTCCATCTGGTATTTTTACTGAAAGTCAGACTCAGAGGGTTTCCTCTTTGAAATCAGATCAACGGATTTAGAGAATCCATTAATGTGAGCCCACTTGCGAAAGGTGCATTTTTGAGGTAATACTGATTCATCTTGAAATTAGATCAGATTATTCCTTCCCCAGCGGATGTGGATAAATCTGTGGCTGAGTATCCTTTATATAGCCTTCTCACAGCCTCATTCACACAGACCAGCAGCAGGTGAGGGAACCGGCACAATTCTTTCATTTGCAATTGCCTGACACATTATTTCTGTCAAAATTGAATCCTATTAAATACTCAGAGGTCTGGACAGTGAAATAAAATGTGCAGACTTTAGGAGAAGTGAGGTTTTAATATCTAATATTCAGTCTTCAGTCAGAATGCTTATATTAATAGTGATAATCCCGCATGCCGTGGCTCAGCCTCCTGAAGACGAGCACGGAGCACAAGCTCTTTCTGCTTCTATCTAAGATGCAACTAAAACAGTCCAAAAGTGTTTATTTTTTCATTTGGAGAAAAAAAGGTGTTACAGGATCTCCATCATCAAATTCAATAAATCATAACCTCTCAGGGACTATTCACACGGACGTGTGGCTATAATGGAGGAGATGGAGAGTCTATCCGTGAGAGGCCACCGAGCTGAGGCATGCGCCGCACGTTGGGCCTGCCAGGGAAAATAAAGTTCACCGGATCACGGTTCACTCCGGCCCTGTATGTAATCAGTCAGTGCTGGGGCCTGTCTGTCAGCCCCCTGACAGCTGCCTGTGCCGGTAAATGTGCAGAGATCAGTGGTCGTCAGAGCCCTCCGTGTGACAGCCTCTAAACGAGGACTTTAAATTAGTTCCATGGGTGGTGGAGCATTTCGCTTGAGGTGAGCTGCCCCCCTCTCTCTCTCTCTCTACACACACACACACACACACACACACACACTCCACAAACCTCTATTTTCATCCCCACCTCCCGTTTCTATGCTCAGACTGACATCGCCAACCAGACTCTGTGATTACATATCATTAATGGCTCTCTTCACCTGATCTTCCAGTCTGTCTGTCACATCGCTTCCCGTGTCCCACTGTGGACGCCAGACAATCTGCTCACAGGAGATCCACTTATATTTCAATAGGGGGGATAAACTTCATTTTCTCATGCATCGGAATGATTTGGTGTGAGTGATCATTACTACCCGACCTCTGCTACATACTACTAACTTACATACTACTAAAATACACTCAGACCCCATTTACACTTGATGTATCTAAAAAGATCTGAGTGTAAATTGTAGTGTCAACGCATCCAAGAAGTGTTTAAACCACCTCTGAAACATTTCACAGGCATGACCAAATTCATGCCAGAGCATGATGATCATTAGGTTATTGGTCCCCAATATTTTTATACTGTTGAGTAGTTTAATTTACATGCATTGTGTTGCATACACATAAATGTGGTGAAGTAAAAAGACCAACATCCCTCTGAAATGTAGTGGAGTAGCATCGAACATGCTACTTAAGTACAGAGCTTGAGTAAATTCATGTGCTGGTGCGACGAACTGAGGAAGTTGGTAACACCAGTGCAACCAGTGGAGAAGTTAGTGTGGATTGCTGACATGATGGCGTAAATGCATCAGTCTCTCCCAGGCGCTTATGTAATCCTGTGTAACTACGTCAGGAAGCAAAGTGTGGAAATGCCCTCACCGTACTGTTTACTCAGTATGGTCTGTTACTCTAGACGCTTTTCTCTTAAGAGCCGGTTGTGTTGTTTAACTTTAAATTGTCTCTTGTTTTCACATCTCCCTTGAAAAACAGGTGTTCATCTCGGGGAGCCCCCCCCCCCCAGATGAAACTGATTTACTTATAGTCAACACATGCAATGTGAGTGGAAAACAAACGAGGAAAAGAAAAGTACAGGAAGAGATGTAAAACGGAAAATACAGATTCCTCATGTGTTCCTGTAGGATTCTTGTGACAGAATGGAGAATGAGACATCTTTTCCTGTGGCAAACCAGCAAGGCAATCTTAAAACTGGATCCCCCCCCCCCACCCCCTTTATCATTAATCCTGTGCAGATTTCTTTCAAATCTAACCCCAAGTGCTCTCCATAATCTAGGATTACATCGAGTAGAAAAAGAGGCAATCAATCTTCTTTAAAGGTTTTAATCCTTTATGAAATAGACTGGATTATTTCCTTGGGTTCGGCTTTATGACCGCCATTTAATTCCCTTGGAGTTTCAGTGCCAGCTCTGTGCCTTTCCTTCCCTCTCTCGCTCTCTCCGGCTCCCTCTCGCTCTCCGCCAAGGGGATCCTTGATTTATAGAAATCATTTGACCTGTTAAGGCAACAGTCTGCCAAAAGTCCAAGATTAAGTGCCAATGTCTGGGCTGACAGGGGTTCCTGCTGCTAATTTTACATGATCTATGGGGCTAATACCTGTTCTCCATCCAGCCCTCCGCGTTCTGTAGGGGGTCAGTGAGAAACTGCCTATACTTCAAACCGTCAAGCAATTATTAGAGCCGGTTTTGGCACTCGGCTCGGAAACCTAGAAAGAGAATTTTAGTCGATGTTACAGATGCCCTCCAAGAATGACTTTGCAGGGGAATGGAACAGGTGTACCTCCTCCGTCGTTTCAAAGTGTCTCCAAGCTGCAGATTCTTCACACCGTGAACAGTGAGTCCAGGTATGTGGTGCCACAGAACCATGGAGCGAGAGAGGAGAGGTGAGCGAGAGAGAGAGAGAGAGAGAGAGAGAGAGAGAGATAACTGTGTCCCAATTTAAAATTCTGAAAAGGGAAATTCTGCATTATGAGTACTTTTCACTTTTTGGTATTTTAAGTATATTTCGATACATACAAACTACCAATACGCACATTTACTTAACTGAGATCATAGTTGCAGGACTTTTACTTGTAGCACAGTATTTCTATACTGTGGTATTGCTACTTTTACTTCGGTAAAAGATCAGAGTACTTCCTCCACTACTGGCATTTGCCACTTTGTCGACAGTCTGAAAGAAACTTCCTGGAGGTTAATTTTGACATTTCCGATGACATAATCTGACTGCAAAAGAATCACCAGTTCGGTTTTGGTCTCTAAAATTAAGGGCAGTGATACTATGGTGAATTCTTTGAACGTTAAGTAAAATGTCACTATTTACAAAAACTTGATTGTTGTAGCAGATCATTTATATTTGCCAGTGGACCAGTTGTGCAAACGTCAGCTACAGCTAGCTCTGAGCTTTGTGTGTGTAGCTATTAGCTAGCTGTGCAGTGTGTCTGTGCTGTGTTTGTGTGGCAGTTCAGACCAGGACTCCCCACAAATGTTTTTATTTTACGCCTGTTTCTCTTCTTTTCCCTCTCGTCTTTGTATATCAATGAATTGTGACACCGCCTCGGGACAAGCATGACTTTTTCTCTAAAGTTGAAACATTTCAGACTTGTGCAGTTGCTTCTTTGCCACTATTTACCACCCAGGGCACATTTGCAACTCAATGCATCCCCCCCCCCCCCCCCTCTAAAATTTCTCTTGTGTTCAGTATGTCAACAGCTTTGTGGGTTGCACTCTTGGAATGAAACAATCCCTTTACTGAGTGAAAACTACAGGTAGAGAGAATGAGAGAGGACAAATGAGAGAAGTGAACAGGTAAGATGTTCAACAGATTACCTTTTGGCACACACCATCATAGTGTGTCAATGATTGGTGCCTTCTTTTCACAAAACTCATCTATTATTCTCTGCTCTCCCAACCGACTCGTGATATCTCTGATAGCAGCGCTACGATAAAATGCCCACGCTCTAAATTACTTATTGCTCCTTTTTTATGAATGAGCCTCACAAGAATAACACTCCCGAGAAACTACAAACTGAAGTCTTGAAGAAGAATATGACACATCTGTACAGCTGACAATTACACTGCAATAAAATGCCTCCGGCTGGTTTTTATGGCAAAAAAGTATTTTGACTTTCAGTTAATTTCCCACTTAACCTGAGCGTTAACATAGCCGAGGAAAGGAAGCCATTTAAAAATGAAAAGGATGTTGGTAAATCTTTAAATGTTGTTATCACACTTAGCTACACTTGTGTCGGACAGAAAGAATAGAGACCGTCCGCACCAGAAAAACTTTCAGCTTTCCCCCCAAAACAACACACTCTATAGCAGCCGTGGTAATTATGCAGGAGCCAATGGGAAAAGAGCCAGGAATCGACCTGCTGACCTTGTGATTAAGGGGGGGGGGGGGGGGGGGAGTCGAAGGCAAAGTCAAACTCCATGTTGGGAGGAGGTCGGGGAGGATGGATGCGTCAAAACATCAGACTTTAACATGATAAACTGCAAGTTGTAGATTTTTTTTAAAAACATGACCTACAACCATGTATTTATTTTTTTGTGACTAACCGAACCAAACAGCTAAACGAGTTCCACATGACCGAGAATCTTATTTTGGAACACTAATTAAGGGGAGAGGATGAAAGTCAGGCGTACCAACATTAAGTCCAGAACCAGCATAGCTGTACTGGTGTAATTGGAGACAAGGCACACATTAAAGACACCATGACTTGATGAAATTCACCCCAAAAATGTGTCAACAGGAGGGAGAAGCACTTTGAAGAACTGAGAGGATTTTCTTTCCTGCACGACTTCTGAGGCATATTACACTGCGAGGTGATTAACAGTCCCGCTCATTAACCATACAGATCAGTTCAAACATTTGTATAAACACTACCATCCTGCAGTATTGCAAAGAAATGTAGAAAAATCTTGGTCAAACTATAAAAACAACAGCAGCACATGTAATCTTTCCCTCTCGTCTCATCTCCAGAGAGTCTACTCACACCTACATCTAGAAGACAGCGGCAATAATAACCAAACATATTGTTGAGGTTAAACATCAAAAGTAAACTTGGTGGAATAATTTGCATCTTCTACTACAACTACAACTTCTACTACAAATATCACTACTACTACAACTAGTAGTTATTCTAATGCTACTAATACTTCTACTAATAATACTTCTACTACAACTTATACTACAAATATCACCACTGATGAATTTGTTTGAGCCACAGAAACTGTTCAAATATCAAAATGTTCAGCTCTTTCAGGAGAGGTGTGATATGACTTTTCATATTTGTAATCTTTAAACTTTTTGAATTATTAAGCTTTTTGCAATTTGTTTTTGAATTGGATATCTATTTTCAGCAATGTTTTTGCCATTAATTTCAGTTTTCAGCATTCCAACGCATTTTCAGCAGGAAATGCTTTTTCTAGTTTTACTTGATAACAGCTTCCTCTGTTGCTGTGGGCTGCCTCATAACCTTATCTGAAATGTGTGGGCAGGATGATACGAGTAAACACAATCATCACTTGCTATCTTTATCTACAGTGAAAATATCGTGTTCAGCTCAACCCCTCGATTTCCATGTCTTCACAACAGCGTTTACAAACGGTGTTGATGATGAAGTGACCGTGAACGTGTCTTTGCAACCAGCCGGTCAACTCTTGTGCTGAAAACACGCCAGAGTCCTGTGAGACATGTTGAGCGATGTCACAGAGAAATACTTTCGGACTGAAACACTTTAACAAGCCTCTTGGCCTCAAAACAAATGTAATTATTGCAAAGAAAGGCCAGGAAATGTATTGTTCTCTCCCTGATGAAGGCGGTATGCTATGTTGTATTTTACAATCATGTAGCATGTTGTCACAGAGCCATGGTAGCCAGGCTGTACTTAGACAACTTTGCTTGGCGCTCAATGCTAATGTAGCATGCTAACATGCTAACAATGACAAGGCTAACGTGCTGATGTTAATGTTGAATATGAAGACAATGTTCCTGATATGGATCGTTATGATTTTATTGACACCGATAGATACCGCTTATCAATACAGATACTTATTCTTACAGCTACTGGTTATATTCATGTTGAATTATTTTAGCCAATCAATTAATTATAAAATGCGCTGTAGTACGATGAAGTACAGCCGCCGTTTCCGCTGCGTTCTGTCCTTAGTAACAGTAGTTACTGGCCGTACCTTCAGCTGCAAGGAGCGGAGGAGGGAGTTAGAAGACACCTGGACGAGGCAGGAGATGTAACGAGTTTATCGTGGCTTATAAAAATGCAGCACAGTGAGACCTTTCATATAACAGACGTTATAATTAACACAAACCTGCCGATGAAGCATCATCAGTAAAAAAAAAAAAACAGCATCGTCATCATTAGGGGAATTTGAAAATGCCAGCTATGTTAGAATTAATTGACGTTACATAAACATCAGGAGCCGGTACAAATGTAGTACCGGTTCTTGATACCCATCCCCTCATACGTCATAGCGGAATAGAAAGAGGTTATAATCTAATATAATCTAAAAATATATTATCACTTTTAATCCACTTTTGAGAACAAAAGTGTTAATTTACAGATGTGTACATTACAAGCAAAGAACCTTTTTAACAGTTCAACCTCGAATAAAAAAAAAATAAAAAAAAACTTTTCCTGTTTAGCTCTAGTGGTGTGCAACCGTGCAACCATTTTAAATTCATCTGGGTGAAGTGACCCTTTAAGTCTGCCTCTAAGCACACTTGGCTCTCGTCTCCCACATGATGAAAAGAGGGGAAAAGGTGTGTCCAACATGTGCTGTTGTCACTCAAGTCTTTCGTGGAGTACGGTTTAATTCATTTCCATGAACTACATCATCCAGTTGAGTTAATGCTCATTTCATTGCTGCCCGAGGATTAAAGCAGTATAGGCTTCTGCAAAATGAATGAGGTATCTGTCATTTGATTAATAACTATGTGTGTGTGCATCTGAAAAATAAGAAAATAAATACATTTCAGTGTGTTTTACAGCATTTCACCAGTTACTGCACAGAGCAATGAATGGGAGCGATTCCAAACATTATTTATTCTGTTGACAACAGCACCTTAGAAAACCACTGAAGCTTAATGTTAATGACTTGCTGTAAATCCACTAAAATCTCTTCATAACAACTGGGGTCTCTTTCATGAAAATCCAGTAGGCCTATCTCTAAAGAGCATATTGGAGAAAAGCTGTCACACAGTGGGACCACAGGAAGCAGCTACGACGTGTTTACGCTGCTCCGGATCGTGCTGCTGTATCCAATTTATATAGATGGCAAAAGAACAGCAGATCATCTCTACCTCAACAATTCCCTTCAGTCATCACACACAGAAATGCACATGTACTGTTCCCTACAGCAACACACACAAAGATCCTCAGTCGAATATCGCTATATGAGCTCAAAATGCTGACTTTTAGTTTAATTTGAGGGTCTTATCATGAACACTGGTTGCACAGTATTTTCTTTCCTGAACAGGTGTGGCTCCCGTCATCCGAACTTTCAATGTGGAATAACCACATGGTTTTGTATACTATTGTGTGAATTAAATACTCGAGTATTGTCTCATGTAATCAAACACTTAATTGCAAAAAGAAAATTTTCTGAGAAATTTGACTGAGTATGTGCTTGTTATTATCAATTTAGATAATGCAATTGTGTATCACAATATATGATCATATCAATATCAAGAGAAGACTACACCAGCATAACCAGAGGCCCATTACTCCTGCTAAGCCTCAAGAATAGAAAGGCAAGGTTACAAAGAAAGTGGTAGAAGAAACTTTTAGAGTTGTGGACAGATTTATCAAAGCTCAGTCTGTCCAAGACGTACAAAAAGATGAAGGAGTTGAGAAAAACAAAAGGAACAGCCTGTGATTTGAGGCACATTAGGTGACCTGTCAAACTAATTGGATGTGGTGTTTTGGTTGGGCCACGTAGTGCCCCTTGGGGTCATTGATCTTCGATCAATGTCTATTGGCAAAAGCAGAATGTATGCAGGATGATCTATACCAGGGGTGGGCAATTTTTCCCAAGGGGCCACATGAGAAACAGGGACTGTTGTGGAGGGCCGGACCAATAGACTGAACTCAATCCTGCTCAATTCCACCTCTTTATAAAAAGTAAATTGCATGGTTTTGATAAGCTGTGAGTAGAGTAAATATTAGTGGTGGAATATAACTAAGTCTATTTGCTTCAGTACTGTATTTATGTACAAATTCAAGGTACTCTACTTGATTATTTCCATTTTATTCAACTTTGTACTTCCACTCCACGACACCTCAGAGGGAAATATTGTACTTTTTACTCCACTACATTTGTCTAGCAGCTTTAGTTACTCGTTACTTTGCACATTATAATTGTTCAAACCCTTCCTAACTACACAAACTAAACAGAGTATAAAAGACTTAGAATCAGCTCCACCTTCAAAGTCCGCGGCAGGAATAATGCTCCAAACTAATGCAATATCCATATATAAAACACTGACAGGGATCATGTTTCTGCTAAATTAGTATCTCAATGACTATTGTTTGCCGTCTAATTACCTAATTTTCTGTTTTTCAGTTCAGTGAGAGAAATCTAGTCTGTGTTGGGCTTGAACGAGTGCACTGAAGTCAGGTTGAATGTCTAACGTACGGAAATTGAGAAAAAAAAACAGCAACAGTCGCCTTCAAGATAAAAGCAATGCAGCTGTTTTGTGCATGATGTACACTTATTTACGCTTTATTCCTAATTTCCCGTTGACGTCCTGCGGGCTGGTCGGCGACAGTCGAAGGGCCATACAGTGCCCAGGTCTGATCTATACAGAAATACCTCGTAAAATCAGATACAAGCAGATACATGAGAACTCACTGGATGCTTCCTCTTACAGCAGGACAATAAATGCACAGCCAAACCCGCAACTGGTTACATGAAGTCAAGTTTCACTTGTCACGCCCCAAATTGAAGACAAACACCCTTGAAATAAGAAAGTGGTGAAGACGGCTGCAGCTCAGGCCCAACAGAGCATCACCAAGCAAGATAACACGTGTCTGTTGATGTGTACAGGTTGTAGATGTCAGGCAGTCGTTGATAACAAAGGATGCAACGGATTACAGGAGTGATACACAGTACAAGATTCACTCATCATGTCACAAACATTTTCTCATGTCTAGTTTTGACAGATTTTCGAACAGCTTTTTGCACCTTGTTGCTATGCACTTGGCCAGGGAAATGTTGATTAAAGTCATCACACAAATGTGACATGTACATATTAGGGTGACTTTAATGATCTGCATGTTTAGTAATACACGTTAAATGTGTTGTACACTGAAAGCCTGAAAAATTGATCCAGAGTAGTAACTCAATTATAGTAAAACTACAATTCTCAACACAGTTTCTCCAACTTTCCCCCGCAGCCTAATAGGCTATAGTGATAACAGAGTGGATGTTGGTGTATATAGAGTGGAGGGTGAGAGAGAAGATGAAGAGCCCAGCGAGCTGGCTCTTGGACCTAATATCTCTGCAATGGAGACAGATTTCCACACAAAATCCAGATTGAGCCTCGCTGGCTGGGGATCTCTTTGATATGAGAACAGGGCTAATCCCTCTAGTTCTAGCTGCTGCCATGTCTTCATCCTCCCAACCAGTAGCCCTTTCATTAACCTTTGACTCACACTTGCACTGTGTTTGAAGAGGCTGGTATTAAACTGGCTTATCCTAGATTGCTGCTGCTGCTGCAGCAGCGAGAGGAGTCGCTCTGTTTCTCACAGGTTTTTCAAGGTGCTGAATAGTACAAGAGTATGGCGTTATGTAACCCTCTCGGTTGTCATGCTGATCCCGGGCTGCGCTCCACTGCACCCTCTGTGGCGGGGCAGCACACCTTCAACTCTAATAACATGTTCCACGCAGAGAAATACAAGTTTACCAATCCCATGAACCCGGCTGAGACCCTGAAGTGAATTTGTTTGTTAGACAACAATGATAGAAACATAATAGCACAAAAACTTTAAATTAGTTTTTCTACCAGTTTGGAATAAGCTTTTCAAATAAAAGCCAGTCTGCAAAAATAGCTGATTTATTACTGATTCTGAGATTTTGTTACAGTAGTCAGTTTACTGTGTTTTTTTTGGGTTATTTTCATACACGACAACATATGGGGAAACTTTGTCAAACAATGGTAGGTTACGTTAATTATTTTCATGACTGCTTTCATATTGAAATCATCAAATCGAGGGCCAAAGCACAAAACCTCCTATCTGCAGAATTTACTGATTGCCGGATTTCATTTTGGATGATGAGAACAAGGAAGGCTGTTCATATTCAGTCTGTTTTAAAATAATCCCGCCCTTTATTGAAACTTAATTTCGAGCATCATTTTGTGGAACCTCTTCCAACTTGCACCAAATGATGGCAAGATTGCAAAGATCCTATCTGCAAAGTGATCCAGGCATTTTTCAGACAGGAGGTTTTGCTCTTCGGCCATCGAAATGCTTCTCACGGGGTGAGAAAGGGCCGCCGGTCATCTGCATGCACCGCCCGCAGAACCTGCAAATCCTCACCCCGAGCGAGTCCTTGGTGAGGGAAAAGATGGAAGGCTTGGCAGCGAGCCTGTAAATAGCGGAGTTGTCAGTTTCATTACTTTGTATTCACGTGATGAATATCTGCATGAGAAACAAACAAAAACTAAAATAAGTGGTTATCATAATCATCTGCTTCAAGTGATCGTTTTGAGGCAGACAGACGTGATCACTAGAAGTGGTTTCCACTGTAGCAACGCAACAATGTCAGACTACTAAATATGAACAATATTACATTTAAAATGTACGAAAAAATGTTTTGTGCTTTTGACAGATCTTCCACTATGTAAGGATTACATGGTGTCACTCAGTGGCTAGTCACAGCATTTGTGCGTTTCATAAAATTCCGTGACCTGAAATGTACCTGAACTAACTCACACTGAGTTTATATTCGTGACAGCAGAACAGTTCATCTCCACCGTCCTGCAGACTCCTGACGATAGACCACTCAGAGCATTGAGCAATATGACGATATACAGCTTGACATGAAAAATTGTTTGTTTCTGTTTCCAGGTGTCTATCACTTTAATGTCTCTGAATGTATTAATTCATTGTGAGCAATGCCACAAATCAATGAGCAGGATTGCTTCATATCAATATTGCATGATTGCATTGCATCACAAATGCTGGATTAACTATGAATATAATTCTAGGCTGTGTGTTATTATTTTATCCGTAAACATTTATATTGATTTTCCAGATTTTTTTAATTGAATGCTACATTTTGATATCGCAAAATATAGATTTACAGACGGTCTAGCGTGATGGAGGATTGTATTTTTCACTCCTACATTGAGTGAATGATGTAACTCTGAGAAGAACGGTGAACTTAATCCATTTAAAATTCTGATTAAAATGTAATGCAATCTCATAATTTAGTATTATTTCTTCACATGATTTCTTTGGCATCGTTTCCCATGGTTTTACAAACACCATTTCATTTTAAAATGCAGCACTATTATACAATAATTCAACTAGAAAGTCCAATGTTGTAACTGGATGTGGTGGCAGGATAAACCCTTTTGCATGCCGCACGATGGTAAAATGCTTTATGGACAGCACTGAGAGGATAGAAGAGATTTGCACTGTTCGTTGTTCTCTCTCGATCTTTATATTTGTTGTTGTTGTTGTTATGAGACACAGCTACAGTGGATCTTCCTGAAGGGAAAAAAACACAGTGCAGGAACATCATTAACCTCAAGTGTTTTTAATTTTCTGCCCTCCTTCGAGAGTACTTCTAAACTCACAATGAGTCAGACGGTAATCTGAAACCTCAGCAGATGTGTATAATCAGATGTTCACTTAGAAAAGGGAACATAGTGGACATTGAGCACTGGTCCCTGAAATTACAATTTGTTGTTCAATTATCCATGATGCCACAGAATGATACATCTTGGCCAGAGGCCCGTGTGGTCAGCGGGCCCCTGTGACAGCCGCCCCCTCTTCACTCCTCCGCTGCTGGGAATCATATAATTGAGTGTGAGTGCCAACAGCACGTCGGAGGAAATTTACAGCGATACAACATGTGTGATGATTTTTTAGATGAACTTCCTGCACGGTCAAATGATTCACCAAAGAAGGAACTCATCAGCTCAGCCGTACGGCAAATGGCATTAGTAACCGGCTGGCCATGAACTTGTGGCCGTTAAGATAATAGGATCATTCATTTTGTGTGCTGTGGTCATGTACGTGAAAAAAGGGCAGGGCCCGAATGTAGTGTGGCATTTTTTGAAACTAACTCAAAAACTTTAGCAGCGTTGAGCAATTTTAAGCAACATAATTTAGCCAGGTGACTTTTGATCCAGAAGAGAGAACAAACCTCCATTATGGCTCCAGCTTTGAAACATTGGCCGTGGTTACGCTGGTCTGTTCAATGACACTTTTGCGATCGGATGTGCCAGATTAGAGCTCAGCCGTGTTCACATACGTGTGACACTTGAATACGACCTGCCGGACCAGATGGCGATTGTATATATTTTGTGGTCAAAGGAGCGGCTGTAAAACTGTGGATGAACACATTTCGATTCCTATAAATTCTTCACAATTAAAGCTCCTGTTATTTCAGCTGCTTGCTCTTCCTCCCTGCAGTATTAGTAGAGTTGTTATTGAAGAATAGCTGCAAACAAAGATCTGCTAATTCAGTGATAAACACGTTTTCCTGTAACTTCCTGTAACGTCGCCTGTTATTTTGTTATTTATAAGCTTCATGAAGGCGTCAATGAGCAGAACATACTAAAAACAGACGGATGGGGAGTGCTTCTCTGGACAGAGTTCAGGCAGCCTCCCACTGCAGGTTCAGAGTGTGCAAAAGAAAAATGATGCTCTAGTGCAGGGATTCCCAAAGT
This sequence comes from Melanostigma gelatinosum, assembly GCF_949748355.1. Classification (NCBI taxonomy): domain Eukaryota; kingdom Metazoa; phylum Chordata; class Actinopteri; order Perciformes; family Zoarcidae; genus Melanostigma; species Melanostigma gelatinosum. Next base: position 21,600,202 of record NC_136636.1, on the reverse strand, counting down.
GGGGTGCGCGAGCTGCCTCTAGGGGGTGCGCGAGAGGAAAAATGTAATGGTGGTCAAATGGTGCAGTCCTGTCTCCTAAAAATGACGTTCCCCCAAAACTAAAATGCATTCTCAATTACGTTTGACCACAAACGTATTTTCTCCCTGATTACGTTTGTGTTTGCCGTATTACAAATACGTTTCTCATCAACATATCTTTGCCATACTCTAGTCTTTATTATTTTTCTGTGATCTGCCTCGCCTCGACCCCGCCACCCACGAGTTGTTGACCCGCGGCCTGTTCCGAGGGCTGACAGACCTGACGATCGGGTGCCTCGCGGCGGGGGCGGCGGGGGCGGCTGGAGACCTCGCGTCCCGGCGCCAACGGAACCATAAAATTAGCAAAAATGTACCAACTGTGTGCTTTTTGTGATGGGCACAAACAGTGTATCAGGGTAACAGAAGGAGCTGCAGTAACATGCTCACAATCAGTCCATCTACAAGTAATAGCACTCTGTCTTTTGCCAGAGACAGATGATCTCCTCTCTTCACAGTGGAGTTCAATAAGAAAAGGCTGATCTACCCAGAGGCGAATCTGTACTCATCGACTCAACACAGCTTCTCTCTCTCTCGCTTCCGTTCTCTCTCTCTCTGTGGAAGTAATGACACACGAGTGCATTCAATACTCAAGTGTTTTACTGAAGTCAGTGATGTATCATTTATACATTATCACATGGGGACAACGAGGTCACGTACAAATTGGACGACGACTAAAGTGCGCAACATATTTAATCTATGAAAACATGGTTCTCAAGGTGATTTTCCTAATTATATTAGGAAAACTCTTGTCACTAAAATGAGAATAGCTGGCCAACCTTGAGAGCCTGAGCTGAAGTGGATCAGCAGGTGGCGAGCAAGCGGCGGGAGTTGCAGCATTTATTCACAGACAAATAACCTAAACTATACATAGTGCACTGCTACTTTCACATCTATACGGTTACTAATAACTTCAATAACTTTATATTCTCTCTCTGGTCGTCGACCGCACCCTCGCTAATGTTACGCCGCACACAGCGTACCAATGGTATACCCAACAGAGAGAATATGCAGGGGTTGATGGCAGACTGTGTGGCTATTAATTACGTTTGTAGTTTGAAGAATACTAAACCCAAAACACTCAGTCCCCATCTTTCAGAACTCAGCTGACTGCTACACCATAGAGACTGAGAGGGTGGAGCTTAGTACAACCGACCGCTGACTAAGACATTTTTAAGTGTCCAAAAAGGTTACATTTAACTTTCATGAACTGAAAACACAGTGAAAGGTTTAATCTTTTAAGATATGAAGACGGACAACAACTCCCAGACCGATGACGCCGCCGTGGTATCAACCTGTCAATCTCGAGGTGGCCACGCCCCCTGGTAGAGAGAATAAAAGTTAAAGGCACTTCCGCATTCGCTTCACTTTTCAGACCCGCCTGAATACATCACATCAACACAGCAGCATAGAAAGCGGCGCGTCTGTACTTATGACCTTATTGAAAGTCATACTGTCAGGATTCCTGAACAGCCTGGTACACCATATACCTAACGACACACCTGTGAAGATTCGTGACTACATCTTGCACAGTTGTGACGCCATATCGTTGACAAACTCTGTCCGCACACAGACAAACACACTTCACCGGAAACTGAATGCCTCCACAGGTCCACACATGAACCCGTTTGCTCTCCAAATTTAAAGGTCTGTATTTTGAAATTTGTGTGGAGCTCTTCCACATATTCAAATATATTTTATTCATATGCTGCCTTCCATTTATTTTCCAGCACGAGCAGCGAAGCAGCGAGCATGATGGGATTACAGCCAGAGTGGGAGAGCGAGGTGGCTTGAAGAAGGGCAAAGTTCATTCAGATGATTTGTTACTGCCAGAAGGGCTGAAATCCCTCTTAGATGTTATAAGTAAATACATTTGCATCTTGCCACATTCAGTCAGAGATGTAAAAATGAGGAAGAATACAAAACAATTTGAAGAACCCCGTCTCTCCCTCCCTCTGTCTGTCTCCTCCTCTCACCTCTCAGGTGGCATCAGTGGCAACAGCAGTGTGGCAGCTTGCATGTAACACCTGCACTCGTCCATCACTGCTCTGTTCCTGGAAGTCTGTGTCAAGCTGCTGCCCAAAGGCCACGTCCGCCCATGGGTGGTTTCTTTCACTCTGACAATGAGGAAGTGAGGGTTGTATTTTCATCTAATGTAACCGGAGAGCAATTACGTACAACATTAAGAGCGCATCTTTACGATCGGAAGACTAGCCTTTTGGCACACTTATAGAATTGTTTAGTGATGAACCAGTAAAAGTAAATAAATAAAACTCACATTCTGGGTTTGCATACCAAACAATTGTTAGACTGGCCTGTTGAAACGTTCAGAGAGCCATCCTACAACAGCACAATGACTCTGTGCCCGTACACTTTATTACTAAAGTGAAGCACACTGACAGATCTCTTGATGTGCTGGACATCCATCAGCAGTGGATGGAAGGATGTTCATTTCTGAGGGGGCGATGGAATATTTTGATCACATAAAAAGACTTGCATGAACATAAATCATATTTTGTATCGACTTCTGTGTCGGCGAATCTTAAATGTGCACAGAGCAGGGGTGTTTAGAGAGCGAGAGAGACTCTGAGCAAGCATTTGATACGCTGTTGAGTGCACAACTGAGTGAAACTGAGTGAGAGAGATTATTACTGTGTCTGTTGAAGAGAGAATAAAGACAGAAGAAAGCGACAGCGATGTCTGACAGTAGCACAATGCACAATAGTAGTAGCACAATGAACAATGCGATTAGCTTGATAATGCAGTGCACCTAGCGTTGCACCATGGACCTGAAAGATCAGCTGTGTGTCCCATCTGCTCCATCATCTCCTGTGATGTTGGTTTGTTTTTTGGCGGGGGGGGGGGGGGGGGCTCAGCCTCAGTCTTGATGTTGTTTCAATGTAGACCCCTCATTAAAATGAGTGACAATGTTTGGGGCATAAACGTGTCGAAGTGCAGTGGATGAAGGTGGCACTGGCAGCATACACTGCTGACTCAGGTAAAAACAAAAGTTGCGTTATAGCTTCAGCTCATTGACAAATGTTTGTGTGGGCGAACATTATAAAGCGCTACTGTGAGTTTTCATACACTTCATTTTGCTTTATGTCATTTGTTTGATTTGTTTTTCATCTCGGTTTTCTTTTATGGCATCTTAAAGTTTCTTGGAGGGAAAGGAAATAATTAGTTTTCCCTGTGTGTGTGAGGTGCAGTTGGAAAGAAATCACATTTCGCCAAGACAACCCCAGATATTATGATACAGCTACTTGACGGAAAAAAATGTTGCAGCTTTTTGGTCCAGACAAAAAAAGAAAAATGCCACAAAAGAAATGTGGAGGTGCAAAAGCATTCTGTGCACACAGTGTGTATAAAATAAACTGAAACTAGATATTTAAACTAAAATACCCACTACAAAATAGATTTATGATCTTGCAGCTATCTGTATAGTGAAAATATGATGAGAATAATAGACAAATGATAATCTTAACACAACATAATTACCAAACACAGTCAGAGGATTTCACCATGAACAACTTCAACAAGATTTTCATTCATTCCCACCATACTGCCAGCATCAGGTTGTTTTGAAGTCGCAAAAAAAACAGTGACAATAGCCAAGGGTTATGGGAAATACTGGAATGATGAATTGGATACATTGGTATAGTACTTTCAATTTAATTTATATATATAGCGTCCAATCATAGCAGAAGTTATCTCGAAACTCTTCTCTAGAGCAGGTACAGAAACAGAAACCAGTGAGAAAGCATCGAGGCAACACTGGCACGAAAAAACCCTTCCCTTTAACAGGTAGAAACGTTGGGCACCAGCTGCCTCTGGGTGTCTTTATAGTTCAGAATTAGACATTAAGGAGCCAAGCTCTGCCATGAGTCCGTATTCATTTTATTGGATTTTCCCCCGAAAAAAACTCAATTCAATTCTCCTCTGATGGTGCACAGATGTACTGGAGTTGTTTTACACAGTACTCATTAAAGTAACTAAATCCACTTTGAGTTTGAACATTGAGTTAGTAAATTGCACAATCAGTTGATCCTGGTCCCATGCGATAGTGTTCATTACATCTACTGTATTGTCCATTACAGGACACTCTCCATCGCCTCTGCTGAAGCCTCACTGAACCACGCTAAGCTAGCAGCTGTAATGGCTCTGAACCACCTTCTGGACTGGCAGTGAAGGTGGAGATTCGGGGTATTGAAGTGGCCGTTTCTGCTACCAATGTTAACAAGTAAAGAAATGCACATCAATCAAAACGTCTAAAAGTTTAAAAAGTGAAACGCTTTGAGATTAAAGGTTAAAAACAGGGTTGTTAAGCTGCTCTTTAAACTTATTAAACTGCTGTTTCTATTCATCTACAACAGCATCAAAACCACAGAATCACAATCCTCTGTCTCTCCGAGAGGCAGTGGCGTGCGTAGGGGAAGATGGATCTATTTTTTGATGAAGTTTGGCCAGTGTCTTGACATTTGAAATAAAAAAGTCCACATGCTTGTTCCCAGAGGACCAATTTGAAAGAGGCAGAGGGTTTCAGTGTGACATGCTGACATGCTTAATGTCTGTGAGAAGTGACAAACAATATTCGCACAAGTGCTCCGAGGGACCGACACTCTCTCCGGCTGACATTTCGCCATCTCATCTAATTGATAAGCATTTGGGTGAGGCGCGCACCCTTGGTCTGCTTCCAGACAACGGCTGACAAGTCTATGGGTTGTGACCAAACACGAAACAACCCTTTAAACCTCCCGGCGTATGAGACTGTTCCCATGTGACGTGGGTGATTTATCAGACTAATTCGGATGCGATGGTCACAGTAATAAAGCATTAAGGAGCGTTCAGAAGTGGATGCGCCGTCCTTTCTGGGGGGAAAACGGCAGCATCCACAGCTGTATCCAGCGGGCTTTATACTTGGAAGGAAGCCTTTTAAAAAAAAGGGAACTGTATATTTTAATCTTTGAAAATCTTTCCCTCTGGCACAGAAATCCTCTCTGTGCTCTCTCCCATCGTCTCTGCTTCACTGGGGCATATGATGGGAGAGGTTTCAGCAGTATCCCAAGGTAGCCGATCTTTGAGAGATGACAGGCCACAAGTTCCATTTTTATTATGATTTATTCGAGCCAGCCAGTTTTCTGTAATGGCAATTTGTTTGAATCAACGCCCCTTTCGCTGAGCCAGTTGGGAACCACACCGGCCAACTGTGAGCCGGGAGACCGGCCCCGTTTGGCAAAACGAAAGAAACCGCTATTAAAGCAAACATTCGCCGAGCATGAAGACCTCAAAACGGGTCTCATGCCCCATTTACAGCCTTGTGGGCTATTTCCTGTCCACCTAATACTGTAGTAGGGGTGGAAAAAATAGATTCTTAGATGCATCTCGATTCTCTCATGAGCGATTACGACTCGATGCAGAAAACTCAACAATCGGAAATTTCATACTCAACTCTCAACGTTATGATCGCCTGTAGCAATTCTATGACACCGGGCTGTCCATTCCTTACTGCTGCACCTGAATGCAACAGACATAATACACGTGCGTCTTGTTAACGTTGTAAGCTAGGCTAAATACTGGCAGAGTTTTGTTGAGGGCGGCTGAGCTTGAGCAGCCGAATATGGATTTTTACGGACGCAGGACGGCAGTAACACGCTATACATGGTATCCATTGCTACAGAATCTTGTGTGATCATACCCACACACTTTATCGCTGTATGTAAAGTTTTACCGCGTGTCAGAAAGCGTTATTGTTGTATGAGACCTGAATGCTCATTGCCCATAACAGGGGGATTCATTTGAAGAGAAGTCTATATTATTTATTTGTGAATAAAGGCAGTTTGTTGTGTCAAATGATTCAGAACATGCTGAGGATGCTGCTACAGGTCCAATTATATTTATTTTCTTGTTGGGTCTCTTTGACACACCTCTTCTATTTGTTACTGATATTGAATTATTAAAAGATAAATTAATCTGTATTTTTATTATGAATCCTTACAAATATGCACTGTTTTAAAAATAGTGGAGAGTCACAGTGAGAAAAAAAATCATGTATCGAAAAAATTGTTATACATCAAGAAGAATCGAATGGTGAGGTGCTTAGAGATCCTTGCCCCGAGACTGTAGTATGTTCTGTTTCTTTAAGCTTTGACATGTTCTAACCCGTAACATGAAGAGAATTTTTATTTTATTATTTTGATATTTATTACCATTCCGTTGTTGTTGTTTTACAGTACAACAGCTGTTGATCTTCTCTTCTTTTCTCCCAATGCACACAGATTGTGTGAGGGCATTAGTGTGTTGACAGAATGATATATTAGCTCCACCACCTCTGGGGGAAAAAGCGTGCTACAGTCAAATCGTTGATCTCTTGGCTAAAGATTAGCACAGTGTTTGGGAAATAACCCCGTCAAAACTGGAAAATGTTCCACTGGGACTAACGTAGAATGCAGATCTTATGTACGTTAGCTTTAAATTTTCAAAGATTACCACCAGTCACTCATCCTTCAGAGTAAACGATGAGAACGAGTGAATGCTGCAGCACATAGAGCAGTGATCGTCAATGTTTTGACGTGATTTAATCGTTATAATTCTTAATATGTTATATATTATATAATATATAAATTAATTTGGAATGGCATTTACAGACAGTATTTTTCATCAATAGCCATTCAATGTATACAAACCGTATTTACGTTATAGGTTTTTTTGTTCGTGGCATAGTCCGCCATTGCCCCGTCTCTTGTATTTCTTATAATGGAAGCTGTTCGAGGATTGTTTGCCTGTAGTTACTGTCGGGGTCTGGCGCCACCTCCTGGCTGGCTGAGCTCCTTACATGCTTTCCTTCCTCACCAAGCTCTGACCTGGAGTCAGAGCGAATGTCCACCCCGAAACCACACCTCCCGGCTCCGGCCAAACCTGATACTGACCCTCCATTGGCCAAGAAAATGCCTACCGCTGTGTCTGAGACCTGGCTTATAAGCCCTAACACAGTGAGTTTCTTCCTCTTCGCTCTGGACCTCAGTCCTGGCTACATGAAGACACATCAGCCTTCCCCCCCCCCCCCCCAGCACGACGCTGGCAACCGAAGGTCACGAGGAAGCCGCGGCCTCTACCCTCATCAAATCATGTCAGGTCACAAGTAATTTCGCTGGTCGAAACAACCGTGTTCTATTCTGAGTAAGGCCCTTATCCCGCTGGGACGAATCACTTCCGCGATCCGTTCCCCGCTTTTTCATTTTTGTGTACACATTCCGGCAGAAGGATCACGACTAAGCCTCACTCCTTCTCCGATGATTCCCGGGAGACGCACGGACCACGTCGTCTCAACCGAAGTTAAATCATCCTCTCTGCAGCGAGGACAGATCACGTCTGCGTTTGCTCCAGAGCGAGCAATGCCACGATGGACCGAAGCAGCACCTATTGTCCCTTACACACGTGCTGCGCCGACACACGTGATCACACCCAGCTATCTGCCCCCACCATTGTGTCTAGGTCACTCGACTCCGCCATCTTGGTTTGTAGTTTTTAGCTGTAGTTCTTTAAGGCCCCTCCCTTTTTACACATGTGACTACACAAAGCCTCCCCCTCCGCCATTTTGTCTAAGTCACTCGACTCCGCCATCTTGGTTTGTAGTTCTCGACTGTAGTTTTAGGACCCCCCCTTCCTTTTCACACACACACACACACACACATGCATACATACATCCTTACCTAGTTTATTCATTTGTTTAAGTATTAGGCACATACAATTGTATGATATCGTTTGTTGGTTGTGATATTAAGTGATCTAATCATTTATTATTTTGATTTAATAAACTCTGTTATGTTTTAAAGAGCAGTCGTTTGTGATTACTTGTGCATATGTGTGTAATAAGATCTGGATGTAGTAGCCCGTGTACGAACTTAAACCTTCACTGTCACTGAATGTGTAGTCGTACCCGACTATTGACATTATGAGTGACCACTAATTATGAGACTTAGTTTTATCGTTTGGTTGTTGGTCCCTGTTCGCAGGGTGGTGCCCCGTTGTTGTTAATAATCATTAATAATTGTTACTTACATTAATAATTCTGTTGATGTCAAGAATTCAGTTTCTTAAATGCTGATAACCCAAACACGCTCCTTAGTTCCCAACATTACCATTTGTAACCACAGGTGTCGCAACCAGAATTGAAATCTTAAAGATTAAATCTAGTGTGGCTTAACATTAGACTAATGTTCATGTTATGTTTCACATTTCTGAAGTTCTCACTGGCAGAGGGACCACAGTATTCATTGCTGAAGGAAAAATTTAACCACTTGGTCGGATCTTGCTCCAAATTTAAATAACTTTTCTAAATAACTTTGTTGTCAGATCAAGCCTGTTATTTGTAAAAACCTGATTTTAGAAGGCGCTGCAGCTCCCTCAGCATCCCTAATACCTGCATCCGTGCATAAAAAATAATATTTAAATACATAGGCCTGTATGTCAAACGACACCTGCATTTCCTCAGTAAATTATTTTAAAAGATCATGGAAAATGACTTTTAACATTTTTTTCATATGCTTCCCCAGCCAACACAGAATTTGAATAGTGTCAAACTAAAGTAAACTTACTACATTACTCTGGTGCAAAACATAAACCACTCTGTTGAGTATTTTATTTGGAATCAAGCCCGTTATTTATGAGAAACTAAACTTGTACTGATGATGCCACAGACGGGATCGGCAGGCTCTTTGCAGCCGTGCCTTCCAAAAGAACATGCGCAGTAAGTAAAATGTATGTGCTAGATAAACCCACACCAGTGACTTGCACTCGATGCTGGTCTGGGCTAAGAAGGATGGATGTTTCAAAATGTGATTACTTTAAATTGATCCGCTCTGTCATGGCGACAGCTGCTCCGTCCTCCTCTGCCTCCAGTTCTCCTGCTCGACTACTGCAACGTTTGTATCAGCCTGTCATGTCAGACCCTGCCATGCCTCACCTGTCCACATTTAGCACACTTCTGCCAGTCAGCAGATCATACTATACTATTACATCATCAAACTACATCATCTGATCATACTACTACGAATTGCTTTTCTTTCTTTGGATAAAAAAGACAAATCCAATTTCACATTTAATGTTGCATCCTAAGGATTTAAGAAACAAGGCAAATCTTCTTTCTCACCACTAAAAGTTGTGTACTACACATGTATTTTTGATGTCCTGTGGTACTCTATCCCAGTAGGAAAGGAATAAAAACTACAGTTTTAACATTAAGTTTAAACTTTATTAATTGATAGTTTTTAATAAAACATGGTTTCAGGAGGTGCTGCAGCCCCTCGGCACCTCTTCTTCCCACATCCATGCTATGTGCATAAATAACAATAAATAAATAAATGCATCGGCCTATATGTCAAACAATGTTTCAGCACTCTAAAAGGTCATGGAAAATTACTTTTTAAACTGTATTTTTGTATTCTTCACAACTCCCTCCAACACAGAATTGTCTCAAACTACAGTGAACTTACTTGATATACTTTCATACTCATGCTCCAATTTTGTGGTCTGAGCTACAACACTCTCAAACTCTGAAGCCCGGTGCTGTGTGCAAAAAAAGTGACGACACAGCCCGGTATCAGAACGGCACCTTGTTAAAAGTTTCAAGTCTCAAGCCCGATCGGGGATAACCCTGGTGAAATTTGGACCCTCCAGAGTTACAGAAGTGGGCCTACATGATTGAATCCATGTAGAGGAAGTTTTATCTTCCAACTGTAGCTAATGCTGGCCACTGACAAGAGTGATTACTGGTGTTGTGCTGTCATTTTAAGAAGCAGTGTAAGGAATATGTGTCTCTCTAAAACTCTGGATTCCTCCTTGACAAAAGAACCGCTCAGCTGAACCTCGAAGCTGAGCTTCGGCACCATTAGGGGCCCTCAGGTGCCGTGTGTGTCGGTGTCCACGCAGTCTGGAATCGGAGTCGGCCGCAGTGAGACATCAGCGCTCCGGGCCGTCGTAAGCCTCTCCGTGAATGTCAAGTGACAAAATGTGAACTCTAGGCGGCATAAAGAGGGACAACCCTTTAAAGAACGACTTTGTATAGATGTGACAAATGTATCATCACAGTGTCACGGGGGTTCATCCATAATTCAGCGCTCTGTGTGTGTGTGTGTGTGTGTGTGTGTGTGTGTGTGTGTGTGTGTGTGTGTGTGTGTGTGTGTGTGTGTGTGTGTGTGTGTGTGTGTGTGTGTAAGAAAAGGAGAGAGTATGATGTGCCAAGGACAGGAGACATCTGGAGGGAGACAAAGTGAGGCGCTGAGTAGAGTAGACTACAACCTGGACGTGTTTCAGCAGTTATGGAGGACATATTTCATGCTTGGACTTTGAACACTTCTCTTTGTGACATTCTGTCTGTTGATGTAAGAGTATTCCTGTGTGTGTGTGTGTGTGTGTGTGTGTGTGTGTATGCTGTTTGGAGTCGGTGTGTGTGTATAGCCAAAGCGAGACGAATATTAAAGATGATTTCTGTCGCTCACAAACTGATGTTTTCCTGAGCGAGAGAGGCGTCGTCGTCTGCCAGCTTGGCTGAGCGCACGCTGTCATGTTCTTGACTGGGATGTCAATCACACTCGGCGCGCCGAGGAGATGCTCTTCCCCTTTTTTGGGTTCAATCGCTGCCAAATACAGTACAGCACAATAGACAGCGTTGGATTATAACAGCAGCGTTATTAATTAGAACCGTTTGGATTTGCGATTCCTTCTACGCAAAGACAAAGAAAGAGAACCAGAGCAAAGTAATCTTTCAATAACTTCTATTCAAAGAATATCAATTATAATTGCTCCGCTTGATGGAGAGTCTGTGTACTCAGGCGTAAAAGCTTTTCGCCCACATGAGCCGCAAACTGAATTATATGTTCAATACACCAATAATAGGAATCACTCTTTTTGACAGTTTATCCGGTTTAAGTGGCAGAAGATAGGAAAAGCAAATGATTGAGAAAAACATGAATAAAACATTGGCATTTGGAAAACATATAGATAGGGTGGATATGTCTTATGTAAATATGCAAAACAAATATCATTGCAGGGTATATACATAAATGGAAGCGTCTCTAAGACGAGGCAGCGAGAGGATATGCTTTGAGAATGGAAATCTCATTAGTTTGATATCAAATAAAAGCAGTCATCTGGAGGGAATGGCACCGACACTGCAGAGAGGGATCACTAGACACAGGGAGAGTGGAATATGTCTTTGAAGTCAATGGTATTTACAGCGGAAATGTGGGGCTATTTCGAGCTGTTTTCATCTTGAAAAGGCAACGTGTGTATTCTGGCAAAAGCTTGCTGAGTGTTTTTTTTTGGGGTTTCTTTCCCAGGTTGTTGCACTGTTCTCCACGACACATTTCACATCATACATGCATTTCCACAGCAGGGGGCTGTGTGTAAAATCCACAAACAAGGAGGTTACAGCATTACTTTAAATGAGTGTTTGGCTAATGACAAATCCTGCGTCAGCCTTCAGATCTTGGCTCATCGCTGCGGTATTGTTCCTGCCATCTACATAGCCGTCTCCGGTCAGCGGGGGATATGATCAAATAACATGCAAATTACTTTATTTTTTTTGACATACAATCATAATTACGAATTGCATTTGCATTATGTAGATTCATATTTAATTGTCCCACGGCCTCATTGGCAACACGTCCCCGCTGATGACTAAGCCATCTGACAGATCTGAGCTTAATGAGGTAAAGCGCGGCACTTAATCCGCACGAAAACATTGACACAAGATGAGCTCACGCGGATGAGTGAATTTACAATCAATAATTACATCAGATCAAGCAAGTGATCATCAAAGAAATATCATTAGCCTTTTGGGTCATCTGTTTTGAATTCATGTCAGACCACTTAGTAGCAATGATGACGAAGGAGGGACTTCATTACCAGCACTTATTTGACTCCCTGCACTGCTATACATTATTCACCGCGACTGTTCGACCTTTAAAGAATGTTTGAAAGCTGCGGAATGCGTTTCTGTGCCATTCAGCATTCTGTTCACGCCTTTATTTTATGTAGTGTATCGTGTATTGTTAATGCCTAAATCCATTTCATGTCTGTAAAATGTAATATGAGCAATCATACGGAGGACACAGGAAGGACAAGATTCCCTCTGTAAGTTTAAAGTTTATTGTCATATACATTTACACATATATGAAATTTGTCCTCTGTGTTTAACCCATCCCTAGCTTATTGGGAGCAGTGGGCAGCTGAGAAGCACCTGGGAGCAGTTAGGGGTTCAGTGTCTTGCTCAGGGACACTTCGGCACAGGACACGTAGCAGCCATGGATCGAGCCGCCGACCTTGCGGTTGCCGGACGACCCTCTCTACCCAGTGAGCCATGGCCACTGGGTAGAGTCTTTCGTAATGAATATTCCTCAGCTCTGTAGATCACAATAAAAAGGTCCAGCTCGCTGCCGTCGTTGCTTCAGGACATTGCCTGCTCTTGTGTAATACATCATTCACCCGGCTACAACCCCCGACATGCATCTAAATGATGAGTGCATCTATTTATTTATTCATCAAAAATACTGTATACATCCAACTTCAATAAGAGGTTCCCTTTCCATTTTGGAGACCACCACTACATCATGATCATCATCATCATCATCGCCGCCAGCAGCAGCTACCGGCAGCGGCATCATCCACTATGATATAAAAAGCCCAAAATGGGGCGTGTTGTCACAGCCCATGATGGATTCAGGGGGCAACGCTGAATGTTGATCAAGGTGAGGCATGGAGGAGGCCCCTGCTTGTCAGGGACCCGCCAGCATCCCCAGGCAATCTCTGCAGTCAGGAGATGGAAAGAGCACCACTCCGAAATCCATCATGTGCCACCTACCAACGCAGCGTTGATAGAGAGGAGCCGCCGTCCCCTGACTAACGTGAGAATGGACCTAGGATTTAAGAGCTCGTGGTAGAATTTCAGCAGGAATAATGAATTAATGGCGCATGTTTGCTGATGCCGAATGGCCTTTTTGTGCAATAGACATTGAAAAAAAGTGTGAAATTCAAAAATACATTTGAGCTGAGGGTTTGATCTATATTGTAATACCTCTAACATTCTGTAATATTCAGACTTAAAGGGAATAATTCATTAATTTCAGCATGTTCCAGAATGTATGGAAACTGCGTCATCGATCATACCTGGTTGTCACGTTCTGTTATGTATAAGGAACCTCCTCCAAACAGCAAATTGAAATTACACGGAGGAACATCTTCATAATTCCCAACATGATTACTCTCATTAGATCCCACTTAGGTCTGATTTATTTGCTGTTTTTACTGAGACGCTTGCATATTAGTACTGAGCGAAGACTTGTATCACAGCGTAGCAACTGCATGATGTTGCCGCATCTTTAAATCACTGCATTGATCGAGTGAAGAAGCCTCAATTGTCTTTTAATAGCGCAACATTATTAAACAGCAAGACTGTAGAAAATACATATATACATTGGGGATAGATATTACTGTACTGAATGCTGAAAGTATATTGGAAATATTATATTCCTCTCATGTGTCCAATAAATTCACGTGGTTTGAGTTTTGAGGGGGAAGTGTAACGAATCGATTTTGTAATAGTAAATTGAATTCTCTTTGAGTCCATAGAGAAGATTCTCTCATATCTGCTACCTAAGCATTGTTTGGTGAACGTGGTGCGTTTTCCCAGCACTCAATATCTCCAGACGCAATTTAAAGTCTAAACACTTCGTCTGCCTTAAGACGAAGACACCCAGTGCAGGTTCGGCAGCGCTGGGGCTCGGCGGCAGATGACGGGCCCTGTGAATATTCAGCACAATTACAGTACGTGAAATATCATGCAGAAGAAACAAACCCAGATCAAAGCGTGTAATTAACCATCAGAGGACAGTTTCCAGTAAGGGAGGAGAGCCTAGATTAAGGGAGCTGGTGAGGATTGCGTTGATCATGCCTGCGCAGGAAAGCAAGGCAGTCCTTTCTGTAGCAGCTGCTCCAATACTGGGTTTGTGTGTGTGTGTGTGTGTGTGTGTGTGTGTGTGTGTGTGTGTGTGTGTGTGTGTGTATGCATTTATGTACAAGGTACATGTGTGTATTTGTGTGCATGCAGGTACACAATTGGCTTGTTTTTTAAAATATCTATGTGAATCATTTTTCTAATGCTTAACACAAAAATCAAGATATTTTCTGTTTTTCTTCTGTCATAAATTATCAATCGCAGTGCTGCTACATTTCCCAGGTGAGCTGAGCAATGAGTGACTCATTTCTCTCAAAAAAAGTCAGCCTCTATGCTCGCATGGTTTTGAAAGTATAAACCGGTAGAGAGAAAGAAAGAGAGAGAGAGAAAAGAAAGAAAGAAAGAAGCACAGCAGGCTTGGGACTGCTGCTCAAGGTTGAGGTTGTCAATAGAGTCACAGCATTGTTAGGCAGAGGAGCCAGCCAGAAATAGCATGGGGTCCAAACCATTGTCATGAAAGTCGTCTCCATTTCCCATGGGTCGCAGAGAGATAGAGATCTGAGCGGCAGCGCCTTGATAAAGATCACAGATTGACTGGGAAGCCTCCCCCAGGATTTAATTGAAGTCAAACCAAGTCACAACATCTTAGATCTAAAAGATGACCCAAGCAACGCTAGATTTTTCAGACCCTATTTTTATCAGTGCTCCTCTCCCTCCACCCCACTTATGCTTGTTTATTCATTGAAATACACAATGTCAATGAAATTAGTTTTAATGTCAACCACGCTGGCTGTAGCCCCCTGATCGATCTGCCTCGCTGGTGCTGTTTTAGTTCAATGTGAATGTAAAACACTCTAGATAAAGATATGATGATTCATTTTAAAAAGAAACGGCAATGATGTTTAGGCCCTAGAATGTGTCTCGCTCCCAAAACCCCGGGTCCTACAATTCCCATAATGCAATATAATAGCATATTTCCTTATACTGTGATAATGTAATATCTGTCATAATCACCAGTTCCAGACTTATAAATAGCTTTCGCTTTGACATTCATGTCGATACATTTTTGACTTGGTGCTGAAAATGACGAAATAGCTTGAAAAGTAAAACATATGCCAAATGTATGCCTTGTCAAAGTCTGTCATTCAAGTTCACTTAAACCGAGTTTATTGGAAGACTATTCAACTTTTACTGAGCAATGGCCACTGTGCCCACAAAAATACGAAAAAAACGAAAATAATAATTAATGGTAAAGACGTAGTGTCACGGCAGCATAAGATGAGTCACACATCTAAAGCAGTGGTGCACTTGGTGAACTTTCAAACTCAGACTGCCCTTTTTTCCCCCTGACAACCCTTTCCACCTGCAACTGTCAGCTGTCGTCACCATGCTTGGCTGTGGCATAACTGCATATTTAAAATAAATGCTAATTTAGATGTTTTTTCCTCCGTTTTGCAGCTCCAGAGATGAGATCTGGCTAGTTAGCTTGGTAGCTTATCGTCCTCCAGGGCGGTGGTGAGTGAGGGCGAGGGACCGTTGCCGCTGGCCACCAGCCCGTCATTTGGCTCATTTTCTGTAACCACTGTAGCATCTAAACATGGTGGAACTAGCCATCTAGCTCGCTAACTTGTCAATTGTCAATAATGCCAAATAGCTTGCAACAACGTTGTCACTTATCTGGGGATAGCATTGTGTTTTCCTTCCCTGTGACAAGTGTTGGGTTGTTAAATTGTACTCATCTATTTTTGCTCTCTGCGCTTTGTAACCTCACAACTACAACTCGTATAAGTCATTGCTGTAACACGCTTTAAAATCTCAATCCTTTAGGGGTTATGTTCTAAGACTTTTGAAGGCTCCCTCCGGAGCCACAGAGGACATTATATACAGTATATACCTGCTTACACCAAGTGGGTAGATCTTCATATTAAAAATCAGAGAAGTGGCGCTTCAATATAAAACCTTCCAAGGCATTGCTATTCTTATTAATGTGAATGCTTTAATTTGAATTCATTTCTCAACTGATGGTTTAACTGGCAATTAGCAGTATGCTGCAAGGCTTTATCTTGTGTACAGACTTATTCATCTATTCCTCCAATGATTTCCTCTCCCATCAGGGGTTCTAGTACCTGTCTCTGCTCAGGCTTTGCTCTGACAGTATTCCTGCTTCATCCGTCGACATTGTCAGACAAAGTAAAGCCTGATGGCCATCCAGGCACGTATTACTGCTGGCAGGTACTAAGTCCCTAATCTTAATTACCGACTGTATACGGCGTGAGCCTGCTTGGACCGATCCGGCTCGAGTTCCAGTGCGTCCTTACGGTGGGACGCATGCTCCCGTTGTCTCCGAGCTGAGCCATCAGGTTGGGACAAGGAGTCAGTGATTGATCCGTTTCCCAGAGTGGCGGATTGTTCCGCTGAGTTGCCTCATGCACCAATAATGACACATGATGGAAACCCCTGTCAGTGAGCCGTGATAGGAAATGAAGATGGATAGCGTCTTGGATGGGAAGTGATTTTGTCGAGCGGGAAGTTTTTGTGGTGATAATCTCACACAATAACCGCCCGCAGTGCAGCATTATGAGGTGCTGAGGACATGCATTTTCTTAAAAAGTCTAATATGTTTTCATTTTTATCAGAATTTTAATCATTTCCTCATTTTGTCGATATTTTTGCTGTTGATGTGTTTGCATATTACAGTTCACAATGAGAGGACTGATTAAATTCAAGCTCTATTTAAACTAATACGGTGAAATAAAGCCCAAGAAAGGGTGTATTCAAATAGGTGTATATGAAGGAGAAATAAGGTAGGCTACAGTGTTCTGTAGGGGCGGATTAATGAACTTGCTTTTGGTAACAAACGTGTTTATATTTAGAGGATTATTCACGTTTTTCATCATTAATGGATTACTTTTCAATTTATTTTACATGTCACACTTTCATACTTGTCACCGTCACACACATTTCTTCTTATTATGAAAGTCTGTGAGCCTGAGGTGCTAATCCCCATGTGGGGAACTCCTGCACAAGCGCCAGCATGCAGCAGGAAATGACGATTTAAACATATATATATATATATATATATATATATATATATACTTTGTGCATATATATATGTATATATATATATATATATATATATATATATATATATATATATATATATACATATATATATATATATATATATATATATACATAATTTGAGTGACATACAATTTAGCCAATCAGCTAAATACATTTGTATATATATATATATATATATACATATATATAATCAGTGGCGGCTGGTGGAAAATGTTCTAGGTAGGGCCATCCTATCAATTTCAGCAAACATCCCAGTATGATTTAATGCAAAAAAAAATGTAAGTATCAAACACGCATTATTACTTGGCAGTTAAATATTTAACATGTATTCCAACACGAAAACAATCAGTAAATAACACTTATATAATATAATATAACATGTTCATTTATTGAGATGCCCCTATGGACCTTGTTATAGGAGGTAAAGATCAGGAGAAGTAAACATGAAGTGTAATTATGAATACTGATGTTAAATTAAGCTATGATGAGTTTTCACTGTTAATTTAACATCTCTATTACATGTTGATGCCTCCATGACCAAGTTAAGCAGATGAGACTGAGGACAGCTATGTAGAAGAAAATATGTTCACTTTGTCTAATATGTTGACAGAGTTCTCCATGTGTGTCCTGGTGTTCTCATGTTTCCTTACCTCCTCATCCCTCACTCCCTACCCTGGTGTTCTCATGTTTCCTTACCTCCTCATCCCTCACTCCCGTAACTGTCCGTGCTGGATCCGTCCCCGTTGTTTTAAAAAGCTAAATAAATGATTAGCATGACATCATCCAGCTAGCCAACCCTGTCTGGTGTACAGCTAGTACAGAAGCTTCGCATGTAGTCTGCTGTCTGATTGTGAGGTCAGGCTGATCTGATATCAGCTCTTTGGCTGCAGAATCTCCTCAAAGTTCTCCTCTCAAACGGGTCTTGGAGGAGGAGTGCTCGCCTGTAGAGACTTCTCCTGACGAGAACGCGCAGCGAGGGGGGCCTGATCGTTCTGGCCCCAAGCTGAATCTATTTGAGGGCGCTGATTGGCTAAATTGTATGTCACTCATTTATATCTTGAATCAGCAATTGGCTAAACTGCTTCATAGACCCGTCTCTTTGGGGCCAAAACGATCAGGCCCCCCAAGCTGCGCGTTCTCAGAGTGTTGTGCATACAGACAGAGAGCACGAGCAGAGAGCACACAGGCAGAGAGGACGAGCAGGAAAAGCATATATTTTGTGCAGATATCATACTTTACACACATTACTGGGTACATTCCATAATTCAAAAACACAAATATTGACAATTTGTATCATTTATGATTGTTATAATCTTTTTTTTTCTTTCTTTTTTTTTGTGTGGCTCATGGTGGGGCCATGCCCCATGGCCCTCTATTTACCAGCCGCCACTGGTATATATATATTAGGGCTGGGCAAGTTAACGCGTTATTATCGCAGTTTTTGTTTTATTATTAAGTGGACATTTTTAACACAAGAACCCGGCAGCGAGTGGTGAACAGCTGTTTGTGTCTCTTCCTGTTTCCTTCACCTACATTCCCCTGGGTCCTAAGTCCCCCTTTGTACAGCTTCTTATCACCCTCTATGTACCAACGTACATTTATAACAAATACCACATATATTACACGGCAATCAGCGTTGCATACGTGACGAACCAAAATACCAAAAAAGCTAAAAAGAAATGATTCATTAAAAATTTTGTTTTTTTAGTTTTTAAAGTTTTTTGTTTGGAATATGTATAAATATGTATGAATAAAATGCATGACGTAGGTTTGCAGTTTTCAAGGTGTATATTTCAAATTGCATCTATTACACATGATAAAGTTGTGAACACCGGCTGAATATCTATTATCAGAATCATTATAACTGTATTTTAACTGCTACTGTGTAAAGGGAATACTGCTGTTAAAAAGCACCTTATTTATTTAAAGTGTTTGCAAACCAAATCTTATTGCATTTTTGTTCATATAGCAGTACTTTTAAAATAAAAGTGAGCAATACACTACTTTTGAATTCATTATTGAATTTTGCGCAAAACAATGCGATTAATCGCGCTTAGAAATTGTAATCGTTGCCCAGCACTATATATATATATATATATTAAAACCATTACAAATGACACACATAAGTGAACAACTTTATTAGATTTACAATGGAAATTTCAATGAAATAAATAATTTAATAGCCGCAACTCACTGAGTAAAGCACAGTAGGCAAGCACATAGTGGGTACTTGAGCCGGCCTCGTCGTTGAGAAGCAGAGCTTGCGCCCTCCTCCTTCCCCTCCTTTACAGCTTCAGTCTCTTCACTTGAGCTGGGTGATTTTAATTTGTCAAAACTGTTTACCAGCATGCTTCCAAGGCTATTACTGGTGTGTCGTGAGGGAGCAGATAGGTAATGAAAAGCATACAAATGGCAGATGAAAAAAAGCATTGCTGAGAGGCGGGAGAGGGGATGGGTGGATAATGTAGGTGGATCTTTCATGCAGGAAGAGGCCGGCAGTGATTTATTATTCTATCTTTTCTTGAGAATCAATTATGCTAAAATGCTAATCGGGGACATTATGAATTTCTCAATTTGTTATGAATAATTCAAATATGTATTGGGCGTGGGTAGACATCTCAAACAACTTAGTACAATGCATAAGCTGCGCAACCTAATGAGGGGATGTCTGATTGCTCTCCTTTGACACCTTTTCTTGTCACGGCAATGACTCACCTTTACCTGGTTCAACTTCAATGAAAAAAAAAGGCAGAACCTTCCTCAGATGCTTCAAACTACCTCCAACTCCACAATTAACCCACCATCCGGTGGCAAAGAGCGAAGTGGCCATGAAGATGGTACAGTGTGCCAGGGAAGAGGAAGAGCAGTGCAGCAAAGGAGGAGGAGGAGGAGGAAGAGGTGTCACTGGCCAGAGAAGTAATGAGGCCAAACAGACACAAGGATGACAAGGACACGTCTGGCAGGCTGTCGTCATTTAAGTCCCACAGAGCGGACCACCACACAGTCAACCTGCATTAATGTCACGCCGGCCCATCATGGGGAATTAATTACACACCTGTTAATGACAGGCCACTGGAACGCTTCCCTCTAATATCCATCTGGGTGTGATACCCGATCACATGTCATTACGGCAGTCGCTGCATCTCATCATCGAAACACACCGATGTCCCCGTGATCACGCTAACGACTGCAGCATATGCCATTTTCTGCAGATGCTTTTATCTGAAGCGCCGCACTAGCATGACTGCATACATTTTCAGCGTGAGTGCTCCAGCAGGGAATAAAAGCCCATATACGAAGAGTAAAAACATGACCTTCCAGCCACTGAGGCAAGGCAAGGCAAGTTTATTTGTATAGCACATTTCAACAAGAAGGTAATTCAAAGTGCTTCCCATGAAACCATTAAAAGCATAAAGGCAAAAGTAAAGGAGATTTATAACATACATTGAAACAATAATCGATGTCTCCCTGAGACATTACGCTGCACGCAATCAACCATACACTGCCGCAATTCTGCAATTACTCGCACACAAACCACGTCTGGAAAAGATCTCTGCCGATCTGCGTTTTATAGTGTACGCCTTGCAGGAACTCGGTCCCGGAGGAAATGGCGACATATTGTGCACTTTCTAAATTTGAATCGATGTCTCCCTGAGACATTACGCTGCACGCAATCAACCATACACTGCCGCAATTCTGCAATTACTCGCACACAAACCACGTCTGGAAAAGATCTCTACCGAGCTGCGTTTTATAGTGTACGCCTTGCACGAACTCTGTCCCGGAGGAAATGGCGATATATTGTGCAGTCCTTTTAAAACGATTAAAAGCATCAAAACATAAGGCAAAGGAAAAGGAGATTTAACAGCAATTAAGAACAGTGTAAGAAATAAAATACAGTAGTAAAATGCAGAAATGCAGGAAATTGATTAATATATGAATTGAAAGTGGTTCAATTAAAGGCAGCAGCAAACAGAAAAGTCTTCAATCTTGATTTAAATGAGCTGAGGGTCTCAGCAGACCTGCAGCTTTCTGGGACTTTGTTCCAGATATGTGGAGCAGAAAAACTGAACGCTGCTTCTCCATGTTTAGTTCTGACTCTGGGAACAGAAAGTAGACCGGTCCCAGACGACCTGAGGGGTCGGGATGGTTCATAAGGTAGCAGCAGATCAGAGGTGTATTTTGGCCCTAAACCATTCAGTGCTTTGTAAACCAACAGTAGGATTTTAAAGTCAATTCTTTGTTGGACAGGAAGCCAGTGCAAAGACATCAGAACTGGGGTGATATGATCCACCCTCCTGGTCTTAGTGAGGACTCGAGCTGCAGCGTTCTGAATCAGCTGCAGCTTTCTGACGGACTTTTTACAGAGACCTGTAAACACACCGTTACAGTAGTCCAGTCTGCTGAAGATAAATGCGTGGACAAGTTTTTCCAAATCTTGTTGAGACATAAGTCCTCTAATCCTTGATATATTCTTCAGGTGATAATAGGCTGATTTTGTAATTGTCTTGATATGGCTGTTCAGGTTGAGGTCTGAATCCATAACTACACCTAGATTTCTGGCTTGGTTTGTGGGTTTTAACATCAGTGATTGAAGCTGAGCGGTGATTTTCAATTGTTTGTCATTGGTACCAAAAACAATTACTTCTGTTTTATCTTTGTTTAATTGAAGAACATTCTGGCACATCCAGTTGTTGGTTTGTTCAATGCAGTTACCCAGCCCTTGTATGGGATTATAGTCCCCTGGTGACATAGTTATGTAGATTTGTGTGTCGTCTGCATAATTATGATAACACACTTTGTTGCTTTCCATAATCTGAGCTAGTGGAAGCATGTAGATGTTGAACAGAAGAGGCCCCAGTATTGAACCTTGGGGAACACCACATGTCATTTTAGTCAGCTCTGATGTGTAATCAGCTACAGACACAAAGTATTCTCGGTCCTTCAAGTAGGATTCAAACCAGTTAAGTGCTGTGCCAGAGAGTCCCACCCAGATGTTTAGTCTTTCTAGGAGTATGGCATGGTCGACCGTGTCGAATGCAGCACTGAGATCCAGTAACACTAATACTGAACTTCTGCCATTGTCTATATTTAAGTGGATGTCGTTGAAAACCTTAACAAGAGCAGTTTCAGTACTGTGGTGCTGTCGAAAGCCTGACTGGAAAACATCAAAGCAGTTATTTACGGCCAAGAAGTTGGTCAGCTGTTGGAAAACCGCTTTTTCAATTATTTTACTTAAAAATGGGAGGTTTGATATTGGCCTATAATTTTTCATCGTTGCGGAGTCTAAACTAGCCTTCTTTAGGAAGTTTAATAACTGCAGTTTTTAGGGCTTGTGGGAAGACACCTGAGAGAAGGGATGTGTTTACAATTTGTAAGAGATCAGTGGTCATGCAGTTTGAAATATTTTTGAAAAAGTGTGTTGGTGGAATATCCAAGCAGCAGGAGGATGACTTCAGATGTTGTATAATGTCTTCTAGGCTTCTACGGTCGATTGAATGAAATTGTGTCATGATATTTGAATGGATGTTATTCAGAGATCAGGACAACACATATCCTGTGGTTGGTGTGGAGGCACTGACTGCTTGTCTAATTTTCTGAATTTTGTCAGTAAAAAAGGAGGCAAATTGATTGCATGCCCAGGTGGATTGGAGTTCAGCAGCTACCGACACTGGAGGGTTTGTTAGCCTATCGACGGTAGCAAATAAGGCGCGTGTATTGTTCTTGTTTTTGGTTATGATGTCAGAGACGAATGACTGCCTTGCATTTCTAAGTTCCAAATTATAATTGCGAAGTCTCTCTTTATAGATGTCACAGTGAACCTGGAGATTAGTTTTTCGCCACCTGCGCTCAGCTTTCCGACACTCTCGTCTCTCTATTTTGACCAACATAGCATTTCTCCAAGGAGATCTTTGCTTACCCGAGACAACCTTAACTTTAGTGGGTGCAATGGCATCAACAATATTTTTTACTTTAAAATTGAAGCCATCTACAAGCTCATTGACTGAGAGGCAAGAGAGGGCTGGTGTGGAGGAGAACTTCTGAATAAATAGTTCACTGGTGTTTTCAGAGATGTAACGCTTTGTCACAACCTTGGTTTAGACATTTGTGTGCAAGGAGATTGCACTCTCAAAGAAAACACAGAAATGATCAGAGAGTGCAACATCAGTCACAGCAACCTTGGAAATGTTTACACCTTTGGTGATGATTAGGTCCAGAGTGTACCCCCTGTTGTGGGTGGGTCCTGTCACATGCTGAGTCAGATCATAGTTATCAAGGACACCACATAGTTCTATAGACTCTCTGTCCTGGGGATTATCAACATGGATATTAAAGTCACCAAAAATAACAACACAGTCAAAATCAATACAGATTACAGACAGCAGTTCAGTAAACTCATCAAAGAAGGTTGCACAGTATTTAGGCGGTCTGTAAATGTTTAGGAATAAAGCTTGAGTGGAATTTAGAGCCACATATTCAAAATAACTAAAATGACCAAAGGACATCTGCTTGCATTGAAGAGAATCATTAAATAAAATAGCAACTCCACCTCCTTTCTTATGCGCTCTTGTTTCACTCATGAAACTGAAGTTGTGAGGTGTTGATTCAATAAGAACAGCTGCACTGTTATCTTGATTTAACCAAGTTTCAGTTAAAAACAAAATGTCCAGTTTGTGCTGAACAATAAAATCATTGATTAAAAATGTTTTTCCTGACAGAGACCTGACATTTAATAAAGCTAAGTTTAATGTGGTTAAAACTTTCTTTGCCCAATTTATTTGGACAGGCTGACGAGGAATGTATGCTAAGTTTGATAAGTTTGCATGTTCACGATTGTTTCTTCGCAGCCTCACCTTTCTTTTTCTATAAACTTGCAAGACAGGAATTGAAGCGGCTAGCTGCATACAGGGCCCCAAATTTTCCTGGAGAGAGTCATTGGTATCATTAGCCTTGTAGCCTGGACCCAGAAGATATCAATTATTTCCGTTATCATGTAGGGGAGACAGGATGGTTGTGGAACCGTCGAGGAGTGTGTTTGGTTCCAGCAATGACCAGCTCCGCAGCAGGGCTGTAACTAACTGTCAATTAGGCTTGGGCCTAAATAATGGCCCTCACTCTTCAGAACATAACATCACTTTACTGTAATGCAGAGTTTAAAACCAGGAAAAGACAGAAGTTATGTTGCATTACAATATCCAAAATCTAACACAACATCTAGTCTCATCACACTCTGACAATATAATAGCAATATATTTCCCGCCTTACTTCTTTTCCTCTTCCTTGCTCTTTGCCTCACGCATTGTTGTAGCTAATGTAATTTATGGTGCTAGATCGTCCCATTAATACAAGCATGTTGTCAATTTTGGTAATGATTAAATCTATCCTTTCTCAATTACAGACAATTACAGAGACTAGGACCATCTGAAAATTCACAATCTAACAGAATTTAAAAAGAATATATACCTTTGTCAATTTTGAACCACTCCTCACATCGGCATAAATCAGATCCACCACACAGCCCTTATTTGTAAAGAAAAAAAAGTCACGTTTAAAGCTGGTTCCCCAGCACTCCACCAAAAGCAAATGTCAGCTGTTGAGTTTTCATTAAAACTAAATTATGACTGCTAAGTTAACTGCATGCCAAATTTATCAAAGCACACAAGGCAAAATTGCCTCCTAAGTTGGTTGCTGACAAGCAATGTAGCATTCAAAAGGCAATTTTTTTTTGTAAACAGTCTGGTATAGTGCTCACTCATAAAAACACACTGCAGCTACGATACATTAATTACAGCAAACTTCACAGAGAACAATGAGGGCAAAACAGAATAAACGATCCGTTTTGATATTCTGTGGTCTAGTTCAGCTAAAAACACAAAAACACAGAATCCTCGCTGAAAAGCTACTTTTCACCGACAACAGACTGCTGACTGTGAATGGCGGCAATGTCCGGGTTTCTTTAACCCGCGGCCGGCCCTGGATGCTGGAAGTAGAAATGGCGAGTTTGTTGTGAAAAGTTTTGGTGGATTAATTACTGTAATACAATAAAATATCATTAGCTGGCGCCCCAAAAAAGATTCAATGTACAATGATATAAAAGATGAAAAAGCTAATTATCAGATTGAAAGAGGCGAAAAATAACTTCAACATTTATCAATTGAAGATTATTTTTTATTATCAATTAATTTGATGATTATTTCTGAGACTCATCCATTCATAATTTGGTCAATGAAAAGCCAGAGAATGATGTGATAAATGATAATCACCATTTCCTAGAAACCAAGGTGCCGTCTTCAAATGACTTGCTTTGTCCAACCAAGAGCCCAAAACCTGAAAGATATTCACTTTACAAAATCCTCTCATTAAACCAGATATGGTTTTTCAATTTATAGAATTACTGACACATCAATACAGCTCTATGACACAACAGTACATGATAAAGTGAATGAAAAGACCTCTATCGACTCTCCGTTGGTCCGCATGGCATATATTGTATCACTCCAGTGAGCACTGACCTCTCACAACCCTCCGGACGGAGCGAGAGGAGCTGCCAAACTGCATTTCTGAGGAGGATTCAGTGAGCAAGTGCAGCAATGACATGCTAGTGTTACAGTAATTAGACGGCAGCAAAGGAGAGATCGCTTGATCCAGTGCTCTGGCAGCCTGGTAATCAGGTCACGCAGATTGATAATCCCAGGGGCACCGCATGAAAGGAGAGGCTAACTCTGCGTTGGCGCGGTGCGAGCCACGGATGTGAGGGTGAGATATCCCTCTGAAGTCAGAATCATTCTCAGGCCTTGGAAGCAAAGTTCAGTGCTGAAGAGAGAGAGAGAGAGAGAGAGCGAGAGAGAGAGAGAGAGAGAGCGAGAGAGTGGAGGGAGAAAAATCATTCCTGCTGTATCGATTATAATCTTGGCTACTATGGAATTTCACTCAGCGGTAGGAGAAGAAGCCGAGGCTTGAGACGCACACACAAAAAAAAGGAAGGTAGATGGGACCCAACACATGTGACAGAGCTTTGGGCAGCATTACAGCAACAAGATAGGATATCTTGTTCACAGTCGAGGTGGAAAAGGCTTAGGAACCGGAACAGTAAAAGAAAAAAATGGAGCAGAAAGTTTCTACAGAGTGAGTTACACTAAAAATACGTTTTCCTCAGGTGAAGAAAGTGCTTCATGACTGTGGCCCACATTTTAATTTGCA
This sequence comes from Melanostigma gelatinosum, assembly GCF_949748355.1. Lineage (NCBI taxonomy): Eukaryota > Metazoa > Chordata > Actinopteri > Perciformes > Zoarcidae > Melanostigma > Melanostigma gelatinosum. The sequence continues at coordinate 21,573,891 of NC_136636.1, read as the reverse complement.
GTAAACAATCTTTAGAAATCAATTTTAAAAAGGCCCTGAAAACATGTTCTCGGTCAGTTTTTTATTATGAGCTATGGGGTCCAACATAGCATTGAATAATCTGCCAAAGTTAGAGCAGTGTCAGAAATTTCACATACATCACAACAGTATTTATACAACATTTAAATCAAAATGTGACGACAGTTGTGGGGTTGTTTGATTGCATTGCCAGACCACTGTCAGTTAAATCTGATAGAAGCACACAGCCACAGGATTCAACATAAAGTGTCTCACCAGCATTTAAAAGGGCAACATTTTGCAGTGATTTCGAACAGAAAATTTGAGCCGTTAACAAATAGCAAGCAGTTTTAACAGTGCTGACCTGTGAGGGGACGGAGAGCCAGAAAGGCCAAAATAGAGGAAGCTACTGTGGCTTAGCTGTGTTGCAGTTTTATTTCACTTTTATTTATCCTGTCGGAGTATAAACTGCTTTGTTCGGTTCGCGATCAAGGTAAGCTAACAAGCTCAAGTGTTTTTTGACTGACCGATTCTTAAGTCTCTTTGCTCGGACAGGATCTTCCGTCCTTCCCTAAAATAGTGTACAGTAGTCAACAAAATGCCAGAGGACAGTAAACAAAAACAGTAGAGAGAAATTTAAAAAACAAGCTCCGGGAGATTGTGACAAGTGGCAAGGCTGGCCAGTTAGCGGTTAGCTAACTGGCTAACTGTATCTTTTTTTGATGAGACCAGGCTTTTTAAACTCGTAATAAATAATACACACATGAATTTGAATGAAGTAATATGAATACATTTCTCCAAACTTAAACTGTACTTAATCATAATATTATTGTAAATAGAAATACAACAAACTATTCAGGGGCTTTATAGAAAAAAGCTAAGGCTGTAATATTGGATATATACGACATGCACATCACCATCTGCATCAATCTGATAAATGAGATTGATCACTGTTCCTTTCATCTCTGGAAGCATAAGGCATAATATCTGGATCTATCAATGCAATCTACCCCATCGCAGGTATTCAAACAGAAACACTGCACATGTGTGCTCTTCATCATACATAGGCAGGTGTTCCATATCAGATGGATCCTGTGCAGCTTTGATCTCGATGGGTGTCCTGTTCACATGAGGGAACCAGTCATTTTCTCACATCAAAGACACACTGTGCGGCTGCATCAGAGCCACGTAGGTTACCAGACAACAACAGTCACTCATCAGCAATGCACTTTTCCTGACATTTGCAACCATGTGCCATTACCAAAAAGGGCTTGACTTTCCCGGAGTGACATTTAGGTCCTGAGTAAGATATACTGTATCAACATCACACGGTGCAAATGGGGGACCGATATCTATTCTGCCTTTATGGAAATGTTAAGAAAACAGAGAGCGGGCGGAGTGGGTGGAAATGAAAAATAAAAGAAACACAAGCGAGGTTTTTAATCATTGTGAACCGCTGCAGAATTATGAGCACCGCCGCTAAAATTTCACACTGATCATTCATTTCCTCGGCTCTTTTGTTTCGCCGAGTGTGTGCGCGGAGCAGAAGAGAGACAAGTGACGTGGAGATAACGTTGTCGCTACCACTACAAACAGGCCCGGTGGTGAACGACATACTAATGTTAAAGTTTCTTTTTGTGTTTTGAGCTGAACTAGCCCGCAGAATATTCACTTTGCACCTCATTGTTCTCTGGAAGTTTCCTGGAAGTGATGAGTTGCCTTTTACGTGGAATGAGCGATGCGACTGGCTCTTTTTAATAAAAAAATAGCCATTTAAATGCTACTCAGCAGCATATGATAACTTAGGAGGCAGTTAGGCCTTTTGGTGCTCTGATAAATTTGGCATGCAGTTAACCAGTCGGCTCCTGGTGGAATTCATTACTGTTTTGGAAGAAGGAAACAACAGACAAACCAGCTTTAACAGTGACATATTTTCTATGTAAATAAGTGCTGTGAAGATCTTATTCACGCCGATGTGTAGAGGGCTTCATGTGGATTTCGAAAAGTAAACAAAACTATAAAGTGTTGAATTCGAGAACCTCCATTATCGTGGCGATAGGAGGTAGAATGTGTGTATAATTGGGTTAGCCCCAAGGATTTATGTCAATATGAAGCTACAAAGTGGAGCATTATTTTATTCAGCAGTAAACATTCCGCGTAACCATTTAGCAAGAGGGAAGATTATAGAAAGTGGTAAACCACAATATAAATTTAAACATAAAGAGCCACGGTAATAATTGCTGCGTCTAGCCCGTCAGGAGACGTAAACGTCAATTCAAACAATATACATTCAAGCATAAATAATAGCTCAACATGTTTGAATCAAAATACCAACTCCACAGTAATATTAGGGTGATGAGTCGTTGGTCAAATAATATCAGATCACTTCCTGATTTACGTCAATAAAAATGACAAACCAACGGTAGAATGTATTCCATTTCCTTTATGTCCTTTCAGAGGATAATGATCACCGGAGGACAGAGATACACGAGCTGCAACTCGAGCACAATGTTCAACAAACGGACAGAAAGGAAATGAACGAGAGAGAGACGCAGACAGAGAAGGAGGTTATCATATGCATCTTGGACAGCATGTAACCCAACAGAACGCTTTTGCTTTGGAGAGGCTGCCTTGACCTTTTCAGTATTCATCACCAGATTGCATCTCCAGCCCCTAAACCAATCAGCGCTGTGGAATTTTCAGGTCAGCGTAACCACCTCAAAGTAAAGGTCAGTATGCAGCATCCAGGGTCCGTGATAACTTGGAGACGGTGCATGGCGAAGAGGTTTATCTACCTGCCAAATGACATATTGCCTCACTGTGGCTCAAGTCCACTTAAATCAGCTGCAGGAGTACTTTGGCTGGAAGCCGAAAAAGGCTTTTCCTCTGAAAAAAAGTGCAAGTTCAGGTGATGTCAACCTCAATTCAGATCGTGCAGACTACAGAAGGAAAAAAAGAAGCAATTTGTGGATCAATACTAGAACCCAACCGATACATGGTTGTATGGAACGATACCGATTCTGATATTTGGCAGTCAAATAAATCTAATATTGATTCATGCCCCCCCCCCCCCCCCCATGTTAAAAGAAATGTCTGCACCGCAACTGCTATGGTAACGTAGCGTTACATCATGCGCCATGTAACGTTAGCAAACTAATAACATTCAGTGGTTGTACACTGAACACCTGCTAGAGCTGCCATATCAACACATTGTGTACTGCTGGCATCCCCTCTATATGGAACACCTCCACGAGGCCATTGCCGCAAAAGGGATCATTTCTGAAGTAGAGGTTGTGCAATAAGGGTTAAAACAAACTGGAGGAGGCCGAGCTTTGACTCAACCCCTCCAGCATGGCTCCATCGATTTCCATCGAGTCTCTAACTCCACCTTACAGATGTCGAGATCAGAGCTCTTATATCAGAGGGCATGAGGGGAGAAAACAGGCCACTGAGTGTTGTTGAGTTTGTAACCACGACTGCTTCAGTTCACTCCAAATTTCGAATAGAGCTGTGCAGATGTTATAGCAGTAAACACTCTTCTAACATTTCTGCAACAGTCCTTTTGCCTTGAGAACAACAAGGCACAATGGTACGGCCAATTACAAATGAAATGTAATGATTAATGAGAAGTGCGTAAATAATAGGTCGATGCAAGAACAACACACAACACAGACCATTCATTTTCCCTTTACTTAAACAACAAAGATCACTTAGAGTAACTTATAATCACATTTGATGCATTATATCGGGCATTAGAAAAAGATTATAATTCATTCTAACTAATTATAATACACTATGATCCTTGCCAAAATAATGTCAGTGACCAACAGCTATGAAATATTATGATAGTTGACCTTATAGGTCTTTATAAAATGCTTTATGATGTGTTAATATTATTATGAATATGTATATGTTCTTAAAGCTATGATTCCATATCAACAGTTAATGCGTTTATAATGCAAAGAGTGTTATCGAAAGTTCGAACAGACATCTTCCCTAATATGAGCCTGCCAGAGTGTAGAAGAAGAAGAGAGTGGCGTGCTGCGGAGAACGTTTCTCTTTTTGCTGAGAGCACGATAACCCTCATCTCTGAAGAATTTTAGTTTGATTTCTGGCTGTGTCTTTTTCTTAACTTAAATGAACTGAATCTGATGCTGAGCTCAGTGCACGGTTGTTACGCTACCAAAGCCGTATGCGGCGTCTCTACGTCGCTCCCCCGCATTCCAAATACGATAACTTCCGCTCATCGGTTGCAAAAAAAGCCAAGATGACTACGGCTGTGTTCCAAAATGGCGACGCCGAAGTCGTCGAAGTCCAGCCTTCACGTCGGCAGTCCACAAACCCATAGGTGACGTCACAATGACTTCGTCCACTTCTTATATGTAGTCTATGAGCCGTTCCTAAAAGGACCCACGCCCCTCTCATAACACCCTGTTTCCATCCAACTCCAGCATTACTTCCCCTGAGCAGTCAAACACACGGATCTAAAGAGCTCAATCCAGCTGTTGAATACCTGCTTCACCTTCTTTTTGTTCCCACATGTGTAACATTGGCTTTAAGTTCCCATGATTGTTGAATCCAACAATTATGCAAAATGATCTCAGCCAGCTCAACCAAGGCGATAATGTAATAATCGCGGCAGGCCTATCCCTGAGGCTTATCGGTTTCTTTTACACACGGCCTCGTTGTAAGGGCTACACTTGTATTATCTTGACTCTTCGATTGTGCTGCTACAGAGCCGCAGTGAATTCCATCATGATAGCACAGAGGATTTGATAACTTGGAGTCGAGGTACAGCCTTTTCCACAGACAGTTTCCTAATGCATCTCTGCTGCCGCCTGGCACTAATGGTCAAGAGTGGCTGCTAATACTCTACTGCTGGATATTTAATCACCCAATCAATCTTACCTGTGACAAAGGCTCCTTAGCTACACTTGGCAAGAACATCTCTGCCTGCAATCTCCACCACCTTTCCCCCGTCAATGGAATGGGGGAATAGGTGGTGAGGAGGAAAAGAGGGGAGGTAAGGGGGGAAGAGGAGATGGGAAGAGAGGAGGAGGAGGGGGTGTTTAATCTACTGATTCAATTCCTGCCAATGCCTGTCACTCTCCCTCTCAGTGAGGGAGGGCAAATGGAGCATGCAGCCCAAAACACCCAGACCAAATCACATTTTCTCTCAACTTCTCTGTCTCTCTCTCTCCGTCTGTCTTCCATCTCTATGTCTATCTCTCGCTCCATCTCTCGTTCTGCCTCTCTACCGCATTTTTTCTCCCTTTTTGTCGCCCGCTCACTGACTGACTCCCACTCCCCACATCCTCCAGCCCCGTGAAAATGAAACCTTTCAACTCCAGCACTCATCCGAAGGAATTTTGTAAACCCCAAACTTTGTGTTTGTTGGTCTAGAGATCGTTGAGAGATCCGGACATTTAAAACACAAAGTAGTAGTGCAGACCTTTAAAGTCATACTGCAAAAACTAGAACTCACTCAAACCATTCATTACATTAATGAATGTTAAAGGTGATGGAGTACACAGACTTATTGTTCTAGGGAAAGTCAAATGGGTACATTTTTTGTTCATAATGACTCCGTGAGGTAGAAGCATAGTTAGAAAAACTGACGATTTCTTATTTTCTTAGATTAAATTGGACATGATTTAAAATCAGCTCACATAGGCACCCAGCGGAGACTCCAGAAAGTCACTGCTCTCTTCCAAAAAACAGTCAACATAGCCCCCAGAGAAACCACAGTCTGTCATTTTGCACATAAGTTATTTTGGGGGTTTTCTTACTAAACAAACAAAATAACAAGACGTTAATTACAGTGAGCTTTAGAGAAGCTGGGAGGTGGATTTTGTTACTTTCCAGACAGAACCAGGCCAGTTGTATCCCTGTTTCCAGTCTTCATGCTGAACTAAGTAGCTGCTGAATTCAGCTTTGTAGTCAGCAAACAGATATGAGGGTGGAATCCATCTTCTCATCCAACTCTCAGCAGGAAATCAAATAAAGATATTCCCAAAATGTCAAACTATTCCTTTTACGTGTGTCTTTGGTTACTATGAACACTCATCCTGACTGCTGCATCACATTCTGTGTAGGAATAATAATAGGAGAAAACATAAAAGTGTTGATCATACTGAATAGAAGTACTGCTCATTTTCCATACTACACAGTTATGATGCTGTTCAACTGATCCGAGTTTGTTGATAGGATGTAAGTGGACTTTTATGATACTTCGCCGCTGATTTGATGTATAAATGGGCCTACAAGGATAAATATGTGTTGTTAAATGATGCCCTTTTATAATGCTCCGTTTAATTTTCCTCTCGCCTTTCTCCGTCTAATCAATCACTGCAGCCACATTGCTTTTACTAATATGCTGCATCTTGTGCAGTGAGAAAAGTGGAAATTCAATACGGCCGCATCACTCTTGTATACAGCGCACGTACGGGCGTCACGCTACAGCGCACGCAGCCGCACGCAGAACTCACAGCATGTACAACGGTCCACATCATAAAGAAAACAAAGTCAGCTACATATATTAAGGTTAGCACAACATGCAGCACCCTGATTATAAACTGTCAATTCCCAAACTGTGGACATCAAGCTGGCTTTGTGCTTTCATGGCGGTTCATCGAGATTCACTCAACGTAAAAGTCAATGTCAAAATCATGCGTAAAGCTAAAAGCATACATATTAGTAAAATGTGTGTGTCTCACTGTGTCAGCTTTACGTTGCAGTGCTGGAGTAGAAGCAGCTTTATTCATCTTCTCGCCAGCTTACCAAGCTGAGTCATTAGCATACACGCCTCACGTTCAGTCTTTTTTCATCCCTGCAGAGAACTTAGGCTGAGAGTGCCACTATAAGCTTCGTCCCCTGGCTAGCCACGCCAGGTCGCTCTTCAGTCCTCTCATTTACACCCAGCATGATTAAGAGCGTCGACCCGAAAAAGTTGGCGACTCTTGGAGAAACAACTCCCAGAGGATTTCGCGATAAAACTGCCAAAGCAGCTGCAGGAATCAAGTCAAAAATAACGGTACGAATTGTCATTGAGCAAGACTTCCTGTTCAGTGGAATTAGAGTACACAAGAGATCCAAAAAGTATTACAATTTAGCCTAGGTGCAATATAGAACCTATTACACTATACTACAGCTATATTACTTTGCATTAAAGGAACTGTTAGCTGTAAAGAAATTTAGAAATTGTATTGATAGTGAGGTGTTTCTTTGTGTTTTGATACTCTGTGATTTATTCTTTCCACTTTTTGTCTCTCTGGAAAACCGATATTTGGGCTTTGAAGCTTCGGGGAGAGATTGTCAAAGGTATTCGAGGCTTTGACGGAAGGAAACTGTTACATGTGCAATAATAATAGCAGCCATAGCTGTACTTAGGCTTGCCTCAGTTGTGCGTTGCTGCTTGTCTGAGGAAGGGGTGATTGAGTCTCACCTGGTGAATAGCTTTGCTGATTACCAGGGGAGGAGCCTGCACATCTCAAGGATATAAGTAGCCCAGTTTAAGTTTTTACTTCAGAGTGTATTCATCTTCTGGAGGAACAACTGAACTTCTGACTCACCTGGAACATAATAAGTATTTTATTCTTGCTTTTACTAGCGGTCTTTATAGCTGTACTTAGGCTTGCCTCAGTTGTGAATGCTTTGTGAGTTTCTGCTTCTCTGACTTTCATTTTGAAATGCTACATCAGAATGTCCTGGTACTCTCTGAGTGACACCTTGAGGTGGTCTGCTATTAACCTAACCTGGAGTGAAATGATTTTGTAACTGTTCACATTTTCCTCTAAAATCGAATCTGAAATGATACAAATTGTCTCATGAATGTGATTTGAAGTGAGCATATATTAACATAGTCCCTAACCATAAATCATTATATATATATATAAATTCATGAACAAGGCACATCTAAATACGTTCTTGATCATTTACTTACATTTTATAAATGATCTTAATAATCATCTACAAGTACTTAATAATTGGTACTTTGTAATATATATAATACTTCATTTACAAATGGGGAATCCATCATTTATAGAGTATGAAAACACAATCATGAAACACACAACAGACAAGCTTAATCAAGAATAAAACATGTATAACTGTTGTTATGAATTTCATACAAATGAGTGTTAATGTAGGAACAATGCTTTATAAAGGACGAATTAAGTGTTTACTCACTTAACTCATGCTTCATAGTGTGTAGTTATTATGAAGTGTTACCGATGCACCTACAGTAACAGAATTGGCCATCACTGCTAAACAACAATTCAGCAATTGGAAAGACAGCAAAGCTGTCACTTACAGTTTTCAGTTGATTTGCCAAACTTTTTGGGTGTCATCTGCACAAACTTTGAAATCAATCCAGGCGGCACTTGACTTTTTCGACATCTCGTGGCCACGTTGCTAGTCCTGAAATGGTTACGCAGTTTCAGCGCTGGCAAGTTGAGAGATGAGAGCTCAGGCCACCGGGATGAAGTGAGATGCAGGCAGGCTGGCAATTCTCCTGGCCGTCTGTTATCATCTCCCTACGTTTCAGTGCCTGGGACAGTGCCCACAACTGTACACTCTCGCACCACTACACAAGAAAACAGCACTCTGCTTTTGAGAATAAATATTAATAATGATGTTGCATCATGAATAATAAGGGAATACTATTTCTTACTCCAATGGCTATTTGGGATTCATACATTAGTTTTATATACATATATAATAAGAAGAAAAAAAGATGCATTGTAATACTGATTTGGACGTTAACTACCGTGGCAACTGGCAAAGCTTCAAAGCATTCGGGTCAGTACCACAACGTATTATGCAATATACCCGGCAACAAAAATCTGGACCGATAACAACACTGATACCCCTTTTGTGGCAAGGATACAAACCATCCAGTCCTTCAGAGTGTTTCCCATACATAGGATTTACTTCGGCCAATATACTGGCCCTTGGGCTTATTTCACCCCATATTGTTTTTACTCCTGTGTGTATTAATGACTAAACTGAACAAGAAATTGGACAATAATTCAACTGTGCAATAACCTGCCATTAATACTGCAAATTCTTATTTCATCTTTATTTATGCTGTTCTTGCATTGATATCTAAACACAATTTAGTAGATCCCCCTTTCTTAACTTGCTTACGCTGCGGTTGTATGTGTTTGAATGTACCAATATGTGCATCAATACAGGGGCGGCTGTGGCTCGGAGGTAGAGCGAGTTGTCCTCTAATACGAAGATCAATCCTCAGCTCTTCCAGTCTAAATGTCTAAATGTCGTGCCAAAACCACTCTGGGAAATCTTGGTGATGGGATATATACACAACACAATACACATTCATTTTACTAATCTGGTGCCTTTAACATAAGGGCTGAGACAAACCAGCAGCACTATTTTATCAGACAATAACTTCCATATTGGACAAATCGTTCAGTCCCAATGTTTTTTGTTTTTAATTGTGGTTTACCTCAGCATGAGAGTCAGACTTACTTCACCCCCATAAACCACCCCAACCTCCACACCCATACAATCCACCTCACTGATGCACAGGTAGGGTACACTACTTCCTGAAACAGTGGGATACAAGTCAGATGGCTTCCTTTTCACGGCCGAACATAAACTAGGTCATTTTATGCCTTGAGAAAAATAACAAATGTCGTAGTTTTTCTGTCAAAGACCGTCTCTACAACACACCAAGTGGAATAAAATAAATGAGCCAAAATCTGGGAAACGAGAAAGGTTTTCTTTGAAGTGCCTGCATCATGGGTCGAGTTCATTAAGTATCTCTTTTTTTGAGTCTGTCACTACTTTGATCCGTGCAAATGTCTCCGTCACTTAGACGAATAAATCCAGGAGAATTAGATGTCTACAGGGAACCTCCGATGAGCCAATATTCTACATGATAATGTGCAAGGCCCGTGTGACACATCAGCAGCCTGTGACCTCCCTGATTATTCCGTCAAGAAGAGAAGCGATACTAACAGTAAGATTACCGACCGCACGTGTTTAATGTATACACCGAGTGGCTGGCAGGCGGCCTCTACAACGTGCGGAATAACAGCACGCTTGCATTCCGTACACAGGCTGGAGATATCCCTCGCTGTCGGAGATTAAAGAGGTGACCCTTATTTCCCGTAGGAGCACTTACACCCCCCCCCCCCCAAATCCCCACAGAATGCATGATCATTGCCGAGACATCGACCTGGGGGATTGGATGTAAACATCCCAGAGAGAGAGGAAGAGAAGCAGGCTCCTCAGACCTCCTCTATCAACTTGATGGGAGGTGTAATTTATTAAGCAGGCAGCCAATATCCATGGGATCTGTCAAGGTTGGGCAGAGCGCGGTGGAGGTAGGGCAGGAGACAGCCCTCCACAGATAATGTCCTTGGTGGGTGCGTGTGCATAAATACACACACAAACACTCCAATATTGAAGTTCTTGCACAATTCAACAATAGGGGGGGGGGGGGGGGGGGATTAAAGCCCTTCATCCTGGAAACCCCATGTCATTACACGAGGGGGATTTTACTTGGATTGTGAATGATCATATTCAAATCGCAGCATGAGAACGGCTGAAAGGCAACCAGTTATCGACACTGTCGACATTCCACTCCACCTCGATCCGTGCAGGTATCCCTATTGCACCAATACGTAATATGAGTCATCACACTCACATGCACAGCTGTCTTCTGGGGAATGTCTTATGCAGCGGACACATCTGCTCGTCACTTTTTATTGACGTCACTTTGCATCGCTCTCATCCCTCAAAAGAACGGTCGTATACTGTACTATTACCTTTTTGTGTGATGGTTGTAGAATATTTTTTCCAAGTATTACTTGTAGGTTGTTTCTGATGAATGGCTTTCAATGGTTTGGTTAGAGTCTTTTGTGTCGTACTAGCAGAGCATATGAACGTGTTTTGTCACAATGACCTTTGGCCACCGCATTCTAATCAGTACGTATGAATATCACGATGGACGTAGTAGTGAGGGACAATCCGAAAACATATAAAACATAAGATAATATTGTCCGGTTCATGTGCTGTGTTCAATAACTGTTTTGTACTAAAGCACAGCATCTCATTATTTTCGTTGTCACATTTTGTAAGAGTGATAAGGATGGTTCACAGTGAGGCCAGCTCTCTGTTTGAGGAGTCCTAACACAAAAAAACAACTTCTCCTACTGCACTTTGCCCATTATTGTGCCAGATCAGGACCTCTCATCATGTGTTACTGCTTCTTTAATAATGAGCAAATTAACTTTCTTTTTCCAACGATGATTGTACTTGAAAAACTCCACAATAATGCCAGGAAAGCATCCCTTTAAATGTATCTGTAGATATGTTCTAAGCTAACACTAACCCATGTGTTCTGGACACTGAAGGACTTTTTCCTCCAATGTGCACTCTCATGCAGCCAGGTGTTACAAAGATCATCTGCTGTATTGGGAATGGCTGTTTTATGTATGTAGCTGACATCATGTTGTTCTTGATTATTGATTTCATAATAGTGTGCTGTGTACTGTGCCTGTAAAGCATCAGCCGGTACCACAGTGGACATTGAAAGGGACAAGTGATGCCATGCAGCCGAAGGATTTGATCTCGGGCATGTTTCAGTCATTTCAGGAATGTAATATGGCTGCTTTTATTTGCGTCCAGACTTGTGAGGACAGAGAGCGTGGTTGGGTCATCGTTCTTTATAAGTTGGCCCCAGTGCCCCTTGGTCCAGGAGTAGCTGGTTTATTATCAGGGCCGAAGGAGGGTGTCAGGGGCCAGTCGGACTGTTGAGCTGGAAGTCCCAGGTTCACGGCTTGTTGCTCTCCCACCTCTGCGTCTCGCAGCACAGGGCGCATGGCTCCGAGCAAGGACGGCGGTGAGAGCTGTGCGGGTGTCGGTGTGCTTGTGGTGTGTGTGTAATTAACAGAGAACTCCGTCACACAGGCAAGGCAGCGTGGGCACGCAGCACATGTGTCGGCTCTAATTAACCTCTGTGTAGCATAATTAATAGAATCCCGCAAAAAAAGGGAGATTGCATCACCAACTAAAATCTAAAAATGTGCCATGTTCTTCGAAAACAACCGCTACTGTATATAGTTTAGCATAATTTCAGGAAATCCATCTGCCAGAAAAGTTTGTCAATGCAAAGATACGCAAGCACAAGACAATCTGACACTCATTCATCTGAAGTGTGATCGCATTTCTCCAGATGTATAATTCATGGCACACACCTGTTTTCTTGACAGTTGACACCCCCCCCCCCCCCCCCCACACACACACACACATTTTTATTGTATTCTATCTTGTTCCTTGCCCATGCTATAATTATTCATTACAAGGGCCTTCAATCCACTGTGACAGAGCTCCATTATGATGAAGAGGGCTTTGTTTGAGCTCGCGCAGCTGGACAATCTGAATGCGGAGTAAACCCACCTCTGCTGGTCTCATGCCTTTTCATATAAACGTGTTACGGCATGATACATCCATGATGATGGCCGGATCAAAGGTAGATCTCCATATATGAGCGTTGTAAGAAAAATGTAAGAACACGACAAACAAAAGACAGTGTTCCCAAATAGATGGTGTCAAAGTCTGTGAACTGTATTTTTTTTATGACTCAAATTCATTTTGACTCAACAAAAATCAAAGCAGACCCACTGTCGAGGTGAAAACTTCTGAGAACAATGGAAGGCCAGTCGCCCAACTGCTGTGTTTTTCCTTCAGCGAAGCATGGGCCACAAAACTCAGCTGGTTCAAGTTATAATCAAAAGTATCTCATAATTAACAGAAGCTAAAACAGTTACAATCTGAATTACACTATCGATAGTAAAATGTTGAGCAGAGACCACACAAGGTCCACCCAATAGTCCGACGAAGTTCGGTTCGCTATAATGGTAGCCGTGAGTTCTGAAGGCTCTCCAGTGAAACACTGTCCTTTTAGTCCAAAATGTTTCTGACCGTCATCAGCTCAGTGATTGGCTGACCTCCTTCGGACTCCTCCTGCCCGCTGCTTCCCGTTTCCTTCCTGATGCCGGCTCTCTGCAAGCTCCTCCGTCACCACATATGATCGTCTCTGCAAAGCCTCACTCAATAATCCCTCACTCTCCCTCACGACTGTTCTTTACAGTGTATAATACATAACAACATGTATTTACTTATTCTACAAGTAAATATTCTGTAGACACATAATACATTCCATAAGTTAATGTATTGTGACATTTAATATATTGTGACATTTAATATCCAACACTAGGGGTGCCATTAATCATGCTAAGAATGCTTTTAAACTTTAATTCCTCACACCACAACTCAAGTGACCTTAAGATCATTGACTCATGACAACAAACACCAGCCGTGTCCGCAGCGATATTTTTAGCAAAAGCTATGCCTGTGTGGAACACACTGACTCTAACGTTGAGTCAGTGTAACTGCAGAGAGGGGGGTTATCCTGCAGGGGTGGTGCGAGATGTTTTTTCTGCCGTGACAACTTGTTACCTTTGGAGTAAATTGTAACTGAGGTGAATTCAAACTAACCGCTGTTGTCTAAAGAAGAAAGCTGGCCACGTTTAAAGGCCTTTTTTAAAGCGCACATCTTTGATAGGGAAAGGAAAAAGTCATTTTTATGTATATTATCCAATTCCTTTACATGACAAAGTTGTTAAACAGGTTATGCTTATATGGAAGGGTGTGAATTCAAACGAATCATCATAGATTATCACATTAGCACCATTATTATTATTGTTATTATTACCATTGTTAACATTAAATAGGGTTAGTAACCCTTCAAGGATTTGTTCAGAACTTTGGCCAAATATCTAAGTTTTCGACTTGATTCTGGACTTCGGTGCAAAGTCTGGAAACCTAAGCGATGACTTTGTTCCAACTTTTCTTGTGGTGAAACTGATACTATCTATATATCGGAAACATTTCACAACCCTGAGACGAAGCCAAACTACTAAAACACTGGTCCTGAGAGCAAAGACACTGCTTCCATTGTTATTTGTTGTTATTCATTAATAGTTAACTTTGCAGAGGTATTGGATTCCAGTAGAGCCCTGCAAGACATTTCTTATCAAGTTGATGCACTGTATCTCCTAACTGACGAAAATAAACCATCAATTTGATTGACTATTGAATTATCCTGTAGGCAATTACAGCAACTGACACGCTGGAGAGCTGTTTATTAACTCTTACATGAAAAGGCTACAACGAAAATCCTTCAGCTCCGAGCAGCTGAATGAGCTGATTACACAAAATAACATAAAAAGGACACGGCGCAGCAGAAATCCACGCTATAAAAGTGTTGGATTTTCTTCACTGTGCATCAGCAGCCTTCCACTTTCTCCTCAGGAGTCACCAAATGTGTCGAACAGGAGGTGTATTCGGCATCACCACCACCCACTGGTAAGTGAATGTGAGAGGTAATGAGTGGAGAGGGCAGGGTTCAGACCATGGAGGAGGTTGATCTGTGTTCCCCACAGGCAGCCGGGGCCCCCGGACCCCTCTCTGGGGGTCACACGGATCAGAGGCAGCCTGCTGCTGCTGCTGCTGCTGCAGCTGCTGCATCGTAAACCAGGGGCTCCGGCTCCTCCATTAGGGGAATAGCAGCGAGGTAGAGGAGGACTATTGTTCTGAAGGCTAAATATAAAAGGTTTATTAACGGCCTGTCTGTTCATCAGTACCTTGAATTTCTCATCTGGGTAGTTTGCTTGGGAGGAAATGGTCGGGGAGGGCAGAGGAGGCTGGAATCAGAGCAGCTGAGTAAGCATAATGTTACACTAAATGGGTCAAACGAGACAGTGCTGATTACTGGAAGGGAACTGACTCGAGTGTGGGTGGTTGGGCCCTCCACCCACCGGGGGGGGGGGGGGGGGGGGGGGGCAACCTGAGAGTGTATTTATGTAAGCCGGTGCCTCCGCCCCAGTCACGAGAAGTCTAAATACTTTACCTAAGAGGACCATAGAGGATTTTCGCATGGCACACGGGATACTTAGGTGGGCACATTTGATACTTCAGATTTGCAATGCATCGCACACAGCTGAGTACATTCCCAGCTATGATATGCCCCTCTGTGTACATCTTTATGGATTTCTTTCTAAAGCTCTTCTCGGTGTAATTTACAGTGAGTCCATTTACAGCCCTGCTCTCCCTGTGTATGCTTCATCCTCATGGTAACCCGTCATCAGAGCAGCAAGGTTAGATGTTCTGCATCGCGCTGTGACTACCAACCAGCTGCTTTCATCCAGAGCTCGTCTTCTCACTCTGCTTCCTTGCTGTTTGTGTTTTCATTCTCCTTCCCCTGCAGCATGCCCAGCCCCGGTCTCTCTCCATCTCTTTCTCCGTCAGGGAAGACTGTTTCTTTTGACTTTGACCTCATGAGCCAATGAACCGCACCGAGGACCACATTCAGCTACTATAAGAAAGCATAATCTTCTCTGGGTGAGAGATGTTTTAATCATTGTGTTCCATGGGTCCCTTTTTCAACAAATAATTGATCCTTCACACACATGTACCCCTGATTTGAAAAAAAAAATAATTAAATAGAATGTATCTGCATTCAAACCGCTGTGAGATAAAAGAAATTGATTAAAAAGGGACAGCTGAAATTAAAGAGAAAGGGATGGAGCCTCTGGGACATGGTTAGCATATAAACGCTATAGGGAGAGAGGAAAACTTCAGTAAAAGTTATTGGTCCAATTATTCAACTCCGATCCTTGGAGTTAGCGTCTTTTCATTGAAGCAATCACACCTTTTATCACTGACACCAACAAGTCGGTCACGTCTCGAACGAGACCGCTCCAGTCATTAAATGCTTGGTAACAGATTACGTTCATGCTCTTCAATGAAATAATGATCTTTCTGCTGCCAGAGGACAGAGAAAAACACCGCGGGGTAGCTGAACAAATGAATCAGACCCCATGGCATGCCTTGCTTAACTCCCCAAAGCTACACGGCGTTTTGACACTCTTAAAGGTCCACTGCCAACTTATGTTAACTGTGATTTAGCCTCCAGAGTGTGATGTACTACAGAATATACACTGCTTTCCAGTTCTCATCTTTATTCTTCTGGTCTCCATTGTCGAATATTCGGGATGAAACGTTGGCTGTTCAAACCACCCGGAATCCCAATTGTAAATTTAAAAGTCTTTCGTTATTCAGAACTTTTTATTTTGAAGACAGTGAAACACTTTCATCTGCAGTGTCATCTCCCTCATCCCGTGGCTCAAAGCAGCCCTCTGAGCTCTTGATATAGCAACATCATAGCACTTCCCAGTTTTCTCACCTTAGCCAGAGCACACTGTGAAAGCCTTCACGTCACACCAGGGTGTGATGATGGCCCACTCAGTCACACAAGGGCATCTCAGACACCACTGGTTTGGCATGCATAAAGTAGATACATTCACTGCACACACACACACAAACACCCTGCACACCATTCAGTGTTCTTACTCTCGGAGGCAATATGGTGCTCAGAAAATACTGGCAACACCTCTGAAAATAGATAAATCAACAGTCATCTTTGTGTGCTGCTCCTAAAATAAGAATCCATCTTTTTTGTCGTAACCCTAAGTTGCTCTTCTGACCTGCCCAACTGATCACAGCTATACAGGTGTAGATAAAGTGAACACATGCAGTCCGTCATTGCCGACTCAAATATTAAAAAGCACAATGTACCAAAGTAAATTCTCTAAATTCAGTCTAATAAAGGATCTCAGGTACAATGTTTTCTACAGATACAATGTATATGTGTTTGTATCTGTGCTGCTTACTGTTTCCAGACCACCTACCACTTTCACCCACATTGGGATCAATTTGGGGTTCAGTGTCTTGCTCAAGGACATTTGCAAGTGTAGATCCACCAACTCTACAATTAATGGATGACCCACTCCACCACTTCCCCCCAGTATCCTGTACCAGATGGCAAATCAGCCCCAGTCGCTTATTCAAAAGCAGCACACAACATCTGAGGGTATAGCGTGAAAGCCTTTGGCAGGAGATGACACTGAAAATGTTATTTTTCTTGAAAAAACAGACTTGTTATATATTACTGCGGCCCTCTACTTCACTTACCGTCATGTTTCACTCAGTAGAACTAATAATAATGGATCAGCAGTTGTGAAAATACGTAAACTGCATCGTTAAGGCAGACGAGCATTATCATCAACTTATATTATTATTTAAATGAATGTGTAGCTGACGTGCTCGCTTCCCTTTGCGTGCACAAAGTGAGAGAGCAAACATTTTGAAAGAAATCAACATTGATTGGGCACTACAGTAAAACATCCAATTCTCTCCGTCTCTCTCAAGCAAATGGACCACATTCCAATAAATGCGATGGCTTATAAAAACCCTTTAAACTGGCTATTTCACATGTCACAGCCACTTGAATCAATGTTAAATAGAAACAACTGCACTTTTAAATAGCCGCAGATATGATACCACTCTTACGGCAAACATTTGTGGCTGCAGTGATGGGGATACTATCGGGAGTCTGCAGAGAGTGTTTATCTTAAAAAATTGACCAGATGCTCCAGCCGTTCCACTTCTTGCCCGGCTCGATCTGTTATACAAACACTGCCAAATCAACGCTTTTGCTTTTCACTACGACAACAAATCCTCCTCAGTCGTCACGTGATCAGTGACCTCTGACTTCCTGTCACTCTTGTGCTGCTCGCATCGTCAGACTAAGTATGGATAACGTGCTTCGTATTTCAGCTATTCAGTTGTTTTTTTTGTCTGTTTGATGAACGTGGCCTCGGATGTGCCCGAACACACTGCGCAACACCGGTAACATTGACGAGTGTGTCAAGCATGATGAGCAATTTGCATATATACACAACCTACAGAGCAGCTTCTTCCCCAATGTAGATTGTTTCATCATGGCAGGGAATAAATTACCTTCTCTCTGATGTGAAGCTGCAGAACTCACTTGAATGCTCCTTTTCATCCCGACAACAAAGGCTTTTATCTGGAGTTCACAGCCTTTTTCTGGGATTGCGCGTGGTCCAGCCTTGGTGGCAGCTGCTGGTTCTTGCTTTTTGATGATGTTGCAGCTGGACTGATGCTTTTCTGTGACTGAATGATCCTTGGGATCTTTAAGATGTTGCAGACTCTTTGTGCTGTAATACACGCAACAGGCAGTGGAATGATGTCCCCAGAGGATGCAACACAAGGCTTTTAATCAGAGTTGATCTTCAATTATTTTTCTGCATTTCTTTTGTGTGTTCGCCCCCTTTTTGTTTGACTCGTATCTGTGTTTGTATCATCCAGGTTTCAGAAGATGTGAGAAAAATGTCCCTGCAAGTCATAATAGAGCACCGAGACATCCGAAACGTAATTTGCACTCACACAAAAACACATTCTACCAATTTCAGATGCCTTGCATCTTGTTACTTGTTTATGAATCATTTTGTGAGGATTTGTGTCTAACTCTGCTGTATTTCCCTCAGTAGGGTCCTCCTACGAGTCCCGCCCACTGCTGCACCTCTCTTCGTAGGCACAGCTGTGCCTCATCTCCTGTGATCGCTTCCAGCTGACATAAATACTCCTGTCACTCTCATCCCAGTTGTCAGTCCGTCCGTTTACCTACCTGGTATTCCGACCCGTGAGTAGTCTATTTGTTCACTCTCTGAAGATCCGCTACTAACGATGCATTTAGTTTTTTCAACTTGCCTGCCGTACAGTGTCGAGCCTCGGCTTTTCACCTGTACGAAGAAGCCTTCCAGTTCGTTCCTCGGAGATCAACTGTGTAGTCTTGGCGTTCCTGTGTCGAGCCTCGGGTGTCACACAGACGATCCAGCCTGCCTGCCAGCCGCGGACGCGGACCGGCCACTTCCCGGCTGAGATCCGAGCGGAGCGCGAGGACGCGCCTCCGTACTGACGTTTGACAGTTTTCCTGTCGGCTCCGTCTGCCACTCAGCAGGATTAGCCACTTTCCGGCTTGGAACCGTGCGGAGACGTGGAGACGCCTCCTATTGACTTTGTCCATTTCCTGTCTTTTCCCTTGACTGAGAGAAATAAACTATCTTGGTTTTGAAATAGAACTCTACTGTCTGAGTCTGCATTCGGGTCCATGAACACACCACATCATAACACATTTTTGTTCATCATTTTAAAACCCTGGTGTTTGATGGTTCATTTGTATGACAAACCCCTAAGTAAATATGATTTTATGCACAGCTAAATGCACGACATAATAAGTCATGTTTAACACTTAAAAAGGAACAGGATTAATGGCAGCATTGGAATATAATACTCATAACTATTTTTTTAATCAGTGTATAATCACCTGAAACTGAGAATCGTAGTGTTTTCGTGAGCTTAGAAAAAGCCATTTATATCTAAATAGGAAGCGGGTCATCTTCCACGGAGTCCGCCATCATGAACCGCCATCTTTCTACAGCAGCCCAGAACGGACACTGGCTCTGGCCAGAGCCTTTCGCATTTAAGGTTATTACAACTGAAGGCTGTGATGCGTTCTGAAACCCGGTATTTAACGAGCCCCGGTGCTAACTTACCAGAGAATTGATAAGCCGCCACGTTACTGGTGTTAGTACTAAGTTTTGTTGTCACGCTGCAGCACGCATCTGCTCTGCTCTCTGATGGGTTGAGCTCCTCCAACTACACACACTTGGTAAATGGACTTGTACTGGTATAACGCTTTTCTAGTCTTCCGACATCTCAAAGCATGAGTCATTCACACCCATTCATACACTGATGGCACGGGCCAAACGTTCTTTTTTTGGAAGCAAAGCAGCCAGGAGGACAGGAGGGAAGAAGGACAGAAGACAGGAGGGATGACTGATACGAACGGATGTTTGTTGTTCTCCATTCTTCATATAACTTCACTCAGAAGTTTTACTTATTTTACTAACATATATTGTAAATATAAATTATAATCCTGTTCTAAATTTATTTGGTACCAAGTGAAGCTGATGCAACGCTAGCTGTTACTATAAACAGGACCGTGCTAGGAAAAAGACTCGGCAGACGAGTCCGTCACTGCGATTACTCGGCATGCATGGGACTGAATTACAATATAAGGTGGTTGTTCCAAATATTTGAAGGTTGTTCCTCCACAACTTATTTTGGACAATAAGTGACCAATTATGAGCTTAATGACCTCTTCACTCACCAACACCTGTGTAAATGTGACCGAGAAAAAACAGAAAAGAAAAATCTGAAATACAGTAAGCAGCCGACTGGATGGTTTCAATTGGCAGCAGATTGCTCGGTGCATCTCTAGCTGGAACCAGATAATCTTTGGTATATGGCCGGATCATTATCTGTATCACTTCAGCTCCAGATAGCAGATCAAAGAAAAACTTTAAAAATGAAATATGTCAACATCACTTGCTTTTTTGCCGATGAAAAACACGCCCCAAACAATTTCACCCTGTGATACGTCCCTCCGCTCACCCATAATCCAGCTGCCTCATTTTCCGTGACTGCACGGGGCAGTGCCAAACCCAACAACAGGAGCAACATCAACAACAACAACCACTGGCTGATGAATGACTGCTGAGATGGAGGAGGGGATCGAAGGGATTGATCCGCACCCTGCTATCTCATCCCTGTTTTTACCCTCTGTCAAACAGGTGCAGAGGGGAGATGGATTCTGCCTGCCAAAGGAGTGGATTAATGGCGGCAGATTTTTTTAGTTTTTTGGAAGGGGGGGGGGTGGGCTGGCTGCGCCCTTGACCCGGCAGAGTGGTGCTCTCCTCTGGGCAGAATGGAGGTGGCAGAGGTGTTATTGACAAGGCTCCAGGAGAAGAGGAGTTGCCAATGCCTCGGGTCGAGTGGAGAGAGGATTGAGAGAGGAGAAACTCTCCGCACTCTTACTCACACGGCAACAAATGCATGCACAAACACACACAAACACACTCTTAAACAGGTGTGCACGCGTATAAACAGGCCACTGCAACCGCCCTCCCCGAGTACCTCCAGCAGGCATAATGATGGATGCTTAGAGGGTTCAGCCTCTCATTCACCTTTGTTCAGACTTCTGGCTCTGTGAATTGAGTGGCCACGGTAATGAATATGCATGCCTGCGTAGATGATGTTCACAAGCTCCACACAGAGCATATAAATTGCCAATTGCACCGAGTTAATGACACAAACATAACCCTTTGTTCAATTCCCATTGACTTGCTGTGTGCGCTAAATTAATTGTCTGGCTTCCAATTAAAATGGATATTTTTAGTGCGCGGAGATGTATTCGGTAAACAGAGATTACATTACTCTAATTGAGGGAAGAGAAAATATGTCTGAATTGCTCATGATATCACATCCACGCTAATGGCAAAAAAAACAAACAAATGAAGCGAGCTCGTTCATCTTCAACGATAACTCGATTAACTGTAAGACAATATATTCAACGTTAAAGTGGTCACATCTGATTGGCATTAGTGGTAAACTTTGAAGGTCACAATCCAGGAGCTCCACTTGTGTGGAAGAAGTGTTATGGATTCTCTGGCTGGCTGGAGGAGGCCCCGAGTGTCGTGAGGCGAGAGAGCAGAGAAGCTCAGTATGCTACAGGCATCCATCTCTCTCTCTCGGCACAGCTCCCCCGCAAAACATCACGGACAATTTCTCAATGTGGCAGAAGTGCTAATGCTGGTTTTTATAAAAGACGCTCAGCAAGACGACAGGGTGTGCCCCGTCTCAGATTAATGAGTACTCAAATGCGAGCAGACAGCAGTGGAATTAACAACCCCGTCTCTTCCTCCGTCTCGTCCTCCGTCCCCTCTCCCCGCTTTTGTTTTGTCAAGACTCTGGCGACTAATTAAAGCAACTGCATCATGGAACGTGCGCTTCCTTGTTAACACTCCTCAGTCCTTCATCGCTGAGAGAACAGGAGAGTGATTGCCACCCCCCCCCCTCTCACTCCTTCACTTATGATAAGATATACTGTTTGTCGCGTTAGCACCTTTGCAGGGTTTGTCCCATGTGATAAGTAAAAAAGTGGGATTTACAGGTGAAACTTATGTAAAACAGCTGCTGTAGAAAGATGCATCGAAGAATAATCATATTCGTTTTTATTTAAAGGGATAAGTATCATCCCTGCTTTAGCCTTAAGCTATAGTCCATAAAACCAAATTAAATCATGTTTCTGTACGTTACTAAAACTGTTCTGATGAAGAAGGAATACACACCCATAAGAAGACGGGGTGCTCTGATACATGTTTAATTACACGACCAGGAGTGGGTATCCCTGAAAACAAATTACGATACCAGTACCCTTAAAAAGATTCAGACACCAAAAGATTTAATGAGTGATTGGCTGCAAGTAAAACCACACAAATGGTCATTTTTTTGGCACAAAGAGGATTGATTGCAGGTATCAATTTACGGGAGAAGTGTCATTACTACTTGGTACAGGGTTATTTGGGTCAACAATATACAGTTAACAATCATACATTTGGTACAGAATGTGCGAACCTTTCATATTCTTTTCATATTCAATGTTATAAGTAGGCTACAATTATCAGAAAAATAGGAACATTCATGCTCCTTCGTGTGATTCAAAGGTGGACTACAGCTATAAATGTTAAATAAAAGCACAGTATCTTTGACTTTAACTTCAGGCGAGTGTAACTTATGTCTACAGTATGTAAATACTAAATATACACGGCTAGGAGGATGGCAAGGACTGTTTCACCGTAACATTTACAAGCACCGCTTTAAAAGGTGGGTTGAATGTGAAATCAATTGATGCAAATTGTTCATATTTGTTCGTCATAAAAGAGGCCAGGCAGTGGACCCTTCACTAAGCCCCACCCCGCTGCTACTCCGTCAAGCTGTCACTAATTTCACTCTCTGCATATATATTATCTCATATTTGGAAAACAAAAAAAGCTATTTCAGAGAGAAGCCGTAAGGTTGCCGGACCCTGGTCAGAGCTGGTCGATGCTCCACAACAATTGACCAGTCTGCGTTCAAGGGGCGGGACTTAGCTCAGGGTCAATTAACTAACAAGTCAAATCATCTATGCTAAACTGCAGGCGCATCAACCAAAGACACTGCAAAATGATTTGACTTTCTGTTTAGCAACACTATCTTGAATATCGTGATGAAATATGTCGGACCATAGGGAGAGACGGGGAGAGAGACCCAACAGTCGGAGAAGTGAGTCAGAGAAGTTATTTCAGATGGTGTGCTCGAAAAAGAGAAAAGTGGAGAGTTTAACCAGAGCCTTGAACCAAGAATGGAAATATTCTTTTATGTTTATTCTTACCATGGACAGTTCAAAACCAGTGTGTCTCATGTTCAGAGACCATGATAATTATTAAAAGCGGCAATGTGAAGCGCCACTATAAAACAAAGCACAAATCTTTTGAGCAAACCCAAAATGAAGGCAAAAATAAACCTAAGAGCCCAATACGATCAGAATCCTGATACATTAATTAACTGTCCAACAATGATGTTAATGAGGAATAGAGCTGAAACAAGGTTTAATAACCACAGATCGAGTCCCTGCACACAAATGTCTCTTTTTAGAAGATGAGAACATGGATATCTTGGCTTTTTTGAGTGGCATCACTTCACACCTGATTTAAATGAATTTAAAGTTGCAGGACAATTCAGTCAAATTCATTTTTCTAAAAATAATTACTTTATTTTAAGAGTCACATTTTACATAAGCTTTCTGTTCATTTAATTTTTTATATACAGCCCTTATTGTACTTGACATGAGAGAAAAACATTTATTTATTTTTAGATTATGTATTTATAATTTATCCAGTTCAATTGGAAATCTGACAATAAATTATTTTGAGATATTATTCAGTTGAACTTTCTATTTTTGATTTGACAGTCAGTTGTTGACGACAAACAGATGTTAATACAACTACTAGGTAATTCCAATAAATGTGAAACTAAATCATAGCACAAGTTAAGACATTATTGTGATGTTCCCGACCTTAGCATGATGAATTCTCTCCAGCTGGACCTCGCTGAGTTTTAACTGAATGCCTCTGCTGTAGATAAGGGTAGATTGACCTTTTGTCAAGCCACTGGTACCAGTGAGCCACGGATGATTTTCAAGCTCCTACTGTAGAAGGATTACAGGTGTGTGTGGCCAACATGTGCCATTCAGTCCTGTGAGAAAGCCGCAATACAGTCAGGATGGATGTGTGGGTGGAATTGGGATTTAAGCAATTTGCAGACAACGCAGACGCACAGGCAGAAGGGTCGGCTGGAGCCTGATGGATCGCTTTCTGTGAGCGGGCGAAAGGACTTGGAGCACTTTTTTTTTTACTATCCCCATGTCCCATTTGTCTGTGTCACCGCGAAACACAGCTGTGTGAGTGTAAGAGAGGAGTTCATTTTGGAGAGCATTTTGGTAGATAGCAAAACCATGTGATGATGGATCCGGCACCCTATCTCCACCAGATATTCACTTACAAGTCTGTGAAGAAAGCTCTATTTATGCTTAACGGTTTAATTCAATTCCATCCATTATCCAAACCGCTTGTCCTGTTCAGGGTCGCTGGAGCCGATCCCAGCTGACATTGGGCGAAGGCAGGGTACACTCTGGACAGGTCGCCAGTTCATCGCAGGACACATATAGAGACGGACAGACATTCACGCTCACATTCACACCTACGGGAAATTTCGAGTCTCCAAATAACCTAAGCTGCATGTCTTTGGACTGTGGGAGGATGCCGGAGAACCCGGAGGGAACCCACGCTGCAACGGGGAGAACATGCAAACTCCACACAGAAGGACCCGGGATCGAACCCGGGTCCCTCTTGCTGTGAGGTGACAGTACTAGCCCATGCAGCCCAATTCGTTCAATTCAATTTATTTTTGTATAGCCCAAAATCACAAATTACAAATTTGCCTCAGAGGGCTTTACAATATGTACATATTTGACATCCTCTTGTCCCAGAACCCTCACATCGGAACAGCAAAAACTCCCCAAAAAACCCCTTTAACGGGGAGAAAAGAGGAAGAAACCTGTGGGAGAACAACAGAGGAGGGATCCCTCTCCCAGGATGGACAGAAGTGCAATAGATGTCATGTGTAGAAACCTTTGATTAGGGAGCTACATGTAGCATTTTACCGTCAATAAATCATTACATTCATTTTGAGACACCAGTATAATGAGCAGTGAAAGCCGTATGGAAAGATAATTTCCAGCATGTTACTGACAGTTACACAGAGCGACTCAAACTTCTCCTATGGGATCATTTCAGGGGGTGGCCAGATGTTCGTGGAGAAAAAATAACGATAAAATATTAAAAATAGAATAAAATGTTAGGCTGGGTAATGGTTGAATACATCGCCTGTACCAGTGATATCATTTACCTCAGGAAAGATTTTGAGTGTTGTGAGAGTCAAAGTATGCACAGGAGATGCTCGCAGGGGATTTCCAGCGGGTGAGAGGGAGAGAAAAAGTCAAGCAACGCATCAAAGGTCCACAGCGCCTGAAGCCCATTGGACAACGCCTTAGTGCTGGCTGTTCAATCTAAACTCAACAACACTGTAATCACAAACAAAGCTTTATTTATTTACATTCATGAAATCACAGCATTTACAATAATCACTCAAAACCAGCCGGTTCTGTTTCAGTAATACGGACAGCGCCTCACCTATAAAAAAAAAAACTAAGTTATCCATACTCATTTCACCTTTTCTCAGAACAAACCCCCACGTGCTTAACTGTGGGGCTTACAGTGAACATATGCCCAAATGACACCAAAAAGCATTCAACCACTTAACTGCATACGGTTATGATGCGGTTATGATATGATGAGAGTTTATGAGCAATCAATGAGTTTGCATTGGGGTTTTATGAGTTAGATTAGATGTCCCAGTGATATCGGGGGTGGTGGGGGTCGTGGATGCCAACCTCATTACGGGGGGGTTGAGAACCACATCACAAACCAAATAAGACTGGGACCTTTAGATGTCACAAAAGACATTTTCATCGTAATTCAACTAAAAACAATAAGCTATTGCGTATACATACACAAGACTATTTACACTTTTTAGCCAGACAAATGAAAGCGATTGTTTGAATAGAGAGCATCTACAGAGTGTATGAGTAGACTTGGCTCTCCCCTCCTCACTGTCTACACACAAACACCAACAGAGATTAGCGAGTGACAACAATAAACTTCCCCCAGACAACTCCAGGGGGGGTTTGTGACTTTACACCACAACACACTCATCTCATGAAGGTATTTCAATCAGGAGAGACTTGTTTTATAATTGAACAATGATTTATTATACAAGCGTCAAATATGCAAAGTGCAAAGTCTTTTGGCGATTGGACTCCATCCTGAAGTTGTCACGGGAGTTCACAGATAGGACCCAAAAGCAAGACCACAGGAGACAGAAGTGAATGTTCAACAGGTTTTATTTATAGACAGGTGGGTGCAGGTGTGGAGCCCGTGGTCCGACACCCGAGTGGCAGATCGACGGTGTGAGTCCCGTGGCTCGACACCGGAGGCCTGGCAGCTTGACGGCGATTGTAGTCCGTTTAACCCCAGGCGGGTAGAGCGACAGATCGACGGTGTGAGTCCCGTGGCTCGACACTGGAGGGCTGGTGAGTTGACGGCGTGAAGTCCCGTGGCTCGATACTGGAGTCGACAGAGTGTAATCCGTAGACCACAACGAGAGCAGAGCGGCGGAGCGCATCCACAAACACAAGGAGGGCAGAGCGGCGGAGTGTAATCCACAGACACAAGGAGGGCAGAGCGGCGGAGTGTAATCCACAGACACAAGGAGGGCAGAGGATGCCACGGGGTTTCAGCCGGTTAAAGACGGTACGACCTGACACTCCCAGACTGCAGGGCCAGAGCTTATATAGTGGCAGGATACTCATTAAGGGGCCCTGAGTCTGGTGTGTCAGGCTGCAGGAGGTGATCAGTTTGAGTGTCCTCAGCCGTGCACGATTAAGGGTGCGGCCATGGGAGGTGTCTGGAGGCAGAGGACAAACACAGAGCACATGGCACACAATAACAGACAGGGGAATGACAGAGCACATGAGGAGAGGAGATCAGGGGACACACACACCGGGTCAGACAGGGATCCTGGATCCTGACAGAAGTACTATCACCGAGGGTAGGGATACTGAGGTCCAACAGGCCTAATCCCCCCCTGGAGTCCAGACACTGGTGGTGGTGGTGAAAGGAGTTGCTGCTATCTGATGATGAATCAGGAGCCTGACTGATGCTGACTGGAGGCGACTGGGGTGGAGGCGGGTCGCATCTGCTTAACGTTGAAATGACAACTGACAGCAGCAGAGAGGAGAACACTTTAAAGTTTGACGGCAACAATCTGATTGGCTTAAGGAAACTGTGTGCCGAATCTGGTTGGTTGCTTAACAGTGCACGCCCCCAATCAGCTGATAGAGTAATTACCAGGAGAGGAGAGACAGAGATCACAAGCGAATGTCTTCCTGACTACATTTAGTCACAAATGACTGAATTAAAAAAAGAAAACAGACGCACGTTAAACCCAGCAATGTGAAATTCCACACCAGACTAAGACACATCAGCTGTGCAGCAGATCATTATAACCAACATCTGCATATGACTCCATGGCTTTTGAAGCAGACCATCTTTTACTTATGAAATGATATGTTGCGCTGATTGCATCAGATGTCCATCAGTGCATGCATGCCCGTGTGACTGTGTAAAATCACTGATAAATGTAGAACAGGAGCTCAGCAGCTTAAATGTGGAGCAAGCTGTTACATAAATCAGATGTTTTGAAATAAAATATTCATCTAACGCTGAGTAAATTGTGAAGAGGTGTGTGTTATATGTGGGACAAAGTATTTTGGTTGTTATTCTTCCACATATATTTCACCAGTAAGGTTATACAATTCATCAGCATGTAAATGTAACACATGCCAAACAACAAGAAAAAGAAAACACTAAGCCAGAAAAATGTTTCACAATTAATACCAATGCAACACCTGCTCACAGGTGAGCAGCAGCAAAAGAGCAGAAGCTTGCAGCCGGCTTGCAGATGTCAACACATTAACTGTAATTAAATAGACGTCACTGATACGTAAGGCAAGCAGCAAGTTCGCCGAATGCTAACAAGCAGCCATTGAATCTTAGCGGCGCTGGGAAGCTCCATGGAGGTCTCGAGCTTCCAACAGCAACACAGGAAAACTGCTCTTTAGGACGTCAAGTGGCGTTTTGAGGTGATGTGACAAACAGACATTCTCCAGTCGCACCACAGCGTTATCCCACAAAAACACGGTTACCCCTCCACAAAAAGATGTGAAAAAGAACAGTTGTTCCCTGAAGTAAAACGTTCGAGATGTTACAAAGTGTATAGTTGCATAGCAGAGCAACAGGTGAGTATAATTGGCTACTTCAATCAGGCCGCCATATTGGCATGGTGCGTTCTTTTTTAAAACTTTATTTAAAAAAGAAAGTGTACATATCCTGTCAGAGACAAAATGATATCCAATAATACTGTACTTTATTCAATATAACAGTAGGCTAATACTAATAATATGGACAATTGATTGTGAGTAAAAGGGCTATTTAAAAGAAAGAAAGAAGAAAGAATAAGAAAACAAACAAATGAAAACATTTAATAGCCATGTAGATGATAATTAAAGGGATTAGAGGAAGGTCAATTGGTTTTTAAGAGCAAGAGAATAGAGAAATGAGCTCCATTCAATCACAATGAGAGAGAAAGAAGACTGGGAAACAATACAAAAACCAGGATAGAGAGTAATAAATGCTGAAGAAATAACCAGTCATGTTTCATGTAAATTAATTTCTTCCAGATGTGATTTCCAGAATAAAAGAATGTGACAAATGTTTTTACTTGGAAGAGGTTGAAGAATATATTTAGTATATCATTTGTCATCAGAGGCCTATTGTGTTTACTATGCAAAAACAAGGTGGATTATGCACCTGCTATTTCACATCTGGTGATGGCTTTGATTTAAGGAATAGGGAAGTTGTTTCGAGTTCAAGCTCAGATGACAATAAAGGGCCATGTGCATGTACATTGGAAAGATGTTGCAAAGAGCAGAATATGTAACTTGAGCCCTCATAAAATGCTTCAGAATGATTCAGTATTATTTACTGTTAACTCTATAAGATCATCAGAGCGGCTGACAATAAATAAATAAGAAAGAAATATCTGACGCCACATACTGAATGTACAAAAGTAATGACCTTCTTCTGATTCCCTGCTTTGTCTTTCCAGCTGGAAACTCTCCTCTCCTTGATCTCTGGCACACATCAGCTGAGTTGTCCCTAGCAAGCCTCTTGTCACACAAAATAAATTGCCTTCACTGTGAATGGGTCAAAACAACACAGAGATGTCATTATTTCACTGCAATTGATCATTCCTTGGGAAACACAAGTCAATAGTTTCTATAATTGCAATGTCTCCAGCCCCTCAGAGGTTCTTCCACGAGGGCTCCTTTTCATCTTCCCACTGATTACTATTTTCATGTCTCATATTTGTGCAATCCTTGAGAAGGCTGCACATTACGAAAATACATATTTGACTGCTTTGCTGAGGATGTTTATGATAGATGTTGCAGCAGCAGAGGCTTTTCCAAACTGCCAGGGTTAAATTCTGGAGAAAACGAACACAACATAGAATCATCTTTGTCAACCATCAATTAGTCTCTCACTGGCTGTAGGTAAAATACATCTTAGTCAAAGTCTTGGATGTCAGCCGGTATATTGTGCTGGTGTTGTGTGTCATTGGCAGGTTTATATATAAATGAATTAAAATTCCGCCCTCAGGACCATGTGTCAATCAAACCGGAGTCGAGCTGATCACAAACCTTCAAGAAGCTGCTTAAGTCCATACAAGTTATTTTGAAGTCAAAAATGCTTCTCAAACGTGAAGTCTGCTCCTTGCATCTGCTTTATATCAATGTAAATGTATCGTTGGGTTTTAGACTTTTGGTAGAACAACACAATCTGAAGATGTAATCTATAGCTCTGGATAATATGTCATTTTATAGGCTTAGCAATTCATTAAAAAAATAATCATTAATTGCGGCCCCAAGCAGTTGATATTTATTATAGCTAGCATGAGCTAAAGTAATGAGGTCTGTGGCATTTGTTCATGTCGGTGAGACTATATCACTGAATTAAATCCACCACAGAGCCAACTTCCCTTACAGTGCGTTCATAAAAACTGAGTCATGCGCAGGTACTCCAACAGCAAAGTAAAAAAAATGGTGGTAATGTTCAGAGAACAGGCTGATAAAAGGCAAGCGAGTTGAGACTCACATGGAGTTTGATGAAAGCTAAGTCCTGCAGCGTGGAGCCCACCCAGCCTTCTGTTCGGCCTCACTTGTTCTGACACCATTCCCCTTCTTTGTGCTCCAAAAATCCCTAGATTTCATGTACCTGTCGCTGTTTGATTTATTTTGCTTTCATTTTCTACAGTTGTGCAAACTCATTCTTGACCTGAAGAGACAGCACTCGGTTGTTAAAGGCACCTTTTTTCCGCACTATACCGCACACACGTGCAGCACATGCACTAAATACAGGATCTACACACACACCATCACTCCCTAATATTCTAATATAATAAACAGAGTGTATGTCATCTATTCATACCAACACACAGATATATTCACACGCTGCATTGTGTCAGCATCATCAGTCCCCAATGTAACCATCTGCTCCACTCTGGATTACTTTTATGCATAAAATGCCAACTCTTGGCAAGAGACCGTCACTCGCCATCTCTTGTGCATCACAGCAAATGAATGAGTTACCTGAGAGAGAACATGAATTGAGCTTTTGTGGGTCTAATGGGAAATTAAAAATGGCTAACAACCCTGAATCAGCCAAACGAATGGAGAGTGCTATTGAGGCCCTTCTGGACTTTGCCAGAAGAGCACCTAAACTGTCAATGTACGGCGGAATAAACAGGAAGACCTGCATGATGGTTCCATAACTGGTAGGCCTAATGAGTGATAAAGTAAAAAAACAAACAAGCTCCTCGTGAACCCAACGAGGAGCTTGAAACATCACTCAGATAAAAAGCTTTCCCTTCAGCGATGAACCGTTGGTCTGCTATCGGATACAGTCTATCTATAATGAATCTGCATGCTTTAAAGGTATGATTTGAAATGTTGAGATTCATGCTGAGCTGTCTCATAATCTGATTCAAAAGTCTGTTTGTTCTAAAAAGTAATAACTTTGCTGCAGCCCGAACACGGATATTTAGACTCGAAACGCTGTTATCACAATAATACTTTTTTATTTAATTTTAGACAACACGTCCTCTGGGACAGTCACAGGAGAGGAATGCATGAAAGATTATGAAAGAATATGATTTGCTTGAAGTACAAGATATTAATATATTTTCTTTTTTGTAAACAAATGATAGACAAAAGCCAAACCAACAATGAATAGATCCTGCTAACAAGTATTCCATGTGGCCAAAGCCTGATATAGTATATTTTCCTCCATTGTTGTAACTGGCAGAATAAATCCACGCAGTTGTTAGCTTTCGGTCTAAAGGACCTTCATCAGAGCGTACATGGTTCAGCTGGAATGGCGGGTTGTAGAAACAGACAAATCACATCCCAATCCATTTGTTTGTTTCCACACCTGTCATTCCAGCTTCACCATGTACGCTCTGGTGAAGGTCCTTCAGACCGAAAGCTGAAAATAAAAGGTTCTCCGAATAGATTGAAATGTGCGGCTATCTATTCTACCAGTTTAAGCTTTTTTTAATACTTCCAGCAGCTTATTTGCAATAAAGCCGGGTGAAGCGTTGGTTATCCTGCATTTACCTCCATTGTTGTAAAAAAAAAAAAAAAAAAGAACAATTAAAAACACATCAGTGTGCAACATTGTGGCACTGGGTGACATGTTTTCTCATTAGTATGAACATGAGCACTTTCATTTCTTTTGAAGCAATTCTTCATGCACCATACTGCACTCAAGAGAGCCCCAAATGTGTACTAACCCACGGCTGGAAATAGACTCGAAGAAATGCACTATTTAATCCTGTTTGAGTGACATTTGCTTAAAAAAATACAGAGCACAACTATTTTAGGGAATTGCTTCACCTTTTTTTTTTTTTTTTTTTTTTTTTATCAAACATCTGTGACACATTTTTAAAGATTACACCTCCAGTGGAACAATTGGTGTTGGGGCTAAAAACAGGGCCACAAAAACCAAGGATGATATGTCATACAGATCATTGCAGAGACATATGTTATGGTAGCTGATATGCATACTGTTGAGTCTGCTGTGTTATGAAGAAACCCCCATGCATAATACATCAGTTGTAGTGTACAGTTTTGTCGATGAAATGCTGTAAAGCATTAGTCAGTCATGAATGGCATCCTATATCTATGAACATTTAACACCATGGGTGCAACTCATTTAAAGATGGAGAGGAAATTAACAGTGTTTCATCAAGCATCCTCCAAAGCCTTTCATGTCAACTGATTTCGAGGAAGGGGGCCGCGAATTCAAGGGTGGCGGTTCATCAACACCCTTCAAGCCCCCCTTTCACACCTCCTGTGACTTCATCTCTTCTGTCAGCGAACGTGGTTTCATCTCAAACACAAGCCTCGGCTTAGCAGAAGTCACTCTACATCTTGTCAGGACTAATATTTTCACTGCCTCCTTTTCCCAGCGGCGATGACCTTCCCGCGTCTCTGTGATCTGCGCCAGCCCACAGCCACAGCCCACATTGACAGGACTGCGAATGGCAGCCAAGCGCATCTTAATCCGTTCTAGCTCTGCTGTGCTGTGGCCTGGGTTGTGTGAGGTGCTTCTGGAGCTCCCTCTCTGTACAAGAAGGCTTTTCTCAACCAGCGAGTCCATTACTCAGGATGGAAGATGCTGGTGCCGTTGAGTCTGGGGGACTTTCAGACAGCCGACGGTGTTGTGCAGCTAAACCCGGACCTTTTTCTCTGACCGACCCCTGCTGAAATATTCAGGCTGTGTTTGTGAAAGCATGCACACTGTTTCTATTTGCTGTCCATGTAAACGCTCTTCTGTTCAATTATTCAACGGGAATAAATGTGGCAACGTGCTCATCGCAGAGAACGGTGCTAAGAGCAGAATACTTTGTCTCTCAGTTTTATGCTTTTCCACTCTGGTTGAATTTATACTTGTTGAATTGGGTGCATAAATTGAATCTGAATGAATAGCTCGTTCCCTTTTAAAATGCATAACCAGCATAAATGTTCAAAGGTCTGTTTCCATAAATAACCACATGGCTTCATCAAAGCATAGTGCGCTACAGCTGTTTTTTATTCTTCTTTTTTGGGAAATCACACTTAAACATAACAGCTAGACTGTTGCGCTTTATATAACTCCTCTCCCGTTGAGTTCAAGCAGCAGGATAGAGAGGTGTTTGCTCTCGAAAATGACAGCTAAAGGTGTGCTGCGTGTTGCTGGTGGGCTAGTCTCTCTCTCTGTCTCTCTGGTTCCCTTCACAGATGGAGAGGAGTGCCCCAGGTAAGTGGAGACCAAGCCAAGGATACAGGATGACCAGGCTCCCACCGGAAGACAACAGAGGAACTGAGGGATTGTGGGATCCGTGAAACAATAGATCATTAGTCAGGAACATCTGTTGGAAGAAGTTGCCCTGTACCTCACGGGCCACAAATCTTAAATCATTCTTTGATCAGAGCGGAGAGAAAGCAGCTCGAGCTATTTACTTTGATAAATCATTTGTATTAATCACCGAGGTCCACCATGCACACTTCCATATGGCTGTGCGGGGTGGTGCGTGAACTTCAGTCGGTGGAAAACGAACCGACATATCAAACGAGATGGAACTGAATTCAACATTTTAAACAAGTTTCTCGGACCTCATCTTTTTCACTTTAAAGTTGAATCTCTCATCTCAGCCTGAAAAAAAAAACAGCCTCAAGTGTGTGGGTAATCTAATTTTCTGTGCATCATATTTGAAATGCAGACGTAACTATCTGCAAATGGCATCCAACGTGAGGATTCAAACTTTCTGCTCTTTTTTTCGTTTCATGTCTGATTCTCAACAACTGCGCCACTGTAAACTGCTTTTCAACTCAGCTTTTGCTTATTCTGTGTTAAAGGGATGTATGACTTCTACCTGAGTGCTCACCATTTTGTCATGATTTCAGCTAAATGCTAACATCAGCATGCTTTTAGCAGATATGATCTTGTGTTATAATGTAACGCGTTCACTATCTGAGTTTAGTGTGTCAGCATGCTGTTGGGAATGACCTTATTTGGTCAAAAAAGATGATTTGTGCTGTATGAAAAGGGGAAAATGTATTAATATGAATCCTTTGAGCAGTGAGGGACATTTGCATAACATAACAGTTTTCCACCTGCCTCTAAAAGAGAAATATAAAGAACACTTTGATTTCTCTAGCATCATCTAATAGTGCCCTCGATCATAAAATAAATGTCGTATAGGGCTGGCCCTGCTCCTGGTGTAATGTAGCCCGACCATTAGCGAAGAAATGGATGCTATTTTCGGCATCACAGAAACAAGGAAAATAAATAACTGAATGCACAGTCAAAATGGGGCCAAGGAGAAAAAAAGGCAGTTAGAAATCCATCAGAATGTCATTTTGTGTGTCTCTGCCTCTCCCTCTCCGCCCATCCAGCTAGATATCAGCTCATTGCCAACCTCTTTCCCATTAACCTGTTCACAGGAGGAAGAAGTACAGTCGTAGTTTTCACCTTTCCATCAACCCCCCCCCTTGCCTATATAGACACCCACTCACCCTCTGCCCTCTTCTTCCCTTCTTCTCCTCCTGCTTTTGCTCTGTTTGAGTAAGTTCTACAAAAGATAATTTCCTTTTCAAATTACAGCGGGCCTTTTCACTGACCCGAGGGCTTTGCAATAATGCAGTGTGGGAGCTGAGAGTGTCTCTGATGAGGGGTGAGAGCAAATGCGCCGGCCAGCACTAATGCCTTGTCAACACCATATACTTGGACGTGGGGCGCCTGTAGGACGCCGCACAGCCTCAGACTTGCTGAGCAGCTCCGTCAGATTGCAGCTTTTTTTTTGTCCAGCAGACACTTGCTTCACACAGAATGTGTGCATGTGACGGCACAGTATGTGCTGTAGTAAATAGAGCAGGGAGAAAAAAACAACAACTTTGGATAGGAAGCCTCAACAGGATGTGTGAATGACTTGCCGAAACAGCTTGCGGGGCTGCATCGTGATTCATGTGCTAATCTCAGCCTCTCAGTCCAGTCAGGCATGAGAAACACAGAGAGGAGGAGGAGTCAGGTACAGCGAGGAATACTTTGATATTAGAATTCAAGGCATCTTCGTCTTGCCTTGAGCAGGATAATCCCATTATGCCTCAGGTCACAGCAGTGTACGCACACACACACACACACACTCAGAGAGAGAGAGAGCGAGAGAGGCACGACTCATTACAAAATAAACTGCTTACGGAAGAAGAGAATAACACAAACAGCCGTCAGAAATAACATCAAACTGCGACCCAAACTGAATTAGAACATCCAATTTATGGACGAAAAATACACCAGATATTGAAAAGAGAGAACACAATCAGATTTCAAAAAAAGCGGGAAACTTTTTCCAGCCAGACTTCTACAGTTCATCTTGGCTGTTTGAAGATCGAGTGGTTTTTCATTACACTCTGTCAGCTTTCATTTATGAAATGAGAAAATCTAATTTTGCTTGGTGTATCTGACAGATTTTTAAACTAATTCATCCTGTCAAAAGCCCTGGTAACCCCAGCAGATGGTGTTTGTGTAACTGAAAACGTTGTTTTCTGCATGCACATTTCTTAAAGAGCGAGACCTTCTTCATTTCGATCAAAATGTTTTGTTTCTTTTTTTCTTTGGGAGAAGCAACATCGTCTCTACCCATCTCTGATTGCTATCTTGTTTGATTTAGATAAGCCGAACAAACAAATTGGTTGTTAGTCTTCAGTTTATATTCACTTGTTCTTTTATCCTAATTCATTTAGAGTTTAGAAATCCTTCAATAAACAAAATAAACACCACAAATAGAAAGCTGGAACTCCGAGAGAGGGTTGAACTGAAATAGTGATGGGCCTCTATTAAAAATAGCATTGGTGAAGTGGGTCATCCACTTCCAATAACATGTGTGCACCTCCCTGACCACAGCTAGAAAATACTATTTTAATACTATTTTCTATTTCAGCTGGCTGACAAGGGGATTTATTCCAGGGAGGAGGTGTGGGAGAACTTTAATCAACAGCTTCAGAGGCTTCAGTCTATAAAACCTGTAATGAAACCAGCAAAATGAATAACACAGATACCATAACCTACCTCGAAGAAGCCCATTAGTAGGAGTTACAGTGGAGAAGTTTATTGTACATGAGAACAAAACTGTAATATTTAGAGATTTACCGGCACAGAAAACGGTATTGCTTGCTGTTAAGGAAGTGTTTCACATTTTTGGAAATACTTTTATTCAATTTCTTGCCGTGAGTTAGCTGAGGAGACTGATTTCACTGTCATACATCACACATGAGGCTACCAATAGCAGCCAGGGAGCTTAGCTTAGCACGAAGACTTACCAGACTATATCTTGGCAGGGGGCAGGGAGCAGGGAGCCCCCCCGCTCTCATTCCCTGGACGTCAAAATACGGATGCTTTGTCACGCCCTTGGCGTCTGATGCTGACGCACAAGTGTCTGCTTGAGACACAATGTTCTCCCCGTAAAAGAGAAACGTGACATTTTGAAACCACGTTTTTTTATTTTGACGAAACAGAATATATCAGGCTAGTTTGTGAGCTTTAGAGGTGCTGGTTGGCAGGTATTGTTGCAGTTAGACAGAACCAGGCTGGCTGTTTCCACGTTTCCAGTTGTTGGGCTCAGCTAAGCTACTGACATGTATTTCAGGACTCTAACACGGAATCGTATCATCTTTCAAATGCCTGACATGTAAAGGAAGGCCTAATTATTATAATCTCTGTGCCTTTGATACTGTTTCCTTCTGAATGAAAACACATTTGCTATTTTGTTATTGGGAGATAAGATATTGCTGAAAAGAAAATGACCAACTGAACTGACCACGATGAATCACTTATCATCACTGAATGAATGACACGGAGTCTTTACCTCCCTCCCCAGCTATTTTGGGTCTATACTTTGGATCGCAATCCTCTCTCACACTCTCCCCATCCTCCCCCCACCTGGAGTTCACTGACAACATGAAAAAGCTGGTCACTGCTGGAACCAAACACACACCTCTTCACACTCCCCGACGGCTCTACAACCGTCCTCTGTCTCCCCTACCTGATGGAGGAAATAATTGATATCTTCTGGGTTACAAGGCTAATGACACCAATGACTCTCTCCAGGAAAAGTCGGGGCCCTGTATGCAGCTAGCCGCTTCAATTCCTGTCCTGCAAGTTTATAGAAAAAGAAAGGTGAGGCTGCGAAGAAACAATAGTAAACATGCAAACTTATCAAACTTAGCATACATTCCTCGTCAGCTTGTCCAAATAAATTGGGCAAAGAAAGTTTTAACCACATTAAACTTAACTTTATTAAATGTCAGGTCTCTGTCAGGAAAAACATTTTTAATCAATGATTTTATTGTTGGGCACAAACTGGACATTTTGTTTTTAACTGAAACGTGGTTAAATCAAGATAACAGTGCAGCTGTTCTTATTGAATCAACACCTCACAACTTCAGTTTCATGAGTGAAACAAGAGCGCATATGAAAGGAGGTGGAGTTGCTGTTTTATTTAATGATTCTCTTCAATGCAAGCAGATGTCCTTTGGTCATTTTAGTTATTTTGAATATGTGGCTCTAAATTCCACTCAAGCTTTATTCCGAAACATTTACAGACCGCCTAAATACTGTGCAACCTTCTTTGATGAGTTTACTGAACTGCTGTCTGTAATCTGTATTAATTTTGACTGTGTTGTTATTGTTGGTGATTTTAATATCCATGTTGATAATCCCCAGGACAGAGATTCTATAGAACTATGTGGTGTCCTTGATAACTATGATCTGACTCAGCATGTGACAGGACCCACCCACAACAAGGGGCACACTCTGGACCTAATCATCACCAAAGGTGTAAACATTTCCAAGGTTGCTGTGACTGATGTTGCACTCTCTGATCATTTCTGTGTTTTCTTTGAGAGTGCAATCTCCTTGCACACAAATGTCCAAACCAAGGTTGTGACAAAGCGTTACATCTCTGAAAACACCAGTGAACTATTTATTCAGAAGTTCTCCTCCACACCAGCCCTCTCTTGCCTCTCAGTCAATGAGCTTGTAGATGGCTTCAATTTTAAAGTTGAAAATATTATTGATGCCATTGCACTCATTAAAGTGAAGGTTGTCTCGGGTAAGCAAAGATCTCCTTGGAGAAATGCTACGTTGGTCAAAATGGAGAAACGAGAGTGTCGGAAAGCTGAGCGCAGGTGGCGAAAAACGAATCTCCAGGTTTACTGTGACATCTATAAAGAGAGACTTCGCAATTATAATTTGGAACTTAGAAATGCAAGGCAGTCATTCTTCTCAGACATCATAACCAAAAACAAGAACAATACACGCGCCTTATTTGCTACCATCGATAGGCTAACAAACCCTCCAGTGTCGGTAGCTGCTGAACTCCAATCCACCTGGGCATGCAATCAATTTGCCTCCTTTTTTACTGACAAAATTCAGAAAATTAGACAAGCAGTCAGTGCCTCCACATCAACCACAGGATATGTGTTGTCCCGATCTCTGAATAACATCCATTCAAATATCATGACACAATTTCATTCAATCGACCGTAGAAGCCTAGAAGACATTATACTACATCTGTAGTCATCCTCCTGCTGCTTGGACATTCTACCAACACACTTTTTCAAAAATATTTCAAACTGCATGACCACTGATCTTTTACAAATTGTAAACACATCCCTTCTCTCAGGTGTCTTCCCACAAGCCCTAAAAACTGCAGTTATTAAACCACTCCTAAAGAAAGCTAGTTTAGACTCCGCAACGATGAAAAATTATAGGCCAATATCAAACCTCCCATTTTTAAATAAAATAATTGAAAAAGCGGTTTTCCAACAGCTGACCGACTTCTTGGCCGTAAAGAACTGCTTTGATGTTTTCCAGTCAGGCTTTCGACAGCACCACAGCACTGAAACTGCTCTTGTTAAGGTTTTCAACGACATCCACTTAAACATAGACAATGGCAGAAGTTCAGTATTAGTGTTACTAGATCTCAGTGCTGCATTCGACTTTGTGTCTGTAGCTGATTACACATCAGAGCTGACTAAAATGACATGTGGTGTTCCCCAAGGTTCAATACTGGGGCCTCCTCTGTTCAACATCTACATGCTTCCACTAGCTCAGATTATGGAAAACAACAAAGTGTGTTATCATAATTATGCAGACGACACCCAAATCTACATAACTATGTCACCAGGGGACTATAATCCCATACAAGGGCTGGGTAACTGCATTGAACAAATCAACAACTGGATGTGCCAGAATTTTCTTCAATTAAACAAAGATAAAACAGAAGTAATTGTTTTTGGTACCAAGGACGAACAATTGAAAATCACCGCTCAGCTTCAGTCACTGATGTTAAAACCCACAAACCAAGCCAGAAATCTAGGTGTAGTTATGGATTCAGACCTCAACCTGAACAGCCATATCAAGACAATTACAAAATCAGCCTACTATCACCTGAAGAATATATCAAGGATGAGAGGACTTAATGTCTCAACAGGATTTGGAAAAACTTGTCCACGCATTTATCTTCAGCAGACTGGACTACTGTAATGGTGTGTTTACAGGTCTCTGTAAAAAGTCCGTCAGAAAGCTGCAGCTGATTCAGAACGCTGCAGCTCGAGTCCTCACTAAGACCAGGAGGGTGGACCACATCACTCCAGTCAGAGGTCTTTGCACTGGCTTCATGTCCAACAAAGAATTGACTTTAAAATCCTGCTGTTGGTTTACAAAGCACTGAATGGTTTAGGGCCAAAATACATCTCCGATCTGCTGCTACCTTATGAACCATCCCGACCCCTCAGGTCGTCTGGGACCGGTCTACTATCTGTTCCCAGAGTCAGAACTAAACATGGAGAAGCAGCGTTCAGTTTTTCTGCTCCACATATCTGGAACAAAGTCCCAGAAAGCTGCAGGTCTGCTGAGACCCTCAGCTCATTTAAATCAAGTTTGAAGACCTTTCTGTTTGCTGCTGCCTTTAATTGAACCACGTTCAATTAACATATTAATCAATTTCCTGCATTTCTGCATTTTACTACTGCATTTTATTTCTTACACTGTTTTTTAATTGTTTTTGAAATCTCCTTTTATTTTGACTTGTGTTTGATGCTTTTAATGGTTTTATGTGAAGCACTTTGAATTACCTTGTTGTTGAAATGTGCTATACAAATAAACTTGCCTTGCCTTGCCTTGCCTTTGCTGCGTAAACCTAATTTAGTTGTTTACTGTGAACACGGAAGTTTATTTTGAAAAGACAGTGTATGCATTTAATGCACACCTGCTACACTGGTGCTAAAGGGGAACAGACACAGGGCTACAGACCAAGCTGCCACATCTGACGAGTCGGGAGTGAGAACGTGTTTGAACTTACTACTGAACAGACGAGTCGGAATCACTGCCGACTATCGTGGTGATATGAGCGCTGACGTAATCTCTTATCTTAAACAAAAAATCAAGTTAGAGACTAAGAATCTGAAAATTAAACTGAATAAAACCATCCAAACCAGTAAAGCGAAATGTAATCCCCACCAATGAGCGATATCAATTTCCTTCATCTCACTCAGCAAGAAAGAAAATGTCACTTATTTCCCCCCACCTGAGCTTATAGTGAGTGGAGTGGGGATTGCATTGGTTACAGGTGGTCTTCCCCAGCACAACAGGTGCCCATCCATGGTATGCGATCCGTGACCAAACTCATCCCGTGTGCATCCCGGCCGACTCATTGTGCTGCAGAGAATGAAACACCGAAGTCAATAGAAACGAACGGAATTGTCAAACGGCCAGCCGTCAGATCCACACTGTGGTTTCCAAACCGGCGGAATACATTTCCATTCAACTTTTGTGAAGGTCTTTTATGGCAGAGCAACAAATCCCAGAGGAGCTGTGGTATGAAAGGATCTTCCATTGATAATAGAATATTAGCCCACATAAAGGTGAAGGACTGAAGGATTGTGTTTTCAACACTGCAGGGGCTGTAAAGTGCACAGAGGTTAATTCTCTGATCCAAGGGTAGATTTGTATCATTGTTTGTAGATAGAAAGGGTTTTTTCCAGGGGATTGGATTCATGTCTTCTCTTCCTGTTCCTCAGAGCACTGCGGCGGATTGCCTGGTCTGATTAATCTTAATGAATTATGCAAATAGCCTTTATCTCAAATGATTTAGCCATGTTTCTGTATTGTTTTATTAATGCACTTTTGAATTATTCTGTATAATCACGTAGCCTTTCCTCAGCTGCTCGCTGTTTGTAATTCATCGGCAGCTCTTTATTAAATCCATGGTGGTCTCCGGCGAATTGCACGCAGGAATGAGAAATTAGTCATTACTGTAATTTAATGATTTCTAACCAAACAAGAGGCAACCTGGATCTTCAGCGCCGCTCCCTCAGGTCTGATCTTTGGGAGCGAGCCAGCTACATTTCTGCTGAATTAATTATGTTTAGTATGAGGAGCATTCGGCTATGAATGCACTGTTTCAATTACAGACGGAAAATTGACTCACAAAATATGAAATTCCCCATAAAGCAGTGGTTTGTTCGGAGTCGAGGCACCCTTACGATTGATGAAAGCTTTCTCTGCTTCATCGTTCTGAATTATGCTTTGCCTTGTATCAACCAGCCTTTGCAACATTTCTAGAGCTTCTCTGATCATCGTTCCTACACAGATGGTGTGCTGCTGTTTGTCTTGCCGTCATAATCATGACAGCTATACAGGGGGAAAAAAAATTACATTTCAGAAATGTCTCTTATTATCACATCAGATGAGGGGTCCCTGTATAATACACTGTGTATATATATGTGCCATGGTTTCTGTCCCCAAGGTGAAAATGATGCACGCAGGTGAAATAAAAATGCATCGTCCTCCTCAGAGCAGCCTGCCTCAAAGCTGTTTGGCTTCCACAGATAGGGGGGATGGAGCTGCATGTTGATATCAGTAATGATGGTAACCACATTATACAGTGTACACGTCTAAATGGACGGACATCTCATATGCCATTGGACTACATAAGTTCCTCTGGCTGCGATGGCCACTAGGGCGATATAATTATTTTCTATTGTCTCTTTCTATTTTCTATTTGTCCGTCTTTTTGCCGAGCCTCCTGCTGCCCAGACTGAAGGTTTCTTTTCTGTAAGCTTTTAATGACACACACGAACAATCCTTTAGGGATTTCTAACAGGCAACGCCTGTCTGTAAACCATCACCCTACAACCAATCATTGGCTGGTGATGGGTAGCGTTAACTTAACACAACAAAAGCAGGCTTGGATGACGACCACGTCTAGTTTTGGAAATGTATCAAATAGGATTAGGGGTTGTGTTCGGGTGAGAGCTATCGGTCTCTCCCCGGACCAGAATTCTGATGGCTTTCTGTGAAGTCTGTTCATTTTAAGAAACAGCGCCGTGAGATTTTCCCCTCGTATTTTTGAACATGGCCCATTTTTACATTTGCTGAATGTCACATTTTCAGTTCCAACACAGCATCGGTTAGCTGTGCGTTCTCCTCCTCCTAGAGATTTGAAGTCTCAACAGCTCCCGCCTACACAGCATTGTGGCCCGGTAGACAAAGAGCATAAACACAGACTGTAAAAACCCAGATTTTTCTGAACATTGATATTCTTTGAGTTAGATTTATTGATATAATATTGACATTTGTAATCGATGGTAGTCACCAGGCTTTGAAAACAACAGATACCATTAAAACAATTTGGCAGAACTCAGCTGTGTTGACCCTTCATCATCACATTTTTTTCTGTGTTTTGTTGTTGTGGCATCGTCTTCTGTCTTTAAAAACAAGACTTGACATCCTAACGAACTTAAGAAAGCCAAACACTTGATAGTTTCAAATAAAGAAAAACAGAATCAGAAGAGATATCTCTGCTCCATAAGGCTAAAAGGAATGAAAATGCTTTTTATCTCACGAGATCTTCAACACAGATATGCATCATGAGTCCTGGGGCTC
The DNA here is from genome assembly GCF_949748355.1 of Melanostigma gelatinosum. NCBI lineage: Eukaryota > Metazoa > Chordata > Actinopteri > Perciformes > Zoarcidae > Melanostigma > Melanostigma gelatinosum. The sequence goes on along the minus strand of NC_136636.1, from coordinate 21,530,770 downwards.
TTGGTGGCAAGAATATAACACAAAAGTTTCACATCACGTGGTTTTGTTTTAGGGGTGTTTTTTTTTCTGGTGTAATCCATAGTCTTTAAGTCAATAAATATCTTCATGGTTGAGTCTTCTAGTCCATAGGAATAAAACTACTATACAAAGAGAGATCTGGTGGTCAGTAGAGTTCAGAGACAGCTACTGTTGATGCTGGATCTAAAGTCAGGAATATTTTTGGATATGACGCTCCCTGGTACTTTTCCTCCATTCGTTCGGGGGAATGTCCGTGATTATTGTCCTCGTTGGTCCCTGCTTTCCACAAGTCCTCAAAAACACACATGATATCCAAACGTCCCGCGGTGCTGGTCAAAGAAACAAACGTCTGGCTTCAAACGAGGTTATCCTTGAAACAGAGGACTATCGCGTGACCTGCAAAGAAAGAGAAAGAAAAGGAAAAACAGCGGTAGGGATCAGAAGAAGATTTTGTCAGTTGCATGAATGGATGCTCGGGATAAAAATAGATTTGACTCATTAATGATGACAAATAGTAGAAGCACGAATCTAAAAACCAGTGCTATCTGACATGCAACGTGACAGAAAGCACTGAGAGAGCAGTGGAATAATTAAACTTAGTGTGCTTATTAGTTGAGACATCTTTAAATAAGCAGAAGGGAAGCCACACAATTGAAAAAAGCCAAAATATTTTTCAAATTAGAAAGTCAAGTGTTGAAAAACAGTGGTTTTGTAAACAAGGACAAACTATACAGAGTAGTACAATAAAATATTAATAATTTAAAAGAATAGACGTCACTTTTTCAAATTAGGGCTGCAATTTAAGTTTGTCATCGATTAATCTGAAGGTAATCTTCAGTTCTCGATTAAAGCCATTGTTGAAAGCCATAAAATATGGAACAAGGCCCACAACAATTCCCTTAAGCCCAAATTGACTGCTTCAAACTGCTTAATTTCATCGACCAACAATCAGAACCCGAAATAATTCAATTTACTAAAATAGAAAAATAGAAAACCAGCAAGTATTCACATATGTCGAGCTAGTAGGCAGCTCTCTAATTAGCAAATGTTAGCATGCTATCGAGCTAAACTACGATAGTGAACTGAGTAAACAATAGCCGCTAAGCATCAACATGTTGGCATTATCTCTATAATAGCATGCAGATGTTAGTATTTAACTCAAATAGCGGCTGACTCAATCAGGTTATTGTCTATTGACTATTTATTAAGTTGATCATTTCAGCTCTACTTCAAAATGTAATCTCGTTCAAGCAAACTCTTGTTTCGGTGCTGCAAGTCTCAAAAGTGTCAAAATTGTGACAGGTTCAAGGTGAGTGTATTCCCAGCTGGTCTGTTTATGATTCAAACATCTGCGGCAGAAATGAGAAGACGGTGAGCAGCTAGCAGTCAGATGTACAGTGATGCACATAATGCTCAATGATTTCCATGCAAACAGCGGATATCTTTATTCATGACGACACACTGCTGGCAATAGTGTTTCATGACTATTAATCTTGAAGATTGAAAGATGCAGTTGGACTCTCCTCACTTTAAGCAGAACACTACTCTGGGAGGTGAATGTTGTTCCTTGTTGGTTTGCCCTTTAAAAGTAGAACACAAGTAACTTTCTGACTTGCCCTCTGACGTAAGAAGCACTGTGACACACACACACACACACACACACACCTGCACATTACTGTCATTCAATTAGCAGTTGGTGTGGTCTCACCAGTTGAACCAGCGAGGGGCTTACCGCTCACGAGCGATACAATTCTAATATTTTGTGGAAGTGCAGCCCGTCCTGCTGTTCAGGGAGCCACAATTTCATTTTCACTTCCATGTGACAATCCTCAGGAAGCACAACGTGAGGGAGCATGTGAAAATGATTTGGTCTTGCTATTGCTGCAGCAGCCGGCTTGTCGACAAACATTCATGCATTAAGTTAAAACCGTGTTATTTGGTCAAACAGCATTATCAGATGTTTTTAGAGATCCAGCATATTTAGCCTGCAGTGTCGTAATAATCAACCAATAACTGCTCTTACAAACATGGTGGTGATTGTTGTTACGTACACCATTTCTATTCTTCACGCGTTCTGAGCTCTTTGTCATTGATTCAATGAATACAAGGTAAGAATCACAAACATGAACACAATTTGAATTGCAAGAGCAGCATTCAAAGGGAATTTGCTGGAGAAATGGGAGGGATAAAAGACACAAAATTAACAGAGTAAAACAAAGCAATGTATACGGCGGCAGGAACAAACGTGTGAAGCCAAGTGAAGTCTTATCAAAGCAATTAGCATGGCGTGGCGCTGCGGAGTGTCGCTGTGAGGGCTGCCGGTGAGAAAACACACAAAGGGGACTCAGGAGAACGGAGGGCAGATCCTCAGGGGTCGATGCTTAAGCCACTTCAGGATGAAAGAGCACAATTGACGGGTCAGCTGTAGGTTCTAAGACTCTACCTTTGATGGGAGCTACTGAAGCACACACGTGTGTGTGTGTGTGTGTGTGTGTGTGTGTGTGTGTGTGTGTGTGTGTGTGTGTGTGTGTGTGTGTGTGTGTGTGTGTGTGTGAGTGTGTGTGTGTCCCTCCCCCCCATGGTCATTATTATCTCGACAAATTTTTTTAAATAACTAAGCTCTATAATCTTTAAATTTCCTCAGTTATGAATGCAATCATCTTGTCTCATCCCTTTGGACTTTTATTGAAGAATATTTTTTCATGGTTTTAATGTTGCTCTAAATTTACAAATTGCATGTCAGGTCAGCCTCCAGCAATGTATCAAGGTGCTATAAAAAAACCAGATCAATCGTCAGTAGACTGAAAGGAGGAGCGTCTTCTCAGGCTTTCCATCGACTAAACACGTCGTCTTTCAGCCTTTTAACACTAAACATCAGTTCACTCACACACTGTTTCTGACTGACAATACACTGCGCTGTCATCTAACGCACAGCATGGCTCAACTTCAGTGACATTAGCTTATTTTGAGGGGAAAATAAGACACATTTTGAAGCAGACTGAAACCACAAGCACTTATTTGTCTCAAAACAACTGCACGACTTATACCTTAAGGGGTTTCCATTAATACGCTGACTGACGTTGGTTGGTAGAGTAGGCTGAGAGTACAGCTTCGAAAGGATCTGCACATAAACGCTCTCATACAGGAGAGTTCTGCTGACTTCTTTGAAAGTAATTTCAAGCAACAGGAGAGTCTGACGTGCTGTTTTTAATGCTGTTGCTGTGAAATGTAGCTGGCAGGGTTTGTGGATGGGAAGCCAGCGAGGGATTGTTGTTGTCACTGCACAAGCGACTCTTACAGGTTGGTTAGGACAGCATTGCACTGCAAAGCGGCTTAAATCTGGGTCGATAGTACAAATGTCCACGTGAGTTACTGCCTCACAGTGACGCTTCGAATGTGAATATGCTTGGCTTGTTAATCAAACCTTAATTTAGACTTGACTCTCACTGTATTTTAAAACGACTGTACACAGCAACTTTAGCACCTCCATCTCACAATGCTACACCCCCAACCCCCACTCGGCAACAGTTGCAGTGGGAAAAGTACATGTTGCACCTTTTAACTGCATCTTTTTCATTTCCAATTAGGTCCTGATGCCTTTAAATACATATTGTTTTGTCATATTTTTCTGAGAAATAAACTTTTTGTCTTATGTGGGATTTACCTGCAGTCATAGAAAACACTGCGGATTCAAGATCGCTCGGTTATTATCTATCTTCTAAAATAAGCGTTCTTCCACCGCTCAACTGCACCTGTAAGCCACCCTTCACTGAGGGAAGGTATCTAGAGGTCAGCCTCAGCAACAGTCCAGGAGCTGACTGCTTAATGAGCTTCTGCCTCCGTCCACCAGGAGCTACGTGCATGCATACTGTGGTACGAAATGTATTGAGAATTTCATATTTGCACATAAGTGCAGAGCACAGGACAGGACAGGGAAATTGGCTCAGAAACAAAAACACAAAATGGTACAGTTCAATTTCTACATTTCAAGCTGGAAGTCATTACACAGTGGCTAGTAGTAACTTTTAAACAATAGTGGTTAAAAAAATTGAAGGCTTATTTCCATTGTGTCTCGAAAAGAAATCCACCTCAGACGGCTATCCGTCACCAACCCTCAACACATTCTGAACAAGCATCGCAGCGCCTGTCAAGTGGGAAGGCTCTGTGGTTCTTTTGATCTCTGAGTGATAGGAAGTGAAACGGCGGAGCTGCCAGGGTTATAATCCCTGACATTACCAGCAGGACTATAAAACTAGCTGCTGGCGGACATGCAGAGAAAGAGCGAGCAACGGGAGTTGTCCGAGAAGGAGCCTGCAGGGTGCCACGTTGCCTGATTTATTGATGTGACTTCATCATGAGGTGAAATGACACATCATTCTTTATCAACGATCCCACCGCTGGACATTAAAGAAGAAATCATTTATATGGGGCATGTACTGTAACTGAGATGTTTGTTTACATCTATATTATGTATCTACTTTGAGAAAATATGAAATAAAAGGCATGTACTGTAGAATTGCAGAGCTGTTTGATTGCTTCTTTTTCGACATTGAAACATTGACATTCTTCTGTCTTGATCGCCAGGTGATGCGATGAGTTTTACACTGTGATCTGTAGGCTTCTGCTTTTTAACCTGTTTTCGCTACATTGTACACATGAGGGGGGTTACTTGTGACTTGACTGAACTCAGGCATATCATATTAAAAAAGTCCAAATATATTTTCTATCAAAGGATGCAGCATAGGTAAGTTGTTCTAAAAGAAGCGGGATTACTTTTCTCAAGAGAAACACCCCCTGAGCTCAATCTTCAGCAGAACGCTCCGTTTGTTCCTCAGAATGATGTTCACTGTGCAGGAAGCTCGGGCACAGAGGTCCTCCAGCATACACCGGCTGTCCCTTGCCGGCTCTCTGTAGGAGGCAGCAGGGCCGCGAGGATGGAGCGACCCCCGCTGATTTCCAAATCAAAAAAAGAGTCGAGGTTCTGACGGGTTCTACTAGCCACCTGGACCCCTGCTTGTCTGTGCCTCTGTTTCTGCTTTCCCGTGGCTGTGTGAGAGGGCATGAATTATTAACCCGGCTGAAATAAAAAGCTCTGCTTCGTCCATGCCTCCTGTAGCCATGAATAATGGAAGAGGCAGCTCAACTACAGGCGTTTGTTGAGTCAAACACTAGGCTGTGATGGATGGCTAAGGGCCCCATGTGCCCCCCCCCCTCTCCCGCCTCACCTAGCATCCACTTCAGGTCCTCCACACCCTGAAACCCAAAACACGCGTCTAGATAACCTCTGTTGATCTCAGGAATGCTACGGCTTGAGCCCTCCTGTCCTGCCTCAGCACATCCTACTCGACCATTTGGCTTCCTGGGGGGATTTTTGTTTGTTGTTTGTTTGTATTTCTCCTGCCTTCACTTGCCTTTGTTTTGCTTCTCGCTGGCACTTCTGAAGTGATATGCAAGCCTGCTCTGACTGTTCAAAGGCGGGACCCGACTCCAGCCTGCTCCCTTACCCTTAATGCTAAAACCAAGAGGATGAGGTGGAGACATGTGAGCTGGATCTCTGCTCTGCTCCCAAGAGGGAATGTTTTCCAATTTGTCCCTCTGAACTCACTGGTGTACAATCATGCTGATAATTATAGAGGTGATAATTAATTGTTGCGTGCCACATGCGTCCAAATGTCATTCCTCACCTAAACCACCAACTGAGAATTGAGTGTTTTACGGTGATCATTTCTATATTTATCTTATCTTTTTACATACATTCTGTTCTCAACTTAGAGTTATTTCCTGATCTTATTCATTATATATAATTATTATTATTCCTGTGCATCTGTCTGACACACGTCCTTTCTAATCTGTAATTCAGATTTTTTTGTGAAATTATACTTTAGGTCCATGCAGACAGAAGACAAAAGGTCAATGTCCCTTCATTTAATATCAAATCTCCATTAACATCTGCATTCACTCACTCTAGGGAAGCAATAGTGAACAGTATCGAGGCATCAACAGCACGCTGGTGTCTTGTTTTCAGGTAAATCATTGATTGGACAGTTTTTGGCAACTGTCATCCTGCATCACCAACACTACATGGACCCATGTGGGGAATTAAAACACTGGAGATCGACAGCAAGCAATGCATCGTATCACTGCACCTTATTTGTTCTTCTCCGATGAGCTCACACAGAAATAATAGAGCATTATAAGAGCATTGTTACTTGACTCTGTACAGAATATCAGTGAAATATTTCACAATATGATATACAGTACAGATGAACACTGATTCTCCAGTGCTACGTGAAGAATTCTTCGGCCTCCTGCCCGATCCCCCAGTGTTGCCCGATTTCTAGATACCTGATCTACTTTGCCGAATTAGCAACTTAAGTAAAGATACAATAAACTGACTGAACTTAACCTTCCACAACAAATTACGAGATGTTGCCAAACAGATAGCTGAACTTAACTCACCCCTGTGAGTCACATCTTCCTCTCCTGCTGCCTCCTACTCCTGCTGCTAGCTCTCATCTGAAGTTGATAAAAAATAAATAAAAAAATCTCCTCTAGTGCTATCTCGTTTCTTTCTTTTTCTAACACGTACCAAGCGCTCCTCCATTATTCTAGGGTCACATTTTGTTACAACTGTTATTATCCCAGGCCATGGCCAGACTTTTACTCATCCGAATAAAAGAATAAGTACCATTTTTGTGAATCAAACCCACCTTGGTTGTCTTAACTTTGTTTCCTGTACTGCAGCTCCATCCTTTGAGATCTGGCAGCACTTTACACTCTTCCCCATCCATGCAGGGATGCATCTGGCACCACCACTTCTGTGCAACTATGGATGCTGTGAGGAGAAGAATACAGTAAAAAAAAAGGAGGCAATTCAAAGCATGCTTTTTTAAAGTGTAGCTAGCTTCTGCCCTGGCTAAAGCAACAGCAAGTTCATTTGGTCTCTATAAACATCACAGCGATTGAAGAGAGCATCGCTTGATCTCTGCCAGTAGGCGAGATCCACCAGTCTTGCCCCAGTGTGTTTTCAGGTCTGAATTGCAGTGTGTGGGTCAACGTCAAGCCCATGAGCGTTGTCAGCAGGTGTGTGAGCGGTGCGAGGAGGGTGAATGTTAGTATGAGGGGGTAACAGAGCGTGCAGCAGACGGTTGAGTGTCAAGGTCTTAAGTTGCTCCGAGGAGGCCTCCAGGGGGGAAACAGCTTCCCCTGACATTTCTAAAGCGAAAAGAGAACTGTCAAATCTGAGGAATTCCCTGTCGGAGCCATTACAGTGACAAGAGGAAATGGGATTGATGCACCTGTAACTGAGACCAACCTTTGACATTGTATTAACTGACCTGGCCTTCTGTTTACTCCGCTGAACACAAGGTCTGATATGGTCTCGGCAACGGACAACAGGGGCGAATGAATGAACTGGTTGGAGATTTGATTTTAAGGGTTATAAAGCCTTCGAGACACAGCAGCAGGATCACAACATCCTTTTTTTTCTTCTTTCATACAATAAACCTCTCATACCCAGATCATGAGCACCAGAAGCTTTGTGACAGGTTTGACAGCTTTGTCCCTGCATTTCTACCCTGATCAGAAAGAAGTCAGTCTCATATCAATACCAAAACTATAATGAGAAGCCTGGCATACCGTCTACACAAGATGGAGCCGCTCTTGTTGTTCCCGCCACCTGTCCAGGGAAGCAGGAGCACTTGACAGTCTGGGATCTCTCTTCGATCTTGTTCTTGTTGCAGCATCGGTGTGCGGCAATTACCTCACAGGTTCCCGCTTTCACATGAACTGGAAGCACAAACGTACGCAATGGTTAGAATGCATGTGACGGCAACAGTAATTCCATCTTGTCACCAACCGTCAGAGCAACAAATAATAGAACACGCTATAAATATATGTCAGCAAACGTTGTGTCTTTTCTTTTATGTTCACATGTGTCAAATGCTTTTTGTGAAACAGCTGGGCACTGTAGTTGTTAGCAAACATGACTCAAACAGGACTAAAAAGTGCATTTATTGGGAACTATTTTCATCTGCGGATTAATACATTACGGCACCAGAACGGCATGAATAGAGTTGTTTCAAAATACCTACAGTGCCCTTGTTTTAACTCGTTTTTGTGTGGTACAGTGGAATAAAATATATAAGATGTATAACATGTATTTGTCAACATTCCACTATAGTACTTGATACAAACTTCATACATACATATTGAGCAAGTATTTTGTATGAAATTGTGAATAAAAAATCTTGGCTGGAAGTGAGATGAGAAGATTGATACCACAACAGCTAGTCTGCCAGCAGCACAATCCTGCTTTAAACATCCAACACTACTTATAAACCCAGGTCACCCCCCATGTGGAGGAGCCTGACTTTGAACCCCAGTGCAGCGCTACCTGCCCACGTATCCTTGAGCAACATACTTAATCCACCGACCCTGCACCCCAACCAGAGGATGAGAAAGACAATTTCTCCATTGGGATAAGATTAATATAGTTATAGAACATCAAAAACACATATACTTCTACAAAATGACTGGATTAACATCACTTAACTGCTCATTTACGTGGAAGAACATTACAATATCAATTACAAGGACGTTGTTTTCACTCCCATTAAGTTGGGTCAAACATCAATACTGCTCTCTATTTTATATTCATTACTTTTCTGCATAGACTCATCACTATTCTGAGCATGTCGGTGTATTTACACGAAACAATCAGGATTGGATGGGTGGAAAAAATAAATAAAAAAAGCATTTGAAAAGTTTTGACATTCCTTTCAGATAAGCCTTAATTATGCCTGTAAAGATTTTCAATTTGGAACTTGACTTGAAAATAGATTGCAGCAAGCTCCCATCTTCCCATTAGCTAGCAATCCTGAAATCTCATCTACAACATTAAAAACATTTTGCTTCCAATCAATAAGGTGCTGTTCACATTCCCACAAAAGGCAAGACAACAATTGCCGATTGAGTGCTTTTGACCGAGCAGAAACTTACTGATGCAAAAGCAGGTCAGGCTCCATGCCCTTGATGTGATTATCTTTAAGCCACCAGCCAGCCCCCCGATCAAAGTTAATTTCAAAAGTTGGGATAGCTTGAACAGAATATTCAAACTTTGTTTGAGAGACAGATGCGCATGGACAACAGGCAATCACAAAAGGTGCAATGAGCAAAGACAATCATTGTAAATAACCTGATTATCTAGAAAGAGCTCACTAATTGTAACTGGCCCTGCAGCATTACAAATCCCAAATCAAGACGGCAACACAGTAAGATAATATTTACTCCCACATTCCATTTGAATTAGCTGTCAAAAACAGATAGCGTCAAGGGAAGGATGTCATACAGAAAGCCTTTTAAAATGTTCTCAACCTTGTCTGCTAGTCTTGCACAATGATGGGCTTCATTGGATGTCGTTTCGCCGTATGTACGCCCACTCTGCTGTGATGTGGAAAGGAGGAGGGAAAAGCTACAGAGCGAGCTGCGGTTATGTCTGGCCTGGGACTCTGGGCTCATTAAGGTGCAGGAAGCGGCTGGTCGGGGCTGCCCGTGTGGAAAGAGCTGCTGATTAAAACCGGAGTTGCTGGCGAAGGTCGCTGACTCTGAGCCTGGACCCTATACCGCCATGCAGTGCAGACAGGATGAGAGGTCAGAGAGCAGAGCGCCGTGGTCAGACGAAGCTGGTAACGATCCGTACGAGAAGAAACAACCATGAACTGCTGCCGTTACGACATACTGAAGATGCTGTCTGTGAGACAATCGAGCGGAGAAAGTGTTTTTAAAAAACTTGGGAAAGAACAAAACAAAACTGAACTCATGAAGAAAATAAATATTACGACAAATGTAGACATGGAGCGCACCCTCGACTTAATTAAATGGAACAATACATTTGAGAGATTAACTCGTAAAATTCTCAACGTGAAAGAAATGGTTTTGCATTTTGGGAAACACACTACACATTAGCTTTTCATGCTAAGCTATAGGAGCGTTAGATGAGACGATCCCGCTCCATTGAAGCTACAGCCAGGAGATGGTTAGCTTAGCTTAGCATACGCCACTGTAAAACCACAACTGTATGAATTAAACAAAAGAGATAAAAAAGTGTTAATTGGTGAGCTTTAGAGGAGATGAATATGGCGTCTTAGGATGACGCCATATTAGTTTCGCAAGAAGTTTCCCAAACTGTCAAACTATTTCACTCAGGATATGTTTTATTAAATGTGGAAAGGATGATGTAAAATTTGTAATCAGCATACTAGTTTCTTCCCTCTCTTTAAAATGTGAGAGGAATTCTCCTTTAACTGTATTTTATTTGTTTTGCATTTTATTGTATATTTTATTATTGTTTGATTTGAAGTATTCTTATCATTCTTCCTCTGTGTTCTGATTTTGAACTAGTTTGTTAGAAGGTAATGACTACTAAAGGGTTCTGGAGAATCTTTTTAGTGCCAAGAACATTTTATGAATAATTCAACATTCATTCATTATTTAGAAAACACTTTGGGCATATTTCACACAACCAGAGGTGTATATATGACTTCTATTTACGTCCTTTAAGTCAAACATACATGAATGCATACGCATCTGGGCTGTTAAGAGGCCCACGTTTTGCTCAAGGACAATTTGACAATGGTTGGAGCACCATTGAACCTCTGGTTCTCTGGTTGTAAAATGGTCTGTTCAAGCACCAGGGTCACCCTGTTCACAGTACAAACCACGCTCTTTATAATGGGAGCCACTGAGTGTGAGAGTCGTGAAGTGCAACATACAGATAGGCTGCTGGTCTCTCTCTGTGTGTGTGTGTTTGTGTGAATGGCTCCAAACACCTGTGATCAATACATTTCTATTAAAGCACTTAGGACTGCCGTCAGTTAGAATCACCAGGCAGCGACATCAGCAGGAGGGAGAGATGAGAGACAAAGAGAGGTGAAAGGACAGGGACCACTAATGAGAACTGGCATGAGGCCCAACCCCTCAGCCAATCAATACCACTCTGACGCAGATCACTCTGCACTACAATCATACGCATCGATCCCTGATTGATAAATTCCAATGTGCAACCACCTGCACAGAGCTGGAAAAAAAGGACAAAACGGTAAAACAAACTGTATATCTTCTGTACACATGGACATATGATGCTTATATCTGTTTCAAGTTATCAGTACAGCAAATGTATTTGTTTTAGAGGTTGTCTCCTAGCATTAAAGGATTAAGACTGTGTGATGAAACATGAAATCTATTTCGATGTTGTCGCATTTGTTTCTTTTTGTTTACGCTTTTTATTTGGTGCACAAATATTGCATTCTCTATTTGTGTTCGTATGGATTACATTGGTTATTAAGAGAACACCAGTTCGGTTGCATGGTCCTCGTCTATCCCTCACGTTTCATAACAAATATGCCACCATTCACATCACTGCTAGTTGGAGTAAAATTCGCTCCTCTTGTCGAGGCTTCACAGCTGCAAAGTTATTTAATTAAGGAAAAAAACACAGGCAATTCAATGGAACTTGGCTGATAGAAAAACCTGAAATAACTTGACGTCTGCAGCGGGTGATTTAAACCGCCCAAAACATCCTTGATACCCGTCTACCGAGAATCCGTGATATTGGTGGGATGAGGTGCCTGCTCAGAGTCCAAAGGAAATTAAAAGAGAACACCCACTCCAGCCACAGCCTGTTCACCCTACTGCCATCAGACAAGCGATACGATATAAAGCATCAGCTGTACTACCGGAGTTCAGAGCAGCTTCTGTCCTCAGACTGTAAGTCCTCAACTCATTCTCCTCACATTATGAATGTATTTTCCCTCCTTGTGTTGTATAAAGGGACTACAACTTGCACGTACAAATGTATAAAAACCAAAAGAGGAATTCAGTGAGTCGTGATTAAATAAAAGTGATAAAAAATGTGCCTATTTCTAACAAGCAGTCAGCAGTTATCAGTCATTTATTCAGAAAACTACTGTGTGTCAAACACTATGGGCTGCAAAGCACTGTGCATTGGTTCATGGTGAATAGTGGCACAACTAAAAGAAGAAAATACAAACCTGTCATTACTTGTATGAGGATACGGTGCATTTATAAATAACACCTTGCAGTGTGTGAATCCTCTGACAGATGAAAAAGACAAATTGACGGATGCACTCTCCTTTAAATTTGAATATTTAGCCTGTCACCCACTCCACTCTCTTTGACTTGATATCATGTTTTTCATGCAGCAGTTCACTAACATGATGACAAAAGAGCGGCAGAGTAAAAGAAAACCGTGGCTTTATTTTTTTTTGGGGGGGGTATATTTTTACTTTTTGAGGTATTTTGTTTTCAAATGCTTTTATGTTCCAAAACATCCTCCTGAATGTCAAAATGATCCATTTATTTCAACCGGCTGCCAGTCACTTTCACCCACAATAAATTAATAATGAAGAGATTTGATTGAATGACATTAAAAGCATTGATTATACAGGGATGACTTTTCTTAGAAAGTGAGATTTTCATACTAAACAAGTATACCATTGACTATATTAGATCTAAGGTCAATCTGACACAAAATATGTTATTAGTATGTATGAACAGGGTTTTGAAGCTGACCTTTGTAAAAATCATCTCATGTAGGCCACGTATACATTAAAAATAGGCAGTAATTCGTCAAACTAAATCCGGTCCCAGCTCAGAAAGTCCTTGAGAAATCCCACTGGACAACCAAAACCTTAACGTTTCTTAATGCTGTACATTCATTTGTGGACTGAAACTTGTTGCCGGTCAGTGGGAAAAGAGCTGTCCTGTTGTCCTTATCAAAGCACTATTCATGCGGGTTACAATGAAGCCACGGGTTTGCTTTCAGCTTCGGCAGCAATCAAACAATTGATCTAACCTGCAGGTAGGGAGGCATCAAGAACAACACACTGCTCCAACTGTCATATGCATCACTGGGCGGATCAAACTCACCTGGCCAGTCACGCACAAGATACAGTGCTCGAAGCACAATGTACGTCAGAAGAACAGAAGCACGCCGTTGATTTTAATGCTGACAGGGAGACCTTACCGATCGCAACAAGCCAGAATCAGAAATAAATCATGTGTCAAACATAAGGATGTTATATATGTCATTGTGACACTGAGACACTGAGGAAGCATTCTGTTGAATAAAGCATATGATTAAGTACTAAGAAGATTCTGTTATTGGGGTAATATCATGTATGTATTCATGGAATAGATTAATTTTCTTTGTGTTTCAACAATTTTGGTTCACATCATTCCTAAACCTGCCAATTTCTGGAACATTTCCGAAACAAGGTAAAACGTGCATGAAGACATTTTACACTACCTGCTACCACTGGCAGAATTATTTATTTGTTTTAAAATAATAGGCTGAGTTTGAAGGCTCAGGCTAAGACAGATGGTAAAACAACATTGAAAACTGCAAATTTATGTAACCAACTTGAAAGGAACCACAACTGCTTAACATCACAAAGCACTCATTAAAGTTGACATCCACAACTTTAAAACTATATCGGGAGTGGCGGAGCTTGTTGTGTTTCATATGCAAACCTCTCTGTTATGTTGGTATGCAGCGAGCACTTACAGAAGTGATAAAGTAAGACCCAGTGATTCCTAATTTAACAGGTACACCCTGAGAAACCCAATCAACACTTCTCAACCACAGTAAACGTGCTATTTCACAGATGACATTAAAGCTAGAGCCAAATATCGGCCGGAAAATATTAACTTATAGGAGATATATGTCTACCTGAATACATGTTGGACCAAAGAGGAGGGATGTAAAACAATCGGTATTAGTACAAAAAATGTGTGAAAATGACATCATTGATCAAACACATTTCTTGCCTGGAAGCTGTGACTTCATGGAGTTTAATTGTCACCATGCGGTTGCCAGGCACCCACATGACTAAAAAGTTTTTGTATAGAGTAAACAAACAAGACATAACCTTTTATTCGATGAGCTTTGGAGGTGCTGGTAGGGGGATTTTGTTACCTTTGGACAGAGCCTGGATAGCGGTTTCCCCCTGTTTACAGTCTCTATGCTAAGCTAAGCTAACTGGCTGCTGGTCCTATAGCTTCATATTTAACTTACAGACATGAGAGTGGTATGGATTTACACATTTTTGAGTGTATCTCTACTGCCACTACCAGTGAAAATAAAAAAAACACAATAAATATTGGTCAATGTCATTATACTTCAAAATGCTCTCATTGTTAATTTTGTACAACAATAACAAAATCACATTTATGAATTATGAATAGTTTTCATTGTGTTGTTATTTTACCAGTCACCGTTAGTAATCCAAGCACACCCCCTAAATATCATCAACAAACACGTCTGCAACGTGAAAATTCATGATGTGGAACACAAAGTTAAACAAAACGTGTGCTGGTGCAGACGGTTGGAAGAAAAAACTGAAGGCCATCTATAATAACAAGTTGCGTCTCAGGATTGTTTATATAAGAGTTCAGCGAAAACTGCAGAATTTTCTCTCTTTTGTCTTCAATGTTTGAATTGATCAGAGAACGAGAAAAAGACACAAAGTCTTGAATGCCAATGACCTGTTACATAACTTTAGACAGTAAAATATTCAGACAAGGCAATTTAATGGTTAGCTACACCACTGGAAGCTGATTCACTGACACGAAAAACAACACCAACGCTGATGAGGGCAAAATATGATATCTTTTTTTAATGACTGTGTTTTGAACCACAGAGGAATCAATAAGCAGTGAATCACGGACAGGATTTATACCGTTATCAGCTGTGTGAGCTCCAGCACATCTTCACGCCTACATTACAGCTCAACCATTTTAATAATCAAACCAATTACACAGCCATTTACAGTCACTTATAAAAACACACACGAATCAATAACCTGGTCATCTAAACACCAAGTGCAGAGGTCACACTAGCACACTTTACAGCCCTTGGTGACCAATCATTTTTAGTGCCCGAAAACGTTTACCTCAAATCGAATGACATTTTTTGACCGCCCCGTTGACAAGAACAGACGCATCTGCCTGACAGGAAACAAACGTCTTTATCCACTGAGGCGTGACGCAACAAGTCCGGCTTCAGTAGGCTTTCACCACAGAGGGACAGAGAGCAAAACATGCAGTGTGTATTTTCTGTTTCAACCCCACCTCATGCAGCGTGCTTGCCAGCCGGCCTTTTCCAGTCGGCAAGTGCGGAGGCAGATCAAAACGCTAAAGAAAGAGTCACATCCTGGCCACAGGCCCAGACCGCAGGAACAGCACCAGCCATAAAAACTGAGGTTGTAGGCCATAAAATGGAGACAGCCTATGAATTAGTAATGATTCAAATCACACAGTTTGCTCCAGATCCCGAATACCCATTTTGGTCGACTCAAAAACCTCTGAACATGCTGAAGACAACGAAGTGCAGCATCGTTTCCAGGTAAAACTGAGCCTGTGACGCTTAAGGACCACAGCTGCTCACCTCTTACAGACAAAATACAAATTAAAAGGAAATGTGTGTGTGTGTGTTTATAACAACATTCATGCCTGGTGAGGAACATGAAGAGAACTCTCACAAGACCAGTGTTTAATGGGATTACCATATTCAGAGGCGATTCACTCATTTCCATCCAGCTGTAAACCTGCTGAGCCGGCAATCAGGCCCAGCAAGACCCAAGAAATAAGCTGAGAGAGAGACTGAAGCAGGAGTTCAGTTTAAAATGAAATCCCAGTATCTCTCAACCTGAATATTGATCAGGAAAATGTTTTACTCTACTTCTGGATGATAAAGATATCAACAGAGAATTATCACCTGATTTATTTCAGCCGTTTCCAGCAGAAAAGCTGTACCCTCTGTGCGCTACCTGACCTGCACCATACAGCAGATAGTTAGCCACTAGCGGGTGAACACGGTGTTGCATTTAGCTGCTAAAGAGTCAAACATCTCAGCAGTTGGTGGAGACCAAAACTGAGCTGAGAGTAAATAGCTGACTGACATTCGCCAGGTGGACCGAGACACGACTCCAAATGAATGCTGATGTTGCTTTGTGTCTGCTCCACATGTAATCAACTGCATAGGTGCGTAGGAGACCCCTGTTTGAATTCTCATCTCCTGCTTGACGTTGACGTTGGTTGACCACAATCTTTCCGTAACCCTTCCAGAGTTGATTTGGCCAAACCTTGAGCATATGAGATGGGCTTACGAGTGTTTGTAATTTGTAGCATTGACAAACACTATTGTACAACAGAAAAACGTTAATATGGGTCATTATGAGAAGTTATGTCAAACAACCTATTTTGACCTTCAGTTTGGAAGACTTTTGATCCCGTACCCCATCAACGCAGTTGTTGGCAAAGTCTCTATTTCCAATTTTCCCATTGCCTCTCCTCAACAGAGATGGTAGGAAAATGTTAAATGAATGCTACATCATGCTGGACGAAATAACCACCAGGTTGACAGATCCTGTAAGTTACCGCTAAAGGAGTGCTTGCAGTGCATATCATACTCAGTGCTTTGTTATTCCTGTGAGAGCAGCCAGACCGAGAATCAAGCCAACCACAACCCAACTGCAACGCAAAGCTATTGAGATCGCACTCCTAAAAGAAAGTGTGAGCGTTGCTTGCTCATGGATCTTTATTCTCATCGGTCTGTTTTCTGGTGGCAGGATTCCTTCTATGTTTTCATCTTTGACTCACCGAGGACAATCTTTCGGGAGAAAGAATGTAGAAACAGATGAGGGCCCTTGCATTCCCCGGGTGTATGCTTTCGCGGTTTAGCTGAAGTCAATGTCAGTACCATTCATCTGGCTGCCAAGATGTTAGAGCCCACCACTGACTGATCAATTGGAGTCCCTCAAGGAATCATACAGCTTTATAAGGGAGAGGCTACTGAAGTTATTAAACCCAGGGACAGCCGCTGCGGCAGAAAAAGACTCATACACAGACTCAAACCCTTCTGCAAAGACAGTGTTGTCTTGACACGGTTACTCATTCTCTAGACAGGCACTGAAAATGTAATAAGGGATGTTCAGACGCACCGTCAAAGAACAATTGTAGTCTTTTTCTCATTTCATCACGTGATTTTCTGGCACTTTTAGTGAATAACACTGTATGTGCAATTTTCATCTCATCTTGACATTGCAAGAGATATACGATAAAGGGCCTATTTCTACATTTTTCTCATCATCGAGTGCAAGCACTTTAATGGAAACAGTCTGACACATGTATCCCATGATTGTCTATCACTACGTGTATTTTGTTTTACATTAAGATCGGGAAACATCCTCGAAATCATAGAAGGTACCCCACTTGAGGCTGAAGCTTCAACCGAATATCTAGCTTTTATTATCATTTCATTTGATGGACTACCACTACTGTAAATGAAGCGAGGTGCATAACTACAGAGAATGTCAACTGTTAGTCAAACGTTGTATTCTGAAAAAGGAAACCCGGCAATTAGGAATCACCTGTAACGTCCTTCTTGTTTGTATTTACCAGCAGAAACTGCGAAACAGTCTCATCTTGACTCCGGTTCAATAACGCAATAACGTTAAAAGGTAAAAATAAATCCTTTATCTTTCTGTTCCAACTTAGCAAAACAGTGGGTTTTGTCTCTCATTCACAGTCAGACAACATTTATTGAGTTGTTTTCTGTGCTACTTGGAATTAATTTGAAGCCAATAGGATATGAAAAACAAGCAATATTGATTTAAAATCCTTACAAATTACTGTGTGAATACAAAAACTGCAGACAACTAATTTCCCAAAGTGTTCCTCTCTCTCCAGAAGAAACACAAGGCTGAGGGTCATGGGTGGCTGGGGGGAAATCTTTTTTGACACAAAGCAGTGGTGCTCATGGCCGACCCTTTCTTATACCAACTTCATTTATACGAAATTGCTTCACCAAATACATTTTGTGGAAGTATAATTTCTCCCTGGATTAGGTTTACTGGCAAGGTTTTTAACAATCCAGGAGGCCGGTGTGGGTGGGGTTGCGCATATAAAGCAACGACTTTTGACACGGGAGGCTGGCATTTGAGTTCTGCATCCTTTAAAGTGGCGAAAACACAGATGGAGCTCTACGGAGCAATGTTTTGATGAGTGAGTCCTCGCTTTGTTTGAATCACATTTGTGTCTGACAAACAAGCACATAGGCAAAGCATAACACATTCATGGCGATGGTTTGTTATGCCTCAAGGATAAACACAATGAAAAACTGAGGGACGAATTCACAAAGAATGGATTGCAGCCGCTGAATGCACCATCAATTGTGCATCACTTTCAAAAGCTCTCTGCCGGTCTGAAGGTCAAATTCACAAACGATATTACAGCGTTGTTACAGCGTTGTTACAGCGTTGTTACAGCGCAAACACGCCCATGATGTATGACAGCTGAGCGCAATTTGCCTTTTGTTTCGTCTGATTGAAACCATTTATGTGGAAATGTTGCTCACACAGTGAGCAGAACAATGGCAGAGAGAAAAAGGAAATTGTATTTTCAGGCCGATGAGGTGCAGAGGCACTCTTCAAAACTTCAGGCAATGAATTTCAATGAGACGGAGAAAAACCCCTTATGAATTACCACCAACTCTCAGAAGACGCTAATCATTTCACTGTAACTGCATGTGGCTTTTAGCGCTGATCTTTGTGAATTTGAGTGTTTTTGCAATGAGGCTCAATTGCAAAGAAAGTGGGAAAATTTTACACTGAATGTTTGTAAGTTTTCTAATTAAAATATGTGCAAATAGCACAGGAGCACCAAGGCCCTATTTGCTTAGCAGCAAAGTTAGGGGTGCACTTTACCTTTAGCGGGTGCTTTGAAGGTGACATGGTTTCTTTTTGTTTTATTTAAGCAGGAAAAGCTGTGCAATGCTTTTGCGAATTAGCCCCTTAATGCTCTTAACTGTGTTTACCAAAATAACTCCACAAGACATCCAAAGGTCATGATTTTTTATTAAAGATGCTATTATAAAATTGATAACATTCATCCACTAGATGGTTTTTTTTGCAGCTTTACATTTCCTACAACACAATATTTCCTGATCCTATCTACTAGCCTCTTAAGTCCAGAACTTTTTGAGCTCAAACTGAAGGACAATCCAGAGACCCTCTTCCTTTAAGTCAGTTGTTTCTGTTTCACTCATTTCAGGTGACGGGTACTTGATCGCTTTCCTTTATAAGTAACATCCATGGTTTACAGTAACCTGTATAACATAATATTATAGCATGCATGGAAGTGGATTTTCGAGAGCGCAATCAAACAGCGTCACCATGACTGCGTCGGTCTCCATAGAGGCAGACAAGAGAGAAGCCGGAGATCCTCCACTCCTGTGGTTTCTCATCTGACATGCACACGTGCTGGTTATCTGTCAAGCAGATGTCATGTCTGCTCTAAACAGCTGCCGTCTCTGCTCTCCGACTGGATTCCCATGTTTTTCATCTTGAGCAGATTCCACTGATGCCTTTCAGAGCTGAGTGACAGATATGAAACATACAGGATTGGTTCAACTAAAAGGGCTCCCCAGATAAACCGAATATTTCTGTAACAGTGACACGACGATCTCAAGACATGGATGGATCCTCCTTCACGAGATGGAGGATCAGGTGGAGCCAACAGACTGCGTTGAATGTAGAACAACAAGCATAGTTTGAAGGATGGTTTGCGTTAAATTACTCATAGCTGAGGATCAGAGATTATTCTCCTCTAAATCAGACTGTAATTACATTAAATGCTGCTATCTGATGGGTATATTTAAACAGTCGCTCTAAATCAAAACCTCGCCCTGGAAAACATTATCTTGTTAGCGTCAATGCAGCCATCGCCACTGATCCCCTGTTGAATTGTGGGCCGCCCGTGGACACTGTTAAAGGAGCATCTGACCTGTCCACCCACTGACAGCTCAATAT
This sequence comes from Melanostigma gelatinosum, assembly GCF_949748355.1. Classification (NCBI taxonomy): domain Eukaryota; kingdom Metazoa; phylum Chordata; class Actinopteri; order Perciformes; family Zoarcidae; genus Melanostigma; species Melanostigma gelatinosum. Next base: position 21,510,863 of record NC_136636.1, on the reverse strand, counting down.
AAATGTTCCTTTTTTTTAATAGACCATCTTGCTGAAAATATGTCGACAAACCTTTTAAAAAAAAGCCATTTCAGGAGAACGCCAATGGTTCCACCTAGGGCTGGGCGATAAATCGATTTAATCGATTAATTCGAATGTGTGCTTTAAGGCGATGTGTTTTATTGAAAATCGAGAAAATCGCCCCCACCCCTTTTTCCCGTAGTAGAGTGCGCGCGCATTGTTTACAAACTAAAACAATGGCGGCCAGCAGCTTCACTGCTGCCGCCGCCACCTCACAAAAACAACCCAGCATTTTGGAGACATTCACCAACTGTACTCCGCATGAGAAGAAGAGTGCCCGGTGGAAAGCCATCACGGATGCAGTCGCGATGTATATCGCAAAAGATATGGTGCCCATATACACCGTGGAAAAGCCGGGGTTTATTCACCGTCTCAAAGCTTTGGACCCCAGGTACGTGCTACCAAGCCGTAAACATTTTTCTGACGTTGCCTTGCCTCGGCTGTACAATAGTACACGCCAAAGGATCTCTGCGGAGCTGGAGGGGATGTCATTCTACTCCGCAACAACTGACCTGTGGTCCAGCAGGTTGACCCAGACACCGATCCACTTGACTGGTGGAAGCGTCACCAACTTAACTTTCCAAGGCTAAGTACTTTAGCAAAGAAATACCTCTCTGTGCCAGCTACAAGTGCCCCCTCTGAGAGGCTTTTCAGTGTGTGGGGGGGGGCATTGTTACATGCCACCGTGCATGCCTGAAGCCAGAGGTAGTAGACAGGCTTGTCTTCCTGGCAAAAAATATTTAGAAAAAACATGCACTACTGTTTAATACTGTTGGTTATGTTGTGAATGCACTTGATTTTGTTTACATGCACTTATTTACTGTGCAAAATATGTTATGTTGATGTTAGATCAGATGTTGCACTTTTGAAAATGTGAATGTTAAAGGGTCATATACATTTTATTTCATGCTGTGTTTGTATCAGTGTATTCAGTTAGAAAAGCTTACTGTAAAAAGTTACATTTGCACAGTTGTTTACAATGGAAGGCTACTATTTAATGCCATTTAATGTTATGTTTAATTTAATTTTATATTTAAATGATTCAGGCAAACAAAAGAGTGACCAAATACTTTTTGTATACTACAGGCACCTTTCTACAATGTTCAGGTTTTGTTTGCACTTTATTTTTATCAACCTACTTGGGAAAATCATCACAAAATAAAAGAAAAAATTGTTTTCAACAGCTTCTGTCATCTGCAAAAAATTTTGGGGGAAAAAAATCGGAGATTTTTTTTTTAGGCCATATCGCCCAGCCCTAGTTCCACCCATTACATTTTATGCACCAGTCCATTCACATAAACTTGATGCTCAGCCTCGGTTGCTGTTTTTATGGTCCGATGTGGAAACCTGGCGCTGCACACTTCATTCCAGAGGAGACGTGAGCCAGAAGGCAAAAAGTCATGGAGCGCAGCCGGAAGATGGAGGCAAGCAATTGATGTACTGCATTTTAGAAGCTTATATTTCACTTTATTCAGTCAGTATCCAGCCTCTAGTGAATAACTACCCGGCCATAGCGTAGCATTACTTTAAAAGAAAAAAAAAAACCACCCAAGGCTGAACAGCTGACGAGTTTCTCTCCGACTTCCCTCTCAACATCGCCTGACTACAGATGAGCACTCATAACTGTCTGTCAGGATTTATATTATCAGACTGCGTGGAAAAGAGGTTTCGGGGGACAGTTGTTAAGGCAAATGGATTATATTTACGATTGGAGGCTGCATATCTGTAATAGTAAGTACAAGGAATTAGCGTTTAGAGAGGACGTTAAACTTTCCCAACATGTTCTCAGACATCTTGAAATAATACTACATGCCAATTTAGAGACAGATGTTGAGCTGTTGGAACCGGTCTTAATGACGACAGAGTTACAAGAACCAGCCGCTAACAGTGAAAGAGAAAATACTTGTGATTCATTTCAATTGATCATGTTATTTCTCAAAGCTAGCCGTCAGAATATTGTTCGCTCAGAATGTGTTCATTGAAATCAGGTAAAATCAAGACAACTGTGCCCCGAACAGAATTTTAGAAACCATTTAGTTACCATAATGTGTTGTGGGATGTAAACAGGAAGCTTAATGTTGCCACAGTGTTGATTCAGTGAGTTACGCTGTTGGCTACATCATGAGGCCTGTTTTTTTAAGGCAATATATCAATGTAGCACTATTAAAAAGATGAACATGCTATTAGCCGTTCCTGTTTGCACTGCACCCACGCATGTATCGACAACTATCACCGGATTACTCTGATGCTGAAGAAAATGTAAAAACGTGAAGATTCTCAAGCAAGTTCTACAGTTAGGACCATTTTTCGTTCATGCCTGTGTGTTCAGATAGGCGTCACAGCCGCTGCTGCTGCTGTAGCTGTTGGCTAACAGGGTCAAATATAACTTACCGCCTCTTGTTATTCAGAAATACCTCTTCATAACAGCATAACAGAGAGAGGTTCATTCCGTGCATATTTCTAACTTTTATTTATGATTCTTCTGCCTGAACTCACTATAAACTCAGCAGGTGGTCGATGCTCTTTGAAGTTTGTTATCCCCCCCACACACACTGCAGGAACCATCCAGACATCGGGTTGTAAATATCAAATATGCTTGATAAGATCGGGGCGGCTCCGTTGAGTCAATCACCGTGGCAGAGTGAGTTTGTAAGCCCTGCATCTGCTCACACCATCAGTGTCGACCCATTTCCTCAGTGTCACCTGCTTTATCTGTAAATGCTATGTTTTACTTTGACGCACCACTTTGGAGCTTGACAGTGGGCATGAAAACCTTCCCTAAAAAATTCAATAAGTTGAAATACTATGATCTTTGCCAGCTTTTCTTTCTGTCTGTCCTCCGTCTGGCTTGGTTCTGCACAAACACGTCTCAGGCTTCTCTGAGTATGGCTGCACCTGTCTGCACCTGTTCCCACCATGACTCAGGCACCTCTGCCTGCTGCTTTGAAGCTATTTAAACTGCTATGATACACTGTTATGGACATATACAGTGTGTCACTCAGGGAAACACTCTGCGAGAAACCATTTGTAGAGCATCTAGCGTAACACAACTAAACCGCAGCTTTAACATGTGCTATTTTTATTGCCTACGGAGGTTAATTAAATGTGTGTGAGCTTGAAATGTTCTATGGCAGTAGACATCAGAGAAGCAAACGTGTAATCTGCAATTTCATGCTGGAATATATGCTGCTACTAATTCATTCACAAACATTTGGGAGGATGAAGGGACTTTATGGGGATTCTGGATGCTGGTAGCCACCAATCAATCACCTCAATACCTAATTATTGTTCAAGTCTTCTTGTCCACGTTTTACCTGTATATTTTCTTTACACACAGAGGAAAACAAAACGATATCATAATAAACAACACACACACACACACACCACACCCGATGAGAAATTCCCTCCACCGTATCGACCCCATCCTGCAAACCATGACAGATCCAACACATCCTCATACTTAAAGGAGAATTTTGCAAATGACCCCCAAAATGACATATATGACCGCTGGAGTGTACCAGCAAAAGGCGACTTATTTGAACTCATGTAAGACAACCTGTTATGTTTGTTTAAAAAAAAAATCAACATCAACTTTTGGTTTGACACAAGACATGAATGTTGTGAATGCTGTGAACGTCGTGTCCTTCCTGGGGAAAGACCTGTGGAGGTTCGGACTTTGACCGCTATACTACGTCACCTCGTTTCCCCCTTTGCTCCAGTCATAATCGACCCTTCGCTAACTCCCACCCTTGGACTGGCCAATCATAGCATCGGTCAGCTCTGAACAAGGTCCGACAACTAACCGGCTGTGATCTAAAGACTCTCGTGGATTGTTTCAGAGTTTCTTCATTTTCAGGCTGATTTTGTGGATTCGGAGCTAGTCATGATTTAACGTAGTGTACTGGTGATACTCGTTACCCGGAGAGGTTGTAAGGAGATAACTTTCTAAAAGTTACATACATAAAAACCTGTGGAACTACCATTTACAGGAAAAGTGTTGTTCCTTCATTTCATTGTCTTCTGTCTCGATCGCCAGGTTGGGGTTCACTTTTACACTGATCTGTAGCTTTATCTTCTATCATTGTCTTTTGAACCTGTTTTGGCTGCTGAATCAGTTTGACATCATGGATATGTCCTTCAAACGCATATTGTAGGCACTTCTGTTTGCTTCTCTCTGAAATCACTTCTACGGTTTCCCAAAAATGAGATAATATCTATTAAAAGAGGGCAGTTAATGACAGTGTGGGCTCCAGGGTAGACCCAACAGCTTGACGGAGTGGCAGCCGGGGGGGGGGGGGGGGGGGGGGGCTTAGCGAAGGGTCACTTAAGAAGTCCCCGCTTAAGAATAAAAAATATATTGGTCTTAAAAAGCTGTTTTAGGATGTGACCTTTTGTACAGCAAGATATTAATAAAATGACCCACAAAGGAATGAGGGAAAGGGCAAACTCTTTTATAGCGGTGCTGGCTCAGAGGTAGACATTAACTATACTAAGTTAATAATAACTCTATGTATCATGTTTTTGCCACTTTGTGGTTTGTATCCTGAAGAAGGACATACACCACAAATTATCTGAGCGCCGAATAAAGTGGATTGGATCTGTGGTCCTTATTAATGAGTTCAAGCGTCGATCAACGAGAACATAGAAATAGAGTCCACAAAGAGATGTGTGCGTTGCCAAGAAAGGCTCCAACATTGTGTGCATCTTTACATAAATAGAAAATAATTACCTTTCTATGGTCTTTGAGCTTATTGATTCTGAAGTATCTGTGTAGATACCATAACTGTCAGTCAAATGATTTGCGGTCTTTATCCTTCAGAAGGTGTGATAAAAAGTTTATTCATAGTATTAATAATAATAATAATAATCTAAGTGTATGTCTGTCCCCTCCTTCCTTTAAAATGAACAGCAACAATACCAGAGCATTGGGAATAAAATGTTTGAAAGCTGAACGACACTCTCTTCCTCTTTATGATACATAAATTGTAATAAATTACTGATTCCAAAGTTAATGTGATGTAGCAACATCTGTAGAGCAGTGAATCACCATCACTAACAAATTAATCGCTTCGGAAACTCTTCAACACATTAAAGGTTCAACAGAGCGGAGACAAGGAGTGGATCATTTGAAAGGGGACTGTGGTTCCTCGTGCTAAGCTTCAACCAAGCACAGCCCATTAACAGCAATACAATTGACTAACTTTAAAGGAGGTTGCTCTAATTGCTGGGTAAGGGCAGGCTTTTAGTTTGTAAGACCCAATTACCGCCATGCTGTTAGTACTTCTCCGCTAATTGCATTCATCAGCTCAAATTGTTATCACCATGGCTCTCCTTTTCGATTTCTATCAAAATCCCCAAAATCCTCGTTTCTTGGAGTTTCAGAGAAGCTGGAGGTAACTCATGATGTAGCGAGGAATAATGGGTTTATGTTTAAGCTGTAATTAGAGAGGAGATGGAGATAGAAGCCTGCTGGCGTATCTGATCCTGACACAGAATGGGTCCTGTCTGCGACAATAGAACACAGAGACAGATTCTACTTTAAGATCTTGTACCGGCCATTTTCTGTTTTTTTTCTCTTCTATTTTCTTAAAAACTCTGACCAGATGCAGAAGCAAAGTAAAGACACCGATAAGTAAAACAAAACAAAAAAGCTTTATTACACGTTGCGTCTCGGCCAACGTAGTCAATCAGTTTAATCAGTTTATGCAGATCATATTAAACCCTCATTCTCAAGATGCAGTTCTACCATGTATGTTAATAGGCCTATTGTTGTTTAATGAACTATCATATATCGTCTCCTTCCTTTTTAGGTAAAACTGAGGGCGAGTGCACATGAAATGTTGGTAATAATACCTAATGTATGAGTACACAATTACCAGTCAAGACCGTGACTTTGGCTTTGGCTAACATACTATTCAAACTAAGTATGATGCAACATTTAGAAGTGTGTTCCAACTGCAGAGTATGTGGATTTTGTGTACGCAAGAAATGATGTACTAGATTAGCAAGAATTATGCAAAGTGGGTTTACTAAAAATACTCAACTGCCCCAAAATGCATTGTGTCTCCTCAGTCTGTGCACCGGAGGACTCTGAGGGTTTAAATGAACAACCGGCTGGATAAAACAATTACCATTGACAGCAAGAGAAAAAAATTGTGCTGTAGAAAACATATTCAACACTAAAATTCAACACTAAAATGATCAATAATTTCAATTTGATTTGTTAAAATAATACTGGAAAATATTCAATTGAGTGGAAGAGGTTACATTTGTGATAAACAGTCTCATTTCAAAGGTAGCTTGAGCCGCTCACGTCGCGATTGACTCATGTACATCGATCATGTGACGCAGAGTTTACTTCAGTGTGAACAGTCTCCTGTTAATGGCACACTTACTTGTTAATTGAGTACGCAGTAGGCATCACATACTGAATGATGTAGTAGGCAGTAAGTTAGTTTGAACATAACCCTTGATATATTTAAAATCTCTTACACACGGGGGTCTGGCCAAGATGGCAGCGTAAACGTTTCACCTTATGAAGACAGTCAACAGATTTAAAAACAAAACAATAGTAGTTGACATTTTTAAAAAACACATGAAGAGATGACAAACTTAAAACAAAACCAAATTGAAGAAAAGAACATTCAGTACCAAATGTAAAAATGGGGCGACTGTGGCACGGAAGACAGAGCGGGTCGTCCCTCAATCAGAAGTTTGGCGGTTCGATTCCCGGCTTCTCTAGTCCATGGCGATGTGTCCTTGGGCAAGACACCCAAATTGCTCCAGAAGGCTGTGCCATCGATGTATAAACGGGTTTGAATGATGCCGGTGGCCCCTTGCATGGTAGCCCTTGCCATCAGTGTGTGAATGGGTGAATGATGACACGTAGTGTTGGAGCGCTTTGAGTGGTCGAGAGATTAAAAAGGCTCTATTCAAATACGTTTACCATTCAAATGATGCTTAATCCTGTTTTTAAAATCTTGCATGCTTACAGATGCACAGCCTTCACATTTGCCCTCCGAGGAAAAATAGGAATCGGGTTGTATGAAACTAGAAATCCCCTTAAAAATTATCCCAAGCAATGTTCCCTCTAATTTTTCATGTGTCTGGGCATACACACAAGCTCCCTGAGCACACTGAGGACCACTGTGAGCAACATCAGATGTGCACGCTGTGGCCACACACCAGTATCACACCTGTTCAAAACCTTGGATCATAGCAAGTTACATGGCTTATTAAAAGAATCAAATTACAGCAGCAATTTTCACTAGTTTACTTTTAATATAAGTGATTTGACAAACTTTAAAGGAAAAAGACAAAAATCTTGTTGTTCATGAGATGTGTAGTATGTTTTATGTGAGAGTCCTGCTTGGCCATGGGAAGAGTCCTGCTTTGGCCTGTGTGAGGGTCCTGTTCTGGAAGAAATGATACATATACACCTTTCAGACATAACATTTTGTTCACATTAAAACATTCACATTTTGCACAATGATGTGTGCTGTAGCTTGTGATACAGTGTAAATTCCTGTAACTCTGTCTGTAAAATATGTAATTACTCAGTTTTTTATTATCATTTCTACTACCCATAAATTATCTAGTAGTAACATAATGTAATGATTAATATCCATAAGTAAAACATCTTAATAAATGTCACTAGAATATGCACAAATCTGACTTAAATTTTACCTTATTTTTCACGTCTGTCATTCTCACTTCTCCAATGGTTGTACACTTTGTCCAGGTTGATGGCTTCGTCTGCTTCTTGCTTTGACTTTATGTCGCTGCCCGTTCGTTTCGCCATGATAAGGGGGGATAAGGGGCATTTGCGTCTCGTAACTCCGCCGCACTATTGATAGCTAGCTAACCTGCACGGCGCGAATGGGCAGGGCAATAGTGTCAATGCTATGATTGGCTGCGTAGCGTAAGTGAACCGAATCGTATCATTGGCTGGACACCTGTCACTCACTGAGTTGCGTTGCAAAATAGTACAGAAAACTAAATTATTATTATTATTATTATTATTGGTTTAATTGATTAGATAAGATTAAGACTAATATTAGATATTAATTAATACGTTTATGTTGAATTTTATTTTATGCGCTGCATCGATTTTCTTGTGCGCTGAGAATGTGCGAGCAGTGCGCGATTGCTCAAGCGCGCAGCTTAGAGGGAACATTGATCCCAAGGTCTTTTCTGTTTTTATCACCATAACATTACCCACATGATACAAAGAACAAGCTCGGGAGTGAACTTTGATTTCCTACAAACATGTGAATAAAACTATTGACATTCTCTCAGCACACACACACTCTCTCCCCCTGCTCCCCTCCGCTGGCTACACAAACACACACACACACACACACCAAGGCCACACGCAGACACTCATGGCTCATCTGCTGCCATTCCGATGCGTATAGCACAGGACGTTTGATGGTTTTCTAATCTCGCTAGCTGCCACCGGGAGATGGGGCGAGCTGACCCCTGTCATCCCCACAGTGCATCTCAAACAGCCACACATCTCCATCTCAATCTCCCTCCGCTCGCTTCCTCCGTCTACCATTGTGTCCTCCACCTGCTCTCCAAATGTCAGGACGAATGCTCCGCAGTCGCATCCCCACACGTCTCCAGGGCCGGGGTGACCTGCCTCCGCCGCCGATTTCGGTATAATGTCATGCTACCCCTGGGCAAGGGTTCCACACTGATCTGCTGTGTGGAGTGTGGAAGTAGGCTGCAACACAACAGCGGAGGTATACTGCGTTACCGGGCTCATTACAGGCCAGTAAACATGGGGTAACTTGTGTACTGAAGCTCCTGATGAGAAATAATGAGGTAGAAAATGCAGTGTGGGTCCAGTTGGCTGGGATCAAAATCTTCCCCCAAAACATTTCCTCATATGAATTTGTTTTTTTTTGCCTTAATTTGTGTCTGTAAACTGAACAGCCACTAGAATCAGTGGCTTGTTTTGCAGTCAGGCTTAATTTATCTGATGGTTCTCCTCTATTGCACTCTTTTGGTCTTTTTCTTCCTTCAGTGTCCCGACTGATACTTGTTGAAGTTGAAAAATCCTCTCGTTGTGAAAACACAGAACCCGGGAACTGACAAAATTGTGCAAATAGGTCAGGCATGTTGACTGCTACGGTAATCTTTTACTACATTCTGTCAGTTTGAGGCTCCGTAGAATGCTAATGACGAAAAAGCAGAAAGTGGTTAATCAGTATAAAATGATGGGACCACTGCAGTAAGATAAACTTCTTTTTTCAACCATCTTGCAATTTCCCTTTTAATATTTCTTTGGTGGTACACTGTGAACAAAAAATATATATTTTCATTGTTCAAAACCCAATGACTAAATCTTCCCCAGAGCTCTTCCACGTCTGAAATTATACTATTTGTAATTTCTAACATGATCTAAGCCTTTTGACACTAAAAAAAGAACTCGGCTGCTGCCTGGTTTTCATCAGGACCCATCAACCATGAAGAGCTCTCTTCACAGACTATTTTCTACACAGAACACTTTTTATTTATCTAGTAAGCATATTCAAATTCACAAATGTAGCACATCATACTATATATTTTCCCCAAAAAATATATATTCATCTGACTGGGACAATGGAGGGAAAGAAAAAAGTTTTTAAAGGTATATATGTATGTTGAATACTGCCATTAATTTGGGCTCTGGAGAATCAGTTTGTTCTTAATATGAAACAATGAAAATGACGAGGGACAAAAAAACAGCAACCCTAAAGCAAGAAAAATCAGCTTGAGATTGAGCCATTAGAGTGCATCACACAGTTTTTAGAAAGTCTCTACCATGACCAAATATGGAAATATTCCTCTGAATTCAAATGAGAGCCAGTGCACAGTTCCATCTTATTAATAAGGCAGCACGGCCCCTTGTGTGCATGTGAATGTAGAACGGGACCTTGATATAAACCCAACGTAAACCTGAGCTCCAAAGCCATTTTGATTCCAATTTGTGGAGTTATCCATTAGCCACGTGTCTGAATGCTTTATATTTAAAAATGTAACAGAGTTTACGACCTGTAAGCGGCACTGCTTGGAGCGTTTCTATCTTAAAAAGGGGGAGCTGCTGCCACTTCGCATCACACAGCCTCAGTGGGAAATGTTTTTCACGCCCGTTTTCCGCTCTACCACGTTTCAGCGTTTCCCCTCGCAGGCACTGACCAAGAAACCACAGAGAGCTCGATTACTGTTTCTTAAATGGGACGGAGTGAGATACTGTTAAGAAAAAAAAAAGTATCCAAGTATCTAAATAGCTGAGGAATGAGGCCGCAATTTGACCTGGTCACATCATCAGTCTGAATCCTATCGACAGGACCAAAGCAAATTGAACAGCCGAAGGGTACTTGTTATCACGCTCACTCTCTACCCAGACCACTCTCCTCTCACCCTTCCACTCTCGCCACTCTTTCATGACTGGCTAATGAATGCAGATGGTGCTCTGGGGGGGTGCAGTGGTCTTTTTACAGGGGTTATGTGTGCGCGGTGTGAGCTCAGCCTGCTCCGGTCAGGCTATGGTGAAAGGTTCAATTGCTTTGGCGAAGTCCCCCACCTCAATAAACAAAGGGGCTGAAGAGGTTTGTTTGCTGGGTCCACCTTGGCTTGACCTCCGTAGCCCAGGGACGGGCGGCGTGATTACCTAAGTGTCAGTGCAGCCCGGGGAGAACGGGGCCGGGCTACTTGTGTTGGCCCCCTCTCTACCTCCGAATAAATCACAGGCATACGCACGGAAAAAACACAAGAGCGGGACGAATGCAAAACCAAAGGGCCGGCGATGGGCGCCTGAAGATGAAATTGTTTATCCGACACGTTGGCAGTCACAAGTGGGATTTACCACTCTGCTGTCAGTAATCATCAAGTCTATTCCAAAACATGTTTATGTATTGATTAGATCAGGGGTCGGCAATCTTTTTGATGTGAAGTGCCTTTTCTCAATGTTCTTGTTTATCAGTGTGCCCGATCAACCTTAAGGTTCATTTTGACACCACGTCCACATCAGATCTCAGACGGATCTATACATTTATTCCATCCCTATAGCCAACGAGCGTAGCAAAATAACAAATGTCTCCTATAATTAGCACATTTTAATTACATATGACAGCTGCCACCCTTATGAAAACATTCACATCTGAGTTGAAATCATTAACACTAACTTCCACCGATCTTGTTCACCAGCAATAAACGTAACTAATTCTGGAAAGAATGAAACGGGCCACTCTGAGGAATTTTTTAGGGCTATAGTGTGACATTGGTCTTGTATGCCACTGGTGGCACGCATGCCTCATGTGGCCTAACTGCGTTAGAGTAAGCATGTGGTGCCCCGTGAGCGATGTGGAGTTGCAGTGGCCATTCATGCTGCTTTCACAGCCTTGGAGCACTGGCTGCAGGAGTTCTCCCATTCATAAAACCTTCTCTAAAAGCGTTAAACACGAACAGAAAGAGTCAGCTTATTGTCTCCACATACATGGCTGGGAAAATCCATTCATTCATAAACGTAGGTATGCAGGGACAATCAATGAATGATGTTCTGTTTTCTCAACAATTTCAAGTCATTACAGTCTATTCAGCAAGAAGATACTGTCAATGTATTGTAGAATTCATATTTGTTTGTTGTTTTTCTTTTCTATCCTGCTGGTGTATTTGCCACAGTCTGACGATGCTACTGTCTGTTCTCCAGCTCTCCTGGAAGTCAAAACCTCCCATTATTTTCGAAACTACATTAAAAACTGGTAATTCTTTTTTAGACTTTTCATGGGAATTGCCTGAAATAGGGACAGTATGAATTAACAAAATAATAGCAGTATGTTTCTTTAATCCTCAGCCTCTCCACCTACACTGTTGGTAGCAGCCAGTAGTAGCAGCCTTTGGGTGGTCTGGGCAAGATGCCCAGCAGAAATAACAATGAGGAACACATGCAGTGTTGTACTTTACCTATGTGGCTTCTGTGTGACGATGCACTGGTCAGTTGTCCGCACAGAGACACCATACAGATGGTCAGCAGCAGCGCCCTTCTGCACATACTCTGTAGGTCCCTCTCCCGCATTCTGGAGTAAAAAAAAAGGAGAAAAGAAATAATCAGCGGTGTGCCGTATTTGTATCACACAAACACTCAGATGTGCAGGTTGGCTCACTTGGGCTCATGCCAACAAGCTCCCACAGCTTCAGCTTGGCAGTCAGAGGTGGTCAATTATAGTAACTCCTGAAATCACAACGCTTGGATCTGCAGAGCTTTAAATGGACTCCTTTTCTGTGTTGAGGATTTAGCCTGCTGAGAACCACACACAATAAGGTTGGTGTGCAAAGTGTGGCTACTAACCAGGAAATGTAAATACATCAATAACACATACCAGCGACAGCAAGGCCCAGTCACACACAATCGCAGCAATCAGTGGATTTGCTCACAGCGGTGGAGTCAATCTGTGCTAATTTTTATGCATTAAATTCAGCTTTGATGAACTTTCACATGTAAATTTGCTCCGTTGAAGAATATCAAGTCGTCTTGACACTGCTGACCTCTGAAGAGCAGAGAGCAGAGTCTAGCTTAGTAGCTGTGCTGCACGATCCGGCTTCATTTAACTTCCTCTGTCAGAGTATAAACATGCAGAGGAATGATTTGCAGACAGTTGAGAGTTGACGATAGAAATACATCCTTTGAATAACTCTGAACTTAACGTCCCATTAGCAACCGTGCTAACTAGCTTGCTAGCTGTCAGTTAGCAAGCTAGTTAGCTGGGAAAGCTTTTACCCCACAAGGTAAAAGGTTTTTTCGACGAGCCTGTCCACCATTGGATTTTGGATTATTGCAGAAAATGTGGTAAACACAAGTTGATGTTACATTTTGTTCCGTAAAAGCTTCAAAATTCACAGGAGGGGTATTACTGTAAGGGGCTGAGACAGGGGAAGCGAAAGTACTCTGTACAATGGAGGAGAACATTTCTGCCCATCTCACTCTGAACAGTTTTCATCTGGACTATTTCTTCAGGAGAAAATATCCCCATAAAAAATCTACTTCAATGGTATTGGGCACTGATTCTTTCAATGCTGTGAGCGCCACAAATTAAATTCCATTAACCTGCAAACCTACAAGACCTGGACCAGAAAAAACTATTTACAAAAGTTCATCTCCACGAAGCATTAAGTCCCACGATACAATTTTACTTAAAATAATTCATATAAATCACCTTCAACATTATGTCTGTGTTGCTGACAAAGAAAATGTCATAACTTGAATTGACAGTTTTCTTAACGGTAAAATACCTGTCCATGTGGAGAGAAAATGCATTTTCACAGTTACAGTTGCCATATTTTGTTATTCATCTGATGATTAGAGAGGTCAAGTGCTGTATATGGGAACGTATTCATGCGTATAATAACTTTGAATTTAAGTAATAATTAAACTTTTTACAGTAAAATATAAATCTCCCCATAGCTTTTATGTGAGATCAGAACGGACAGTTTCGTTATGTCACAGATGATTGAGTCGGACTCACTGGACCTCGACAGTGGGTCTCATCCTGCCATTGGCCACGTATTTCAGCCAGCATTCTCCTCCCCTTCCGCTTCCCTTTCCCCTCCGAGTTTTGCACCTCGAGGGTCAGCATCTAGACACAACCCTGTTTTGCGAGGGTTTTGCTGTATCTGTGCTCGTTCTGTTAGCGCCGCCCAAGACAACTGAAAGAATTCAAAAACAAGCCATAATGATGGTGTGTGGAGCCAGACCTTTTATTTAACGCTGACACAGCACTGTGAAGTTAGGTCTGGCTTTGCGAGACTACGGGTGATTTGACTGTAGCCTGTCAACCTGGGTTCTGTGTGTGACAGTCTACCTGTCCCCTGAAGTGAGTACAGAAGGTCAATTAGATCCGTTAGATCCTGACCGATCCCGTCGCTGTGTCGGAGATAATTAATAGTTATGAATAATTAATGAAGGTAGTGCCTTTCTCACTTTGGAGATGCACATATCGTTCCAGCTGCTGAGTGAGGCTACAGGTATTTGATAAACACAGATGAAAGGATCTTACAAACAGCTGTAAGCAACAACAAAACTTAAGATCCTATTAAAAACAAAATAGAATTACCGCCTTATGGTTGTATTCCTCCGGCAAACATGTCAAGTTGCAGTTTACATCTATGACTCTATCATTTTATCCTATTAGACATTTGTGTGAAATTGTCGTAATTAGCATATGAATTATTGAGTCCAAAAACGTATTTTGTGAGGTAACAGTGACATTTGACTATCAAATTCAAATCAGTTCTACCTTGAGTCCAAGTTGATGTTTGTGCCAAATTTGTAGAACTTCCATTCAGGTGTTCCTGAGGTATTCCGTCTACGAGAATATCGTATACGACAAACGGACAACCCAAAAACGTAAAGACTTTATCAATACCACCGTCCCTTAATTCAATTGACGTTACTCTTTTTATACAATGGCCAGTACCTTAATAAGGTGCTGGTGTGTAGGCCAGCACCACGGTAAAACTAAAAAGATGACGCATTGCCATCATAAGACCATGGTACTCTTTCATTCGGGATCACTGGTGATTCTAATGAACCTGTTACAGGCTCATCACCACTCACATTACGAGGCATTGAGCAAAGTGAATGAGGCAGAACTAGAAATGAAAGGTCTCTAGTTGTTTTGAGGTATGTAATGTTTACGGACCAACCTTGGCGCTGGAATGAGGATATAAAAGCCTGTTGCTCAGACTCTGTCTTGTGTGCAGAGTAAGCCTATTTAACCAATATAACTGTGTTTTTTTCAAGATCGAGTGCCTTGCCAGGTTTCCTCGCGTGAGATAAAGTCTGAAAGCCAGCGACTCATGCCAAAAGTGTGAGTTGGCAACCGTGTACAAACACACTGCAATTCATAACACCAATTTAGATCCGGAGACAGCTCGAACAAATAAAGTCAGTTTACTCTCTCTCTGTCTCGCTCTCTCCCACTTGCTGTCATCCTGCTACCTGGGAGGTGAGTAATGCTGTTTGTGTGGTCTGTCTTAATGTGCTCAGCTCAGTAATCTGAATGTACTTTCAGAGAGCTGTTGTCCAGTAATACTCTCCATCTCCATCTGAGAGGCCTGTGGAGGGAGTGGAGCAGGCGATGCAATCAGCGGCTCATCTTACTGCCAACAGAACTGGCCTCCAATCTCGTGAGAAAGCAGTCGCATAGCACAGCCCTGCTTTCAACTCTGTTCCAGTGCAGCCACTTAAATTAGTAAAATGCTTGGTTTCATGAAAAGAGATCAACTCTTGCTTATCTGGCAGAGGCTCGCATATGAGGGAGATGTTTTTCGCCGTGACTGCCTTTGTACGGACAGCCAGAGCTGGGTGAGATCTTAGCGAAAAGGCTCTAATTCTGTACAGCAGGGATTCCCAAAGTGGGGTGCGCGCACCCCTGGGGGTGCGCAAGCTGCCTCTAGGGGGTGCGCGAGAGGAAAAGTGTAATGGCGGTCTGATGGTGTAATAATATTAAATATAAAAAAAAAATGTAATTTTAATTTAAAAACTGTCAGGTGGGACATCTGAAGCTATCAGTCGTAAAAGAGGAGAGGGACAGAGAGAGAGAGAGGAATCGGAGGCGAGGGGAACCGAGAGATGCGTTGGGGAGAGACCGGGAGAAGAAATCGAGCCAGAGTCAGAGGAAGATGAGACGGAGGAGACCGAAAAAGAGGAAGGGATAGCACAGACAAATCGGGAGCACATCGGCCCATCGCGGAGTCAAGGTGAAAAAAGAGGAAACGAGGGTGAGCATCAGACTGGGAAAAAAAGAGGAAATATGATGAAAAGTATGTGTGTCTGGGCTTCACTTGGATTGGCAACGCAGATTCCCCAAAGCCACAGTGCGTGGTGTGCAGTGAGGTTCTGGCTAACAGTCTGAAGCTCTTATTTACGTCGCCACCTGAACACAAAGCATGCCAGTGCAAGTCAAAAGCCCCTTACATTGTTTAAATCGAAATTGGAGGAGTTACAAAACAGCCAAAAACAACTGGAGTCTCATTCATGTGTTGGTCTATAAATGACGCACTACGGGCTTCATATCTGGTTACAGAATAGCGAGAAAAGGGCTACCGCACACAATCACTGAAGACGTGAGCTTGCAGAGAGATGGTGGAATGTATGATTGGGGTGAAAGAAGCAAAAAAGTTGGACATGATCCCGGTGTCCAACAACACTGTGTCGCGCCGCATCGATGCTTTGTCCGAAGACATCCTGGCTACATTAGTCGCTCATTAATTGTAAATGAAATGTGATAATCTGCCTCTGAGCCTGTGCGTGTGTGCTCGCATCCGTATTGCTCTTTAAAAGTGACGCCTTGTGTCACTGAAAGTTATTGAAACTTTGTTGCAGTGTTTCAGGGCGTTTTCACACCTTCAGTTCCTTTGCTTTGTTCTGATTCAGGGATTAATATGATACAATGTTGCAGTTGCTCCTTTGTTCGGTTTGTGTTCACACTGCAACATTTAACAGCGGACTAAATATTGTAAACAAATGCCACGCGCGAGCAAACTGTTCTCTCATTGGTCCGATTCTTATGCGGCTATGAAGGCTTAAAAGGCTCTGTTGCTTCTTTTTTTTCTTTTTTTTTATTAAGGGGGGGGGGGGGGGGGGGTGCGCGAACCCGGTCGGGATGTAGAAGGGGGTGCGCGGCCTAAAAAGTTTGGGAACCGCTGCTGTACAGTATCAGACAGACTGACGCAATCGGGATGTTATGAGCATGCAGACTGAAGACAAGTGTACCCACAGGGTCTGATACATCACCACCAGATTACTACAGTGAGTTTTACGTTCACGTTTGTTCCCATCTGGTCAGGTGTGGAAGCCAAATGATCCAACTTTGAGCAAAAGGGTTGGAGCCTGAGGTGGACCAACGAACAATGTCAACCACAAGAGCTGACTGTGACAGGATGAGACGCACGTCAATCACGACAAGCTCAGCCTGTAAATACACATCTATCTAACCCTCCATGTCCTCTGCAAAATCAAGTTCCAAGATAACCGCCAAGGCACATTTTGATTTACTGATGTAAACATAAAATCAAATGTGGGGACTTGAGAGAGGTTGCAGTTTTCCTATTGAAGTTAATGCATCAAATGTATCCTGTGAAGTTTGTGAGTGCAAGGATGCCTATGCAAGCTGGTGATGTGATGGTGGCCATAACTGTCCAGGAAATGTAGCATTGTGCCAACAAACGAAAGAAAGAAAGAATCTGATCTGCTATGAGAGGAAGGAAACGCATTCAACAAATGTATGAGGGCTTAAGGATGAACACAATGCATTTCGGTAAGAAAGAGTGAATGTAAACATCGTTATTACCTTTAACTTCTAAAAAGTCATTTGAGGAACTGCATGGTAAAGTACTTCACAGTGGCTTCAACACTTAGCTGTTGTGGTTGCCTACAGTCATTGTCTGAATTTGTCTGACTTCTCAGAACATTACGTTAGTGAAGAGAAACACTGCAGCATCCAGTGTAAATGATGTGGCTCTCTGGAGACTAACCATGTTAAATGAACTCCCACAGAGCTAGAAAACTCATTTTCACCTGTACTCCCTGTAGTTTCATACAACAGCAACACATTCTGGCTCCAACACCGGACCAGATCAAGTGGTTAATAATTACCACTAATTAAAGATTAAAGAGGATTTTTCACTTTGGTAAAACAAAGTTGCAGCTCTGTTTCAAATAGACAAGTGAAGTACTTCTCGTGCAATCTCACTTCTAGTTTAGTACTTTTAATATCTTTCACTTCAGTTTATCTTGAAAAAAAGAAACATTAGGCGCACATTAAGTCTTTCCGCCCCTGTGAACACAGAACTTACTTATTTGCAGCTATTGATAACAAGAAAAGGAGAAAACTAATAACCCTGCTCTGACAGCTGAACTGCATAAATAATTAGAATTTGAGCTGTTGAGAATGAAATGTCTCGCAGTTAGTCTGTGACTGTTTTATTCCAAACAAGAGTTAAATCTACTCGAGCGTCTAATACCGCAGCTTCCCTCTTGTGTCTGGCAGTGTTCAGGTGGCATGTTGGAGCTGGTTAACAGGGTAATTATTCCACCTGATGGATGTGGCACTGAGACCAGGTGGCTCATCACAGAATGGGCTGATCAGGGTAAATCTATTTCGCGATAGGTTCAGGCAGATTTGTACATGCTGGCGGCACACATCCACATTTAGTGGGATATGTCGTTTGGATAGCATGTTACTTTTAATTGGTTTCAAGCGACCTTCATCACCATCCCGAGCACCGGCTCCCGACACTAAACCACATTAGGCAGCAAAGAAAGGCAGTGATATGAAAAGGCTTTTGCGGTGGCTTTCCACCACCGGAGTTAATGCTGAACTGGTAACGTTTATTTTAGACTGAAAAGTAACATCTAACTAGGCTATTTAGCAAAACGCATCGACAACACACACTATACCTGAAAAACATTCAGGTACGCCTTGACATGCGGTTGATGTGGCCGTTTTTCTTGCTGCTGTGGTCTTGTCAAAACTGAGCGAAGCAAGCGATAACATAAAGAATCCACATGTGAAGATTATGAGATAGAAGTGTTATTTTGAATGTTGGAGGAAGGTGGGAGGAGGTAAGGGGTTCATTAAAGGTGCTGCATTACACATTGCACCTTGAACGAGTCTGCAGAGTCACAAAATATCCACATTCAAAATGTTCACAACACATGTGATTTATTTCACCTTCAATATCGTCTCACGTCGACCAGAGCCAATAACTAATGTTTTCATGGTTGTGTTTACGCATCTGAAAATGCTTAGGTTCAGGTTAGGGAAAGATCGCTGCGTCCCCAATAACTAAATACTAATGTAATCGTCATAGTTTGCTGTTTTATCTGTTCGTAGACAAAGAATTCAATAAAAAATTGTTTTTCTTTTCAATCAAAATGATCAATAAATTCTTGTTTGTTTTCCAAGATCTTTCTGGAGCTGTTTCACCACAAGCTATCAACTTTTTTTAAATCAGCTGTGAGCAACACTTCTATTTTTTTTGTGCAGTGCATTGTGGGAAATTATCCATCAACTGCACACGCAAAACCCCAAAATCATTCAATAATCCGCCAGCTCGCCGTCGAAATGCTCCCAATCTTGGATCTTGTACCTTTTAACTGTATTCCCTTTCTTATTTCAGGATATATGCAGCTAGTACTAAATTGACACTATATCTTGCATATCATTTGTGTTGCATAGCAACCACAGCTCAGTAACACTCCTCACACCCTTTGATCTCCTGCTATTCCCGTTAGTGAGCCTCACTGCTGCTCATTGTGAAAAAAAAGCCTCCTCTTTGATTACGGCCTAAATGGATAGACATAACCGACACGCAAATGTGTGCACACACACACACACATTCGCGCAATCTTTCACAGGACAAACTTCTCCCTGAGCACCTATTGTCTTGCAGCATCAGCAGCAGCAGCAGTGGGTAAATGGGACTACTAAGAAAGATGAGTGTGTTTACAGCCGGTACGTGACACCGAGTGGACGGGCTCGAGGTGGCTGCTGTGATTGGAGGGCAAAACAAAAGCAATGCTGCTGTTTATGTCAGGCGTTAGCGCTGTTTACCTCCTCTCTAAATATGGCACACAGTTGGTTGCGTGCCAGCAGTCGTACCCCGGGCCGAGCCTTCAGCTACATAAACAGTTATTACACTGGCATAGAGAACATGGAGTCTGCTGAAACCAAGTACATCATCACCTTAAGGTAATGTCCTGCTGTAACTCTCAGACTTCATATCTTTTACATTATGCTTCACTTAATATCTATGGCCATCTCAATGCCTGTATCAGCGCCATCAAATGGGAATATTCTAGATGCGTCATCTTGTACAAACTTCCCCAATATTCAGCCTGATGTATTTAATATTGTTGGAAAATTGGGGATCTCCACTTGACTATAAAATAAAGTTTGCTAATTGTTTGGCTTCACAGCTTGAGTTTATAATGACTGAATCACAAGCAATGCCACTGCTTTGCTAAGAGGTTAATGAAGCAGGCTAGAGATCTGAAAGCATTTTATTTACATATTTAAATTTGATTTACAGAAAAACTCACCAAGAGGTAATTTTAGTATAAATGAGGTTATAGATAACTGATTATTAATGATTATAATGATTATTTTCATTAACGATTAATCTGCCCATTATTGTCTTGTTTATTTGTTTAGTTTTTCATCAGGCAACAGAAAAAAAGGAGTCCAAGCCGACGTATTTTGTCTGAACTGTCCAAAATTAGCAAATAGTTACAATGGAGAGGCTATAACTTTGGAGTTTTTAGCATTTTTGCTTTAAAAAATCTTAAAGCTTTACAATTAATACTGTAAAAATCCACTTTTCCTTTAAATAATGAAGCAATATAACTCAACTTTTGTTTTAAAGAACTTACTTTAACAATTCTATTTCTGTAAACTTACACCCAATACAGAAATGTCAGTAAATATACAAAAGTTCACGTATTCGACCAGTTCATTGACCTTGTTATGAACTCAAAAGAAAGGATCTAATTGGGAAATGTGTTTTCAAAAAGTCCAGCTAGCCCGAGGGATGTACAATGTTTACAGCAAATCATTTTATATCGAGTGCTCCATTCCACTAATGTTTGCAAACATAATATGCACTCTTTAATTTCAGTGAATAAGTAATCCAACCCTTGTAAGTGTGCTGACATAAAGCGCACACTGTTTGACATCATTTTTAGAGTTTTTAGAGACACAATAACAACCCATGTTGCGTATAGATCGGAGAGAGTCTGTGATGATCTGCTGCTCTCTGGATCTGAGATCCCTCATTTCATGGAGGGGTGAAACGAAAAGCTCTCTGGTGATAATTGTGACTTCTTCCTGCCTTCCTCTCCTGCGTGTGAGAAGATCTCTGACATGTACAGGTCCCTTGTTTTAAAGTGTTTTTCCTGATAACAACAATAAAGTGTCTTGGAAGCGGTGCTGATGCCGATTCAAAACGCTGTCGGAGCGACAGTTTCACAGAAGGGCTGTAATGACAGGATGAGCGGGAAAGCGCGCTACTTAAATCCCCAGATGAATGGATTGAGAGAATGGCCATTTCCATAAAGTGATAGAATTTGCCCCCAGTGTGTTTTTGTACCCACAAATCCTGAGCAATCCTCCAGATAACTTGAAACAGGAAAAAGATTTTCACATTACACAACTGACTGCAAGGGGGAAATCAAAAGGCAAGTGACAGGTGAGCATCAGGCAGCCTGTCAGCAGCAGCTTTAACTCAGCAGGTTGCCTGACAGAATTATAAACTTCTTAGGGAATAGTGCATGGCATATAATCAAATGCACAATTAACACTACAGCATATGGCTCAGTTGGCAGTTGAGTACAAAATGTTTTTAAGTATGTAAATACGACAGCATCATACAAGAAAGGCAAAACTAAAAATATTTTCTCATTTATGTCTTTCTGTGCTCCAAAATCGAAAGAATTATGATAAAAAATGTGTCCAACTTGCAGGTTCATGCTTGTTATAAGTCATGTCAGTGTATTTATAGAGAACAAACAACAAGCCTGCGGCACAACCGCAGGAAGAAGGAAGAAGTTCAGAAAATGGAGAATTGACACAATGGCACAATGGCATATCTGAAAGACATAGAAAGCCTGTTACACTTGGTATATATTTGATCGAATTAACTCAACCTCATTATTTAAAAACACAGGCACTTCTTTTCATTCTTTAGCCCATTCACTATTAATCAAATATAATTGGTATCACTGCCAACCATGTTGGAGACCGTGACATGTTTTTAGACCAGTGGTTCCATTTCACTTCTTTGAAGTATACAAGTTCATGAAAGCTCTCTGAATAGATTCACCTTATTGACGATCCATGATAATCCTGAGAGAACTTGTGAGTTGATCAAAATGTTGATAGTCGCTCATCTAAGTCGCCTTCAATTGATAGAGTGCGCTCACAACAAGCTTTACACGCTGCTGGAAGAGCTTTGGGGACCTTTTTTTGTCCCCATGGCAGCATGCATGCTGCCCTCATCTTAGTGGAGGTTGGTGAACTGTAGCCTGAGAAGAAAAGTGCAGGGACTGGAAAAAGTAATTCTGCATGTTTTTGGATTAAAATATGAACTACTGTAAATAAAAACGTGGATGAAATCATGATCCATGTCTTTACATTAGTTATACAGAATTACTATTGTCTTAAATACACTAGAATTAAACATTAAACACCGGATAATTAAGTAAAGGTCACGGCTCTTTATAGTCAAGAAATGAAGCATGATTTTATGTTGGTACATTGTGAGTTGGTGCATTAATGATGCAGCAATTTAGCACTTCTATTTTTGTGTTACACTAACTTTAATATGGGAAGCACAATAACCAATTTCACCATCAATTGTTTTGCTGATATAAATTAACACAAACTGTGGAAAAGGTGTTCATAGATTAATATTTATTGTTGAATTTCTGGCTTTATTGTGACCCCCCCCCCCCCCCTACTCCTGAGACCAAACCCACACCCTTGACAATATATGTATAAAAGAGGGAAAATAAAAGACATCCATTCAGTCAATAGTATATGGCAAAAACAGTGTGGCATATTCCCGCAGTTGTGTTTTTCAACCAATCAATTAAAGCTCGCCTCGCTGTGCTCGGGGACAAGAGCAACAGCGTTGGAAGACCCATTAGTCTGCACTATTTAACAATGGCTCCTAGACATCCGGTGAACAAATTGCCATCCATTCAGACTATTTTTCTGACTGGAGAATTTGTGGTTACAAGCGTGTTTTATGAAGATAGCGAAAGAGCAAGAGAGGAACAGATTTCCAATTCTGCTGATCAACAACTTGATTTTCATGGTTACTTCTGGTTCAATAACTCGCTACAATCAAACTTTATGTGACTCGCACACTCGAAGTTATGAAAAGCAGCAGTGAATTTAGTGGGCAGGGTTGCAGGACAGTGGCCGTGTTCCAGCATCCAACCCCCCGCCGGGCTTGGAGTGGTGTTATTTTGGAAGCGGCAGAGCAGAGGAGGCCGAGTGCTTGAATCCAGAAGCCAACATTAGGCTCAGACCTTTTGGAAAACAGCCCCTCGGGTGCCGAGGCAGAGGTCATCTCAGTGGAGCTGGAGTCCTCCGACACACTCGGCTAGTCCCTTTATCTGGTTCTGTCCCTCTCTATCTCTCTATCTCCCTCCTCGCTATTGTGGTTCAGCGTGGTCGACTCGCTTCTGACTCACCCCGTGTCCTCACAGCATGTTCTGTGCCACTGGACACACGGTACAACGCAGCGGGGATCAGATATCCTAATGCATCATCACACAGCACAGGCACGGGGAGCAGAGGAAGAGTCGGAAACTGTAGGTTTAAAAGTGAGCTGCTGGCCATTCAGTCACATTCTATGCAAATAAAAGCCTAAACTGCATTCGGTCCGCTATACATGAAAATTAATTCATGACACACTGTACAGTTACATTTATTTTCGTACGTCATTCAGTACTTTTTAATATGCAACACTAATTATTGTGTCCTCTTTAAACTCTTAAAGAACAAAATTTCCAGTACGACGTTGATGGAAATAATACGTTTATATTCAAACTGTGCCATCCAGCATTTATAAACAGTTTATAAACAATTAAAATAGTTTACAACACTGTTATGTAGTTGTATGCATAAATACAGACTTTTTAAAGTCTTTAAATGTGTTCCTCAACAACTAGACGTCTTAGTGTAAAGCAATCAAACAGATCATGAATGATTGACAGCATATATATCAGATATATTATATAAAATATGTGAAATATGTGTTATTCGTTCATAACACATTCATTGATTGAGTATGTTTTATTACGTTCTCTCCATGACAACTGAGACAACCTGAAGGCTGCGAGATACAGCTGAAAGCTCCCCGACGCATCTAATAGGTCCTTGAATCAACGAGGAATCTTCAAGCTCAATGAACACATTCATGTATATATTATAATGTTTCATAACATACTGATTTGTGTGTGATAAGATTATTATGATTACAACTGTTATACCGCATGCCCATGAGTTACTACTCTACAGTGTGTTATAAACATTATTAACTATCTATATACTACTTAAATGCTGAATACCCATATATTTTCTACATGTAGACAAATACTTGTAAGTTAATAGTAGAAACAGTTTTCTCCCTGATGCATAAATCCGGTTATACTTTTGATTTCTAGGTTTAAGTCTCGACTTTGAAACTTTCTATGAGTGGGCAACTTTTTCCACAAATATTAGCAGAGCTGACAAAAGATAAAAACATGCAAAACCTAAAACCCAGTTAAAATTCAAACACCACATTATGGTGATAAATGCTGTCATGGTTGCATTGACGTTTTTTACTCATAGAATTCATGATCTTGAGGATACTTGAGGAGAAATTTGCATTTTCAGGTGTTGAAAACAGGTTCGTCGAGTTTTCTAGGTCATTTTCCAAAATGATTTCCCCCTCAGCGGTTCTGTTGTCGTGTCTGATATTGAGTCAGTCACAAAATGCTTAAAATGCATATTCAAAACCGTGAAAAATATTTTGACATAAACTGAATGCGTGAGCCAGGCATAAGCTGTAATAAGATCAAAGTAATGCTAAGTGGATCTTCAAGCTTTATTTCCACTTTTTTCATCCAACAATGTGTCTGCTGAAGCAGAAAATTATTCCGCTGCTTTAAAGCAATATAAGTCACTCTAGAACAAAAATCGGGTCCTCGTACTCATACTATTAAAGCTCCAACGACTGACTGAGCAGATAAGAACTACTAAGAAATGAAGCCCAAGTAAAATGACTGATGACAGCACTAAACCAACAGACGAACAATCTCTGTGTGAGCAGTTAACGTTGACTCCTCGACCGTTTCCAGGAGCTGAAGTGGGAGCTGTTTCTAACGCTGCTCCATCATTTCCTCCTTCCGCATAAAACTGGATTTTACCTCCACGAATGGCGCAGTGCAGTCTCGATTGCTCCCTGCAGCCCTCTTGTTATTGTAACGTCAATTTCACCTTTATTGTGTAGTAGACAGTGCAGAGGCAGACAGGAAATGAGAGAGAGAGAGAGAGATAGAAGTGGTAAGTAGTAACCATCAGCACCCCCATCTAACGTAGTTATCTATTCTATGCATTTGCTAATCCGACAATGATGGATCAAGATTAAGTAAATGCTCCTATAGTTATAATCTTATGCCCAATGCAGATTATACGACATCAGCCTAATGATGGCTCGACCTGACTGACATGTGCCAATGGGAACGAAAATAAGCACCGGGTGTTTACTCGCTCCTATACTGTGTCCCGGAGGAAGACTATCGATGCAGCCTGTGGGTCGTCTCACAACGACCGCCTAGTTTGACAACCTACTCATCCGTGAGGCCATGCACAATGTGTAAACATGGGGAGGGAAAGAGGAATGATGCTTTATTCTACTTGGATGAACCCGTAAGACCTTGACTATCACCCTCGTGATTATACTAAGTCTGTCAGTGCAACACACAGCGCATTTGGTTGTTGGTGCTGCTGTCTGGTGAAGTCTGTCCAAGGAACATCCCTTTTCAAGCCTTATGTTATGCAAGTTGAGTGGAAGATAGCAAGCCATGATTGGTCGGGGCCACTGTATTTAACACGTGGAGGTAGTCACCTTGATGTCACCCATTGGTTCGTGAACTGCAGTTTTAAAGCCTTGAAATCTGCATTTTGTCCGTTGCCCTCTTCAATTTTTGCCATCAGAAGTGACATGGGAGGGCGAAGACGAGTACAAACAAGCGGTAAAGAAGTTTTAGGTGACCAAAAAGGTTGCAATTAACTTTCATGAACTGAAAACATACAGTGAAAGTATTAAAGTTCGAAGACGAAAACACAAACAACTCCCAGACCGGTCAATGCCGTCGTACAAGGTAGCCACTTCCTAAAGCACACCCTGCTTTATCGTCTATTTTACTCTAAATGGGACCATCATTGACTCAATAAATATCATGCTGTACTGATAAAGACTTGAAACTCTCGCGATTGAGTCAACAATGTTTACTGAAGTAATAAATCAAGTGAGAAGTAGTGTCATTTTCACTTCTATTCAATCCAGATTTGTTTGCAACCAGAGGAGTCGCCCCCTGTTGGCCAGTAGAGAGAATGCAACTTGAAGGCACTTCAGCATGGCTTCATCGGAGTCAAAAAGATTGTGTCGTCTGATCCTGTCATTGTAAGTAATGCCTTTTTTGGCCTTCTGATATATTATTTATTTTTACGTTTAAAAACCACTTTTTTCAGCGAGCTGCACATTGCACGTCAGCAGTTACTCTACTGGGTCTGAAATAGGCCAATTCCAACTTTAAAGATGGGCTGTAAAAATAAATAAGAGTGAATGGGAGTGGGGTGGTCCTCGGCCATTAATGCAGAGCGGGTGGTGATGGCTCCTGAATCCTAAATTCAATCAGTCTTGATTCAAGATGAAGATTGAAGATGAACTTTATTGTTCTCTGTTGGGAGCAGAAAGTTAAATTTGTTGTTCAAAGAGAAAAGAGTCACTGGTATTGCCGTGCTCATGGCCAGATTGTGGCACAGCAGAGCTTTTCTAGGAAACAAGCCACCATTGCCAGTCATAGTACCACTTAAATAATGAGTCCCCATGCTGCTGCTGCCGCCGCTGGACTCTGTTCTGCATCATAATAGGTGGCGGGCCAAAAAGAATAACTTGGAACTACTGTGCTGCACCTCATTAGCCCCCCTTTGGGACAGCAGAGTATGTTCCCAGAGGCTCTAAAGGGCAACACTTTGGGACATGGGCCAGTGTTCACGGGGCTCCAAGACAACACTGCGCTCCAGCACCTAAAAGTCCACCAATACCTCTCTGCCCGTGCCAAATGCATTATTTACACTGGAGCAAGGCAGGGTTCCCGTACCATTTGCTTCAGCAGAAGTAGCTTTGCATGCGTTCATAAATAATAAATGCGCAGCACAGCGCGTGGGAATAAGGACGAGCAAGCATAAAGAGGAGCCCAGTCACACAGCGTGAAAGAGAACAAGGCTGCTTAATCCGGGCATGGTACAATGCTGTCCATGCATGTGAGTCACCCATGAAGGACTAATAGCCAGATGACAAAATGCAGACAGCAAAAACAACAAGGCATTGTGCAGCCGCACAAGAAAAACAAAATTTGCATCTCTGGCAGCATTTGGGCACAACGCCACCGTGTTAAACTGATCTAATCAGTGTCTTGCAGGATGAGGAAAAGCAGAGAAGGGGAGGCTCCGGCTGAGATGGATATTGCATGTTCTGTACAGTACAATGAGAGGCTTTCACTGACACTTATGACAGCTAAGCGGAAACACACTGAGACACGCTCTATTGCATGTTTTCATGCAGCTGCCACTCATCTAATTCTCCTTCTAAGCTGCTGGTGAGAGTTCCACACGGACTGTCGGGACTGATGCCACAAAGATGAACGAACCTTTTGAACGGGATCAGACGTCACCCGCCGACCCCTCACCAGTCTAGCGAGGATTTGCATTCATGTTTTGCATTCATTTTTCATAAGAGAGTAGCTAATACAAGTTGTTATAGCCGATAGCCCGGAGAGAGCAGCGGCCGTAATTGGATGTCTAACTGAGTCCTCTGACATGTTTGGACAAGTTAATTCTCAGAGCAATTTAGAACTTTAGTTTTACTGCATACGAAGCTCTTAACAGTGTTCTCCTAACACAGTCATACACGGGTCTGTTGAGGGTTGCCATTTATTTATATTTTAGTAACAGTAATTGTGCAGATGTGCGGTACAGTAAACACAGACAAATAATAAAAATATAATGATCAGACAATCAACAGGAGAAATATTTGACCTGATTGGTGATATTCTTGATATATGATCCTCTTACAGCTTATGTGAGCGTGCCTGCTACACATCCTGCTCAGGATACATTGGGGAAGAGTTAAAAACAAACATGTAGCTGAACCCACCTTCCACCAGTTGGGAGTGAGAACTTTGTTTTGCCCACTTACTGTAGATAAGAAAATCTTCAATACTACAATACAACTGGTTAGATTTCCAACCAGTGCCTTGCTCAGTTTTTAATCATTTCATATTTCTAACATCTGATAGTGATAAAATTCTTCACATGCAGTCGCCATGAATGTGGTGTTGATTTACTACTGGATAATTGAATAATCACTTTTTTCTACGATACAATGCCTTTGGCTTCGTTCAGTTTTTACAGGCTGATCAATGCATGAGAGTGTTGTATGTTTAGTTGAGTCTATATCTGGTGTTCACTGTACTATCAGTTGAGATGTGTGTATTCGGTTCTACTGTATGCGTTTGTGTGCTTTCCTTTTGTTTTCTCTTGACTCTGTAATATCAGTAAACTCCATGTGGGCACATTTGATTGTGACACTTAAGGGTTCTCTATATGACATTCAGCAGCAAACAACTATTTGCGATATAAAGATACAGTGGAGTAATGTCTACCTGAGCTTCAGTGTGCTTTGTTAGCGAGTAGGTGACGGCGTTGGTTGGGACCCGTCGTATGAGCACAGCGTAGCACCCACGCTCCGGTTCCTCTCAGCTAAACACCGTTTGCTCTATCTGCACTGTTGCCGTAGTTTGCACTGTTCTTACCGTTAGCACCGTTATCTGCCTAGCCGCTGGCTCAGCCGTCGCCATGTTGAGAGCCATGTGGAGGCAATCCCTCAATCATATGTATGCTCTGAATTCTGTGCAGAGAACCTTTTTAAATAGAAATATTCATTCATTCCCTGCCACCACCTGATGTATGCTGTGTTTCTGTTGAAACAATTCAGCCATGGGCAATAGTCTGAGTTTTTAGTGCCACAGCAATCCCTGGCTCCATGTTTCATTTCACAAAACGTACTTCAATGAGATCCATGTGGTGAGATATACAGACTTCAAATGCATGAAAAAGAGATACTGGGAGAGAAGTATTTGGGTCTGCGTGTCATCATCATTCACCATCTATATTGTTTGCTCACATAGACGAGTGTGGAAAATACAAAGAAGTAGTCCGTTCCGAAACATCAACACACAAACAAACGCATGGCTGCTCTCCGTACCCGTCTGTCTTTTAATTATATAGGTCTGATGATAAGTTATAGCAGACTAACACAAACTAACATAATGTGTTGAAAACCAGGAATCTAATGAATCCTGAGTCTGGTATAAACATAACAATCCAAGCAGACTTTTTAAAAAAAGAAGACAAAAAGATAAAGACTAATATTATATAAACTGGTTTACCACAAGATCAAGTCTTTCAATTCTGGATAAAAACCAACACTGCTCAAGCGTTGTCCTCGTGAGACAATAAGCGTTCTTAACTGTGTGCGGTTGTCCTCCATGGCAGAAAGAGCTGCAGCGTGGACTGCAGTGTCTTGGCAGAGCCCCACGTATTTTGGGAGAAGAAATGAAGAGACAGAAGAGAGGAGCTAAAAGAATCCCTTTTCAAAAGATTTAGTTCTGTGCCGCTCCTTTGTGCCTTTCCAGCAGGGAGTCTTGTGTTTGTGTTTTCCGGGCACACTTCAACCTATTTATGCGAGCTAATTTAAAGTATATATGAGGCCCAGCACAGAATGAACAGGAAAGAAAATATCTGGATGGATAGCGTTTTAGGTTACATGAAGCAAACCAATCCCAGCATCAATCTGCTAATAACGCACGTGAAATATGTAGAATAGCATCAGAAAAACCCTGACATGAGACACAAGTCAATAAATGAGTCAGTTTACCAGTAAAGCTGACCTTTAAAGCTTGGGTAGGTAACATTGGAGGAACCAGTATCAACTAAAAAGCCCAGCCCAGTGTTGCCAGCTCTTTTCTAAAGAAAGTAGCAAGCCAACCAACTCCCCAAAAATGGTCATAATGACAAACATATCACAATGAACGTAAACAATGAACATGGCTATTGTTAGCACTCAGCTGTAGCAGCTTGTGAAAATCACAGCTTGTGACAAGCAATGAGTGCACAGGCAAAATACAGGCAGGTAGACGGGCAGGTAGACAGGCAGGTATCTGTAGGAAATGTGGGTGTAGAAGTGTGTTTTAAGAAATTATAAAGTGTTTAATGATTCATAATTAAGAATTCATAATTAGTCATAATTAGAAGTGGTTTGGAAATACATAATTAGAATAATCATAATTGTAGAAGTGTTTTAGGATTAGTAGCTAGAAGTGTTATCGCACCGACGGTGCGGGCGAGTGGGAAGAGCCTCGGAGTCATCCATATGGTGCAGGGTTTGCAATGCGAGGCATGCGTTGGTGTTGGTGGCACAGTGGCACATGGAGGGACACGGTAAATGTGTAACTTCTACTTATTCTATGGTTTGTTCTTTTAACATGTTTATATGCCTCCCTGTCTATTTCATTTCCATATTCTGCACCTTTCATCTGACAATGAATAAAAGATGCTTCAGCTGTTCCCTGTGCCACTTAAATCTTTCAATAACGAGCACCACTAATCACATGGTGGATGCATTTCAAGCAAACACGTCAAGTTAAATTGGATGCAGCTTTTAAATGAAAGACACCCAAACCATACCTG
Organism: Melanostigma gelatinosum; assembly: GCF_949748355.1. Classification (NCBI taxonomy): domain Eukaryota; kingdom Metazoa; phylum Chordata; class Actinopteri; order Perciformes; family Zoarcidae; genus Melanostigma; species Melanostigma gelatinosum. The sequence continues at coordinate 21,480,225 of NC_136636.1, read as the reverse complement.
CTGTGGAGAGTGTTTTGGATGGATGCATAGCTGATGTGTGTTTCCTGCTTTCTTTCGTCTCCCCTTCACTTCTTGCTCACTTTGCCGCGCCCTTTTCATTCAGCCGCATCACCGCTTGAGTCGCTGTCAGTTTCCTCTCCAAAGCATCTCAATACTGCGCATACGCTCCTGCTCTCCGGTGTGAGAGAAACTGCACTCAGCTTATCTTACAAACTCACTCGGGGGGATTGATTAATTCATCACCGCGAGCTGTTTTTAATTACAGTGTCAAATGATCTGTTAATGGACAAAGTGAAATCTATTACATCATTCTATATATATAAGTGAGCTTTTCTGTGTCTCGGCCAACAATCCCCTGGTCTCCAGCGGCCGAGGTCATACAGGATTACTGATATATGAAACTGTATTCGGAGGCATAAGCAACTCTTAATTAGCTCCTGGCTGCTCACTTATCACTGTCTCAGTCTAATCCTGCAGCAGGGACAGGCTTCGACACCACTTTACAAAAAGGACATTTACTTTAATACCTCCAGTGCCAATCAGAGAGAGAGACATACAATTTTTATACCAAACATTAAAGTGATGAAGATTAATGTTATCAAATAAAGGGTTGTTCATTTCTAGTAACAGACATTAGCGAGGGCAGGTGCTCAAGGTACGCAACCTTGACACTGTGGTGGAATAATTGGTGGTGTACTGTATAGCTGCCAGCCTGCGAGGCAAGCTCAAGGCCTCAAGGTTGAAAACTGCTTTCATTGCGTTTGGCCCGAAACGACAGCACAGCACATATTATAATGGCATTCTACCTAACGTCAGGTGAATGTTGATATGTGCTGTGTTATCAGTTTCACTGAGACTCTTTGAAGGCTTTTCCTCGGCTTTGTACTCTGTGAATGAAAATGGAATCGCCAGATCAAGGACGGAGAGTCTCAATTATCTGTCTCTCCACAACATATGTCTAGACAATGTTTTGTTATTCCTCTTTTCTGTTTATCTCTTACTTTTTCCTTTTCTTGACTGATAAATCAGGCGAGGTGGGGCAGACATGACACATTCAATAAGAAAGATTTATGGGTGCTATCTGACCCAGAAATGTGAGGACTCCTACAGCAGCTTTGCCTTGAAAACTCCACTCACAGGACCGAGAGTTTCTCTTTCATAAAATATGTCTTTGTGATCACCGGCACGTCAAGCAGCCTTAACAAATATTCAGGAAACCTGCCCGAGTTGTTGACATGAATTATGCTCTTAAACTATCACGGGCACATGCATAAGTAATCTAGACATCGGCTTGTGGTCCCTAAACACTTCTGAAATATTGTTTTATCACAGCGTTGAGACTTGCTGGTCCCACCAGCGGTTGAGGTCGAGCTCATAAAATGCTTCTTCCAAACCGCGCAAAACACCAAGCTCCACTGTAAACACTTAACGCTGCATTGATGTACAGTATAATGACTGTCCCCTGAGCCAGGCTGCAACATTTATGACAACATATCAACAGAGGATAAGCCCACGAGTTAGTGACATGGAAACATGTCATCTGAGGGGCATGGGTCGAGTGATTTGTCAAAGAACACGCTCTCAGAGAGAAACGCTGCCGCTGAGCTGTCACTCAGAGCGGCTTCTTAATGCTCAAACGGCGGGGGCTCCGGTGATGATGCAATAACCGCCGCTCATTGCAGTATTACTTTACACCGCACCACCAGTGTGAACAACACTGTCCGTGCTGCCGGAGCTCACTTCCACTCTTTTCCTGTTGTATGCCCTCTATCCCTTTAAACAACACTTAACACTCTTTTCCACTTAATGTTCCCCCCCCCCCCCCAGGAACAGCACATGCATATATGTTGGAGGAGGGGGGAGAGCGGGCTGTTACACAAAAATTCAGGAGTGCACTTTGCCTCCAATCCGTGCACGACTCTCGCTAATTCCTCTAACCACGACTCTCGAAGCGCTTTCGGCATTAACGCCTGATCGGCTGGTGGCGGCGGCTGCAGAGAAGCACCACTTTAGACGTGTGCTCTTATTAATGTAAGCCGCGGGATTAAACACAGCTCTGGGACACAGAATGGGTCATGCAGTCGGGGAGGCCTGATTGGCCCAACAGATGGGTTTCAGTGAAAGAGAAAAGTTCAATCAATCCAGTTTGCGCACAGATGTTGTAGCTGAGAGTAGGAAAGAGGGAGCAGAAGGTTGGGTGATGGCGATATTAAATAAATCTTCAATTGACTTACGTATTTGCTGTTGTGTCAGGCTTTTTATTGACCGGAGATAACACAGTTAGCCCTGTTTGAATTCAGTCTGCAGTGAAAAACAATAACTGCTACAAAGTCACGATAAATACATATATGAAGTAGACTGTGCCAGTTCAAAATGGCATCTGGGCCGGCATCTCTCTGGTGGCCTGAAGCCAATAGCACGCAGTGCACATGTAGCAAGCAACAGCTGTGATCATTAAGTTACCAGTAACAGGGAGCCCTCGGGTCAGTGTACACTTGTCTACATGATGGGGGGGGGGGGGGGGGGGGGGGTTGTTATTACCAGTCCAATGCACAATTTATTTCTAACACTGGTTACAAAATCGGTGTTGTTCGTGTAATGTTGGGATAGCAGTTTGGCTGAAGTATTCCCCCCCCGGGTATATCGTTATTGCGTTCGTAATGTTGCTCCACCGCTTGCTTTTCTTGTCATATGCAGTGCCTCGAGCAAATGCCTCTTCAAGCGATGTGTGACCCTTTGGCTTCACTGTTTCACTAGCGTTACTGGTTGACGACCGCAATCACACTCTTGGTATTCCAACGCATGTTTTCTGCTGAGGTGATGGAGTAAGTCGCTAGTGTTACCACCAGCGGCAACAACAGTGGCTCGACAAACTTTTTTTAAAACCCCAAAACTTCCAAACAGCAGACACAGCTCCTCTCTTGGGACAGACTCCATTGATGCATCTCCGGTCTGTCTTTGTTCCTCCTGCATCGCTCTGTTCTGTTCTTTAATGTAACGTTACTGTAGCGACGGAGCCTCTCCCAGCTGTTAACAGACTGTTCTCCTACTGGGCTAGCTAGCGAGCTGTACCCAGCATGCCGTTCAGCAGTGTCATTTTATAAATGTACAATTATTAGTGTTACAAATTGTTTTTGTGTCACAAACTGTTGTGCCGTGGTGTTTTGCCCTGTTAAAGAGCGTTGGTTGTGGGTTATTAATTGTTGTTATAAAGTTATAACCATGACTAGGGTTCCCTCTCAATACACTCTATTCAACTAGCTCCGACCGTAGCGCTCTCCATGGCGAATATGTTATGCTGCCTGTTGAAGAGTTACAGCAGTTGTTTCGGCTATGCACCGGTATGGCGGTGTGTGAAAAATGAATATCATACGGGAAATTAAAACCCGTATACCAGATGCGCCGGTACACCGCCCAGCACTAGCAGGGTGTGCTTTGTGATTGACCAGTCGCTACCACTGTGATGTCCGGTCTGGAACTGTGTTTTCAACTTAGATCTTTAACCCTTTCATGCTACGTTTTCATGAAAGTTAATTGTAATTTTGTTCGCCTAAATATGTCTTATTCAGCGTTCGGTTGAACTTAGCTCCACCCTCTTGTGGGCTTCACTCAATTATCCCTTCCAGTCAAGATGGCGGCAAATAATGTGTATTTATTCATCTTGTATCGTGCCTAACTTTAAGAGATAATATCATATCTAGACCTGCTCTTAAAATATGTTTGACATTTTTATTTTATTTTTAATTATTTTTCATTTTTTACTTTTCTCTGTGTAGATAATTTATTGACCCTAGGCTCACATTGTGTTTTTGATGCTTTTAAATGTCTGCTCTGTTAAGCACTTTGTGATATTATTGTCTGTGAAAAGCGCTATATAAATACAATTCATTCATTCATTCATTCATATCGGGTATGGAATTAATCTGCAGATTCTCGGTTTCTAAATAAGTCCAAACTTTTCTGTGGATGTCAGAGTTTGAGTAAAAAAAAAGGCCAAAATGTGACGAGGTAGGGCAGTTGCGGAAATGCCTTTTGCTACTGAAGCAGTAGTTGATAACTTGCGATTACATTAAGAGGAGTGAGGAATCACAGTCAATGAGTCAATAATAAGGTTTTAAATACATTTGCATCACTGCAACTGATGGGTATGCGTGATCAGCTACACACATGTCCAAGCACATGATCTCCTTACAGGCTTGCGCCTAGGTGAGATAATAATTTTATAAATGACTCGTAATCATCATGATTCATAAATGAGTTACTCTGAGGAAAAGAAGCTGTGCAGCAGGAACAACAGAAGTTGACTGTAAAATGACAGAAAGTTCTGGCAGGTTCACAGCAGAGTGATGACAGCTGATCTGAGCCGATGGAAAGTCAATGAAGGCTTATTCATACATGTGTTTTTCAAATTGCCTTTAATGATTGACATTTCTCTGGTCGCGTGATCTGGGGGGGAGATGAAGATGACAACCATCATAGTCCTTGTATTTTAACGAGACGCCTCGAGGAATGAAAACAGATCCTTCTAAGGAGGACCTGCGCATAATCCTGCATGAAAACTTATTCTTGAAGATGAAACATCTCAGATCAACACTTGAGTGAAGGGATTCAATGGTTCCCTCACTCACAAAGCTCAAAACTAGTTTCATATTTGTAACCATTATTAAAAGAAAAACCTGAGTCCTGACTTTGTTTTTGGTTTCTCTTCAATCAACCCTCCATCGCGTGACTAAAACATTCGGCGCAGTTTCACCACTTTGTTTTTCATCCAGGATTCATTTGGCCTGTGAGTGCGCATGTTAATACTGTTTTACAGCCTGTATGCTAAGTGGATTGTATAAACTTGCTAAGCATAATCTCAGAGGTGTAAGCATATGCACCGCAGCAGAACCACGCACACACTCTCACTGCTAACAGATGCTAAACCTTCAGTTGATCCAGGAGCTTATTTACCAATTAGATGGTGTACTTCTTTCTTCTTCTTTTTTTTACTGTTGCACATTAATAAAACTGTTTTTTTTTCAGAAGAGTGGGCATTACCTTACAATGTGTGTCGATAGAAATAACGTAAAGGAGGCGTGTTACTGTAGCTGGCTACTTCTTTGCCATATTGTGTGAGCAGATTAATCTGGAGAGCAGTTTGACATGTTGCTGACTGCTGACTCAAAGGCCTTTTTCATCTCCTCTCCTCATTTCATTGCTTCTCCTATCCCCTTATCTCTTTTCTCCTCTCTCTCTCCCTCTTTCTCTCTGTTCCTACTCCTTCACCTCTTTCCTCTCTGGCAGCTGTCTGTTCCAGGCAGCGACGTGTAATGTGCAGCTCACAGAATAAGCCTCCTTTCTGGACTATACTGTTTTTGCAGCAAGAGGTGCGGATAAGAAAGAGAGAGGTCTGCTGCGAGAATCGCCTCTTTTTCTTCTATTTCAAGAAAAGAAAAAACCCAGCGAAGCATTAGCATAGATCAAGTGAATAATCAGCCGACATGAATGTAAAATAGGCACACAAGATGTCTTCCCTCTAATGCAGAAATGCTGTGAAACCCAGTGCAGATTTGGTCTCTTTGAAGAACGAAATACACAACGAACACCTGAAATTTATTCCAAAGGCTTTTTGCAAATGTGCATGTTGTCTGTGTTTTTCCATTTCATTTATCCGATTGCACATTCTGTTCTTCTCGAATCTGATCACAGCCTCTTCACCTCCAGTGCTTCTCTTTTATTGTCACCTACATTTAATTCTCATGTAAAACAACATACAATCCCTTTCTCTCAGATAAACATTGTGCATTTCTGCTGGAATATCATCTGACTAATAAATCAAAACACTGAACCAACAACACGTGTGTATGTGTATAAGCAAACTGGATTTAAGCAGGCCACAATGACAGTTATCAGAAAGAGGAAGGGAATCAGAGAGAGAAAAGAATACATGAGAAATCATGTTACTCTCTACCAATCATTTTGAATCAAATTTTGTCTCAATTTAAATTGATTTTGATGAACTAAAAACAATTGACATTGACCTTGAATGTAGTTGTATGTTTGTAGTTTTTTATTTTAAAAAAATGTCAAAATTTTTTCAATATGTTGGCAGATTTTTACTTTAAACTACACTTGAATTGTCTTTTTAAATAATTTACAAATATGACCAGTAAGGGATCAATCTCCAAAAGGAAGACAAAGAGTTAAAAATGGAAACACAAAATCAACTCCTAGGGGGTTGCCGCATCTAATTTCTTATAGCCGATGTTATCATCTTTGTAAAAAAACAAAGAAACAAAACTACACGATGCGGTTTAGCGGGATTATGTAACAGACTACTTCTTGACCCGGGTGCAGTAACTTCGTGGAGTCTCTGCATGGTTGCCTGGCAACCGCACGACTACCGGCAGTCACTCTCAGAAAAGAAATAGTCTGAAAAACAAATGATGTAACGTGTTTAGCGGTGGTGTTAGGCAGACTTTGTTACCTTTGGACAGAGCCAGGCTAGCTGTTTCCCCCTGTTTCCAGTCTTTGTGCTAAGCTAAGCTAACCATCTCCTGGCTGTACCTTTATATTTGCCTCACAGTTATGAGAGCGGTGTTATCAACCTTCTCCTCTAACATTCTGAAAGGAAGTCGCTGAGCATATTTCCACAAATGATGAACTAAACCTTTAACTTTAACAAAAGCCCATCTTTCCCTGCATGAATAAGCCTCCTTTGTTTCAGCCAAATTTGTGATTTAGGCTGATATATGTGAATCACCCCCAGATTGCTTTAAAGGTTTTAAGACTCACATTAACACACTCGTAAAGATGAATACCTCTGATGAGACTACCTTGTAAAACAAGCCAAGTCAGTCACAGATTCCTGGCACGCTTGCTGGTCATCTCTCACAAGTGGAGCTAAGTAGCGATCTGCTATTGACATCCTCCTGCATCCTGAGAGGCTTGACATACATATTGTGCCACACCCTGTTATGCTGCATGACAAAGTATGACTGAAATGTGTCACCTAACAGGCAAACACAACATGCAAACAGGGCAGCAGCCCATATATTTGATATATACAGTATATTTATATATTTGATATCTATTATATATATATATATATTCTCTATGCTTCACCGCATTGTTGCGGCATACTGTATTTAAAAAAAAGTAACAGCATGCGAGCATACGTCAGATTTTGTGTTATTGTGGTTATATAAATGTAATTGATGCTGTTAGATTGCTGCTCGACCACCCCGTTTATACAGGTCAGTGCGATAGGGTAAACTGTTTTTGACCGCAGTGAAAATGTAGTTTTTGAAAGGCTAAACGCCAGCAAATATGGATTGACGCTGAATATTTTGGACGATAAAATCATACATTTTGCAATTTGTTACGTATCTCTTATCAACTAATGTTGTCTTTGACTGAGGTAATTACAGAGACGAGGTGAGCGTCTCATCACTCACTGTCTGTGTTTGAAGAGAGAGCACGCAACGTTTCTGCAAGTTAATAAAAATATTCATTTGAATGCCAGCGTTATGAAAGAAGTTTTGAACTATTTGGTGCAGCTGAAGTTATTACCCAAGTAGCCCTACCTCCAGCAAGAAAGAGGATCCTCTATGGTTAGCAAAAATAATGCAAATGCCGTTATTTGGCGATTCTTTAGTTTTAAACAAAACTGAAAAGGAGAGCCAAAAGACTTGAACCAAGTGATTTGTAAGCTGTGTGATAAACAAGTCGGGACTAAAGATAAAACACCACAAATCTCCGCTCCTATCTTAAAACTCACCATCCAACCGTATACAGTCAAGTATGCCACCAACTTCATCCACAAAGAGCCCGACCAAAACTCCCACCAAGGTGAGCAATCAACCTTCAATCAATGGGATATTTGCAAAGGCACATAATCATAAATGTGACAATCAAGAGAGGTGAGACTGTACGAGGGCAGTTACTACAGGTTTGATTCGTCTGATGTATTGATGGTAGCATGCTTACTGCCTGTATTGTGGCCACTCATGAATACTGCAACATGTGTCTCCAGTCCATATATATTTATATCTACTTGTGTCTCTCTCTTCAGCCTTTATTTTGGACGATCATTTTGTATGTCGTTGTTTCTCAAAAAGCAATATCGTCAGTAGGGGTGTTTCAATATCTCCCAACCCTATAACGGGTACAGTGATGTTTAAAGGTGTGCACGTGGTGCAACATGTAGTGGGCACAGAAAAGCAGAAGCTCAGGAGTTGATAATTGATTTTTATAGCACCAGAGAACAATGGAAGATAATGGCTGCCTGGAACAGTAAAAGAAAAATACAATAAGAAAATGTACAACGTGCATTTAAAAAAGGTTTTAAATTGGGATCATTCTGTCTGACAACGTGACAGCTCAGAGCAGCGGGTTGGAAGCGGTGATGTATTCAAACCCTTAGTCGGGGACGTTTCCTGCAGATTTGTGTTTTTGTGTCTTTAGATTGAATTTCAGGTGAAATTGGGATTTTATGCATTTTAGAAATGAAAGAAAAGGTTTACTCATCTGTTTCTCTTCTGTCGTCTCTTCGAATTGTTTTGATTATTCTTTTTACGAAGCTTAAGACATAGTTTGTAAGGGCTATAGCATACACATTGAGTGTAAAATGAAATATTTCTCCACACAAATATCAAAAGTTCAGTATACCCGCCAGCCTTATCATTTCAAAATGCATGCAGCTGATTGTGATCCAGTACATTAAGATTCCATAATAATAAAAAACTTGTTTGTGAGTAAAAAACAATTTCAACATCATAATTGCAAAAATGTATCTAAACGTACCTGCAAAATGTTAGGGAAGATCATGTTCTTGGTTTTAAAAAGTCAACATTGACTTGAGGTGCTAGACACGATGCTCTGACTTTATTAATGTTTAACCAAAATCACAATGTTTCCTTAATAACCTTAAAGCTGCATTACATCATTTTTTGGTAGCAGTAGAGCAAGCTGAAAAACACTGATCTGTTGTGTATCTGCCCCCTGTAACAAATGTAAGTCCAACATTCACTCTCCTTTTGGTTTTGTTTCCAATAGTCCGATTCACCGGACGCTCTATTGAGCTGAGGGGAACTACAGAGCTCGGCAATCTTTCTCTTGGGGTCCTTTTGTTACTTGCAAAACCTTTCACATTATATGTCATTTGATCCATGGTAAATGCACATTGCAATTTGAATCAAGTCTTTCAGTAGCTTAAACCTGATAAAACAAGCGGATGCAAACCCCAATCTCCAGTTAAAGTCATGTGTTTTGTACGGCCAACCATCCACCCAACACAAAACACTTCCAGAGGAGGCGATACAGACATCAACTACAGCTCCCTCCAACTGTATTGAGCAAAGATAATAAAAACGTAGTATAAAAATGTATTTTATAGTAAACCGGGTTCATAAACGGCATCGCTCTTCTAAATTAAACTGAACTATATCGTCTCGTGTTGCAGCCTCTTTCAGTCCCCGAGCTTCAAACACAGATGTCAGACGCAACGCACACATAAACATTCAGAAGCCGTCATCACCCAAACATGCTCAGAAGTGACAAGACAAGTGGGCGGTGTTTGGAGCCCTGCTGGAGACAGTGTGAAGCCTCCTTACTTCACAGGTTAATGAATTGGCAAAAGCCCCCCGTGTCCTCTGCCAACCAGCAGAGAGTATCAACAATGCAGCCCTCGCATCTGTTTCTCAGCCAGGAGGGCGCATCCCTCCGTCATCTGTGTTTTCCCCTTTTCTATTTATTCATCATCCCCTTTTTCATGATCTTGTTTTTCTCCTGGAAGAGCGGCGTGTTTCTAATTACCTCAGGGCTATTTATTACCAATGACAACCTCCACATTGCACTGCAGAGGTATTGGGAGTGCAGAAGAAAATGGGGTTTGCCTTCACACAGTGTTCTTCTGTGTTGATGAAAAGAGAGATAGAGGGGAGGAAAGCTTTTATCTTTTGACAAAATGCTGCGCCGGGGCATGAATATCCGCTTTTATTGTCAGAGTCTCTTCTGTGTGAAGAATCTCTTAAAGGGAGTTGGTCTTGCTTGAGAGAGCACGGAGAGAAAGTTTGATCTGCGGCGGTGAATCACCTGGAGGAGATATTCATGATACTAGTGACGCGAGAAAGATTAATTACGCCGCGCGAAGCATCAAACCCACAGGAAGCATAACATCTACACCACCACAGTACAGCTTCTGCATTTCTATTTCTGCTGGTGTCAGAGTTTGTAGGACAAACCATTTACCAACCTAACCTCATAGTAATGCTTTGTGGCAATAGTTGTGGTAATCAGACATCCGGCTGCCTGCCTGGCCAGAAATTCAATAAACATATTCAATCAGCCTGCAATGATGTGCAATATTTACCTCCTGCTGGTTAAGGCATAGTGAGTGCAGCTGTCGACAAGGCTAATATTGCAATCACACAATCAATAGCGCGATGTGATTGCTTTGTCCTGGCTGCTCTGAGAGCATTTTAATGTTTGTTGGTTCTGTGTTAAGCAGAGCTGGACCAAAATGTATTTTCAAACTGTTGTTGGTTCGTCTAAATGTGTTTTGCAGCAGAGTTCACTGTATTAAAACTCACACAAAGACAGAAATGCTGACAAGAAAAGAAAACTGAATTAATTTCCCTGCAAAGACTTTCCGCAAGGATCGGTTTTGCATGTTTTAAAAGGTCAAAGGATGCAGGAGGGAAAAAGTGAAACAAGTCTAATGCTGCATTGACATGGAATCAGGCAGAATGACGACAGAAAACCGGATATTATGTCAGTGGATGAGAGCAGAACGGTAAAATCAGGCGAGGCCAGCAGATAAGGCTGGGCCATGTATGGATATTACATCAATAACGTGATATGTCTTCGATTTTGGATATTGTAATATCGCTTAAGTGTTGTCTTCTCCTGGTTTTAAAGGATTACAGTAATGTGACAACATTTTCAGAACATACCAGAGTGTTCTAGCTGTTCTACTATTCGCCTTTACCCATATAGTCATTATATCCACATTACGAGGGATTATTTCTCAAAAATCTCATTGTGAATGCATCAAGGGTCAATCATACAATATAATTTTGATATTGCGGTATCTGGTCAAACAATATCTGATTTGATTTTCTTCAAATAACCCAGCCCTACCGGCAGAAACCGTCAACGGCAACAGTAAATGCCATTGCTGTCCGAAGGACAGTTCTGGATGTTACGTAACTCCCTCACACGAGGAGACGGTTTATTAAGTTTGCAATGGAATACTAACAAAAGGTTGCATTTTATAGCTATGCGCATTACTAGAATAATTGGATAAAATAATAGACATTCTATTTCTTTTTTTTATACTTCAATATTTTATTAAGGTAAGCAGCAGTAACGAACGGCGAAAAAGAAAAAGCCTCAAATAGAAAAGCCGTTGGCTGCTGCCTAATTACGCAGATAGTTGGCCAAGGTCACGTCATATCTCATACCGTTTCCTGATTTCAGTTGTAGTTGATTTAATTTATACCAAATTGTATTCATGCAAAGATGCTGTTTATGTTAATAATAATAAAAACAACATTTTTCTCACGATATTTGGGTTTAGAGTCAAATTTGTGCGATTGATTGTAGACTTTCCTTCTTATCAGACAACTAGATTCTCCACTTTGCGCCAATGTTCAACAAAACAGACTTCTGCACTCTCACTCATATTTAAATATTTAAAATCAGAAGAAAGAAAAATGCAACATTTGTCATTCTGCATCGGTGAATGACAGCCTGTAGTGTGGAACGAATAGAGATGTTTGAAGATGAAATAAAAAATAAAAAGAGAACAGAGCAGCTAAAAGTTGTTGATTAGTGATCCAGTAAAGTTGATCAAACGTACGGAGCATATTCAAAGTCGTAGGTATGCAGTTATAAGCTCAGTGACAGTTTGTCAGAAAATGACTGCTAAATAAACCACCTCTCCAAAATGCCTCTGGCTTCTTAAATGACGAAGAAGAGTTAAAGAACCAAACGTGAATGCCGACAGGCAGTTCACTAACATGATGACAAAAGAGCGGCAGAGTAAAAGAAAACCGTGGCTTTATTATTTTTTTGGGGGGGTATATTTTTACTTTTTGAGGTATCTTGTTCTCTTTTTTTTATACTTCAATATTTTATTAAGGTTTTTTGTTGTTGCAAAGAAAGGCTTTCCTTAATCTCAGTAGGAAAGTCAGTCTTTCCATATCGTGAATTTCTTTCATGATTTCAATCCAATTTTCGACTGAAGGTGGGTCGGTTTGTAGCCACTTACGAGTAATAGCTTTTTTTGCTGCTACCGTTCATATTTTCAGGAGGTATCTGTCGTTTCCTGTTATTCCTTCTGGTAGATCACCCAAATAAAGTGACTTGCATGTGAATAAGATCTGCTGCCCAAGAATATGCTGCATAATTGTCCAAGCGTTTTGCCAGAATGTTTGTATCTTGGAGCAGCACCAGAAGATATGGTGGTGGTTTGCACAACCCTCCCCACAATTTCTCCAGCATATACGGTTCATTGAGACTAAGTATGTCTTCATTTTAGGGGTAATAAAGAAACGAACAAGGTTCTTCCAGCTAAATTCACGCCAATACATTGAACAGGAAGTAGTGAACACGGTTTCACACATATTCTCCCATTGCTGACTGGATATTTGATCTTCTAGTTCTTTCTCCCATCTCTCCTTGATATATGTTGTGGTAGTTCCTCTGCCCTTTGTGATTCCCTGGTAAAGTTTTGAAATTACTGATTTGGAGCTGCCAATGTATGCCCGTACTATTCATTTTATTATTTCATTCGGTTCCATATTTACCTCATGTCTCTTAATTTCTCTTGAAAAGTACTGCCGTAACTGTAAATATCTGAAGAAATCATAATTGTCTAAATTGTATTTTTCCTTCAATATCTGGAAGCTGTGTAATGTGTTTTTCTCCATTATTGTACAGAAGGCAGTAATACCTTGTTTGGTCCAGTACCTGAATCTAGAATCTATACTATTTGGTGTAAATTCTGTGTCATATGCAAGCCATCTACGTTTTCTTAACTGGGTCCACAAATTTAGTTGCTTTACAACATCAAACCAGGTGTGCAGGGTGAATGAGACAATGGGGTTCAGATGGGCGCGATAAGTTAACATTAATTTGTGGTCTGCGATCATTGCTTGTACTGGAATACCTTTGCATTCATTTTCCATCTCCTTCCACTTAGCCTCGTAACCATTATCACACCAAAGAACTATTATTTTTAATTGGGCGGAATGGAAATACTCTCTAAGGTTAGGGAGAGACATACCACCTCCCTCCTTACTAATGGTTAACGTGCTATATTTAACCCTTGGTTTCCTTCCGTTCCAAATGAATCTGGAGATCTGTCTGTCCCAGTCCTGGAATTGTCTGGCTGGGATTTTAACTGGTAGTGACATAAATAAATACAGTAGTCTTGGTAAAATGGACATCTTTATAATATCAATTCTCGCACTTAGGTTCAATAGCGTTGTTGACCAATTACTCAGATCTTCTTTCATTTTTTTGTTTACAATTTCAAAGTTTTTTTTTATACAGATCACCAGTACAGTGAGTTAACCAAATTCCCGAGGTATTTAATTGCTTTTTGTGACCAGTTAATGGGGATCTTTTGCTTTAAAAAAGGTGAAGGATTGTAATTAAATGGTAATATTTGAGTTTTCGAGATCTACCCGCATGGCTTAAAACTACAAACTACCATTTTATTTCTGTTTCACTTTTCCTGAAATTACATCTGGTCCTCACAGCAGGTGAAGCATCATCAGTGTTAAACACTATTTGCTCAGATTGCAGTTCAAGCCAATGAAGTTTGGGTTCAACAACTGTAACAAGTTTAACAATCTTTTTTTAACATGCAGTACTGTGCATCACATCCAAACATTGCTAACTCCACTTTTGTCCTGTTTACTTCCTCCCGAATAATCCTCCTTTCAACAACAAGCAGTGATTTTTAAAAAAGCTACCGGTAAAGCACAATGCATCTATCGTCTCTGGGCTCATTGTCTGGTGGTTTGTTTTTCTTGTTTCCTGGCAAAATGTAAGTGACATGACATTTAGATATTTGCAGCTACAAAAACCAGTTTGACAGCAGAAAAGTTTAAATTATGTAACAATAATGTTAAATATCAGATTTACTGTGCGGTGTCACTTGCAATGAAAGAGAAAAAGCTTCTTCCTGGATTCACCAACACTTTACGGGCCTATTAGCCCATAATGCAGCACAAACACAAGCTATGTGGCGCTTTGACTAAAGAGTGTGACTGTCGCTTGTTCTGGAATAGGAATGCATTGTTTCTATTACCCTTATTATGCGATCACTTTTCTCTTTCTTAGCTGAAAAGGACTAGATCTGCATCTGTTCCACGGCTCTCTCCTCAGATACGAAAGTATCAAGTGGGCACTCTTGCCTTAAAGTCTCCTTAAAGCTCACACTGTGGATAAAAACATGGCAACATTTTGAAATGTCAGTCAAGTGCTGCATTTACATGGACGCTAAATCTTTAATTAGCTGAGCTAAGGATGAACATCTGTTGTGTGAAGACTCCCTCTGATAACTTTATGATCACTTCCATGCTGTCCACTAACTCAAAGACTTGGAGGACATGCCGCTTTCTCTTCCATTGATTGTAGTTGAAGAGTTTAAAGAAGCGTATTTTTCTCAGTAAAACCTTTAAATTGGAGGCTGTTCTTAGTTCAGGGGAAATGAAATGGACTCCAGCCCATACGAGTATAATCTGATTAAAGTCTTGCTTCAGTACAAAAACACAGCAGTAAGTTTCATAATAAAGTGCTTCATGCAAATGCTTTTTTTTCAAATCTTTACTCTTGGCGGAGAGTTGAATGTTGTACCTGTTGTTAGGGTACAACATGTTGTTAATGTCACTGTTTCTTCATGCTTTCTGTGAAGCAAATAAACAAGCCACCGTTTGAAGCTTTGGGAAATGATGAATTAGATGAGAAGATTGATGCCACGCTCATGTCTGAACCCTAAAAATGTAGTTACAGCCGAGTAAAGTGTAGCTCAGCGTAGCAGAAAGCCTAGCCTAGCTCACTCCAAAGGTTGAAAAATGTGTCTATGAACCACTAAAGTTCACAAATTAATATGTTGGCTCTTGTTTATTTAATCCTTACAGAAACCAAAACGATGTTGATGTTGATAGGTGTATTTTTGAACCCTTGGACAGAGCAGGTTAGCTGTTTATCCCTGCTTTCACTATTTATGCTAAGCTAAGCTAATCCCCTCTTGGCCCTGGCTTCATCTATCATATCATCTAACGCTCTATGTAAGCATCCTCTAACTACCTATTCCTTTAACTGATTATTTAATTTAATGGACATGTAAGTATATTAGGTATTATCAATTCGGTAAACTCTGAAGGAACAGCCAAAGACAACAAAGCTTGATATCTAAGTTGACATGTTTTCTTCAAAACACCTAGCTTATAACTGTTTTTACTTCAACGTTTATTAATAGCTCGGAGAGACACACAACATCTGGATGGAGGTATTAGCTGAGCTTCAGGCTGCTAGATCCCTGGTCGAAGTGTATCAGCCACCTCGGAGTCGAGCACCAGGGAGCAGTAAACACACTCAAGCTGAGACCAGAGGGCCTTGTGCGGTGCCTCTCAGTAAAGGCGGGTGGGAGAAGCTGAGGAGTGAGGCTGACAGAGCAAAGAGGGAGTGAAGAAGCATGCGAGGTGAGGCAGAAAATGAAGAACTTAACAGAGGCAGGAAGAGAGAGTCAGGGAGGAAAGCAGAAAAATTTAGGGATGAAAGGATGCACGGTTTTAAGAGAGAGGGAGAACTTCTGGGTGATGTGAGGAATTTCAGAAACAGCAGAAGAGACAGAGAGGATTGGGGAAAGTAAGAGATGGGAGAGTAAAAGAGAAAAGCAATGAAATGAGTGCAAGAGGAAGAAAAAACAGAAACGCAAGTATGCCACAAAGATCTGTAGCGACATATAGAACGAACAGTCGGAGCTCAATTATCCACATTTCCCGCTGATTCCCTCTCCGTCTGTGATTGGACAGCAATAATATATCACCTCTCACAACAAACTAATTAGTGTTTGTTTGGGGCGATCATTTCAAACAAAGTTTAATTTTACATCATTATTACACAGAACATTCCAAGCTGTTAGTGCATTGTAAACATTTGATTAAAATGAATTGAGCAGTGGGGAGCGCCGTCAGAACACGCGGCGGGACAAGAAATCTGATGTTTGGGAAGGATCGTTCTCAAACTCTCACGATTCCACGGAGAAACGATGTCATTACGGAGTAATAATAACAATAATTTAGCTCACTTCTTCGGCTGCCTGCGCCCGGCTCTCTGTTTGATTTTTCTTCAGTATTTGCAAAGCAAACAAGAGGCTCGCACAAACACAAAAAAAACACACACACACGAGTTATATTGAAAAAGGGAGAGATCTAATGTGTCTGAGGCTGACGGGGGCCAGATCAATAAAGCTTTTGGATATTTTAAGAAAATGACTGAGGAGGCAAGCAGACAGCCCAGAGCTGTGCGTATTTGGAGAGCTATTCCTGAGGGGAAGGCAAAGAGCAGCAAAGCTCAAACAGAGCCACAGTGTCATTATTTTTAGTCCTGTTTGCTGTGGGCTCGTTCCAAACGCCCTCTCTCCTCCCCGGGAATAAAGAGCAGCAGCATGAGAAGAGAAATGGAACAGGCCTCGAGGAGAGCGCACACATAATTAAAAGAACAGATACAACCATAATTCAGGTTTTTTTTGTTGTTTTGTTTTTTTACAGTTGTGCTAAGTCGTAATGGTGCAATAGGTGCACGCTGGAAGTAGCTACAACAGGCAAGGAGCTGAAAGTCTTGTGTCTGCGTGATCGCGTGGCGCACGTCTGACTAAAACATTTTCCACATCAAACTGCATTATACGTTGGCTCTTTGAGCTGGTGGACTTTTACAGGTCATTAGAGAGGAGGAAAGGTCTGACACTGTGGCGCTGTGGGAATTCAGGGCTCCTTTATCCGAGCTGGTCTGCTCTTCCCTGCGGGGAAGTGTGTGTCGGAATATACACACATAAATGGATCTGATGGTTTGCGTGAGGATATTGTGCGCGTGTGTTTCTATGTCCCCCGTACATGCATGCGTGCGCCGCCAAAGCACCAAAGACGGGAACTCATTCTGGTAGTATTAATACAGAGCGCAGCTGAACCAGAGATGACATCTATGATCTATCACACTCAGCCACCTGCTTCCCAAAAAGAAGGCCATTTAAAGGCCACATCTGCTCCAGCGCGCCACCATCCGCCAACCGTAAAACACGGAAGAGCGCCAGAATTCAGCACTTGCAGAATATATAAAATACTCCCCATTTGTTTGGAAATGTACGATCGAACATACAGACTGCTCACACACAAGGGAAGAGCCAAGACCGAATCCGGACAAACCATCCAAAAATGAAATATATAACCTAATTTTTAGCTGCCACAGTGCGCCACATGGAGCCAAATGACGCATGTGCAGCTGTCATGTGTTGTAGAAATGGCCGAGGATAACTTCACTGCGGCTGCACACAATGAGGAACAAAAGCCCTTTGGTCACAGAGCAAAAATGACGTCCAACTAAATCTGACTAACTGCCTGTGTTTGGTTGGCTCACTGTGTGAACTGGACTGCACCAGTGTGGACGAGGAACGAATGTGCTGTGCCGCTGTGTACCAGCAGGAAATGATGCAAGGCGTGGGCCGGTGAGCAGTCGAGCTGCGACTCACGACCGCCAGTCTCACGTTTTTCTCGTTTGTGTGATGTTAGATGTCGCTAAGTTGTGTTTTCGCTACTTTTTCATCTAAAAAAGAAAAACTATTTTCAATGAAATTTTATGAAAAGTTGGGAGGAAGAATATTTCAAATGTGTATATATATATATATATATATATATATATATATATATACATATATATATATATTCCCACATTGTTGGACATTTCTGACATGTTGAACCATTTCCTCGTGTAAAGTTACGATTTCAAAAATCTCCCTTATATTCTCTTTGGCGGCACCTATGTTTTGGGATGTTACTTCAAAGAGAAAATGTGAGGTGAGATGGAATACTAATGCAAAGGGCTTTCATCATCAGTGGGTCATAGGCTCAATCACCATCGTGTTACCTCATTCGGATAAGAGATAGTGACTTAACAGACATTTATGTAAATGATTATTAAAGGAGATTATTACTTTGAATGAATAAACAAAGTCTGGCACATATTCATGATTGTCTATCACAATGAATTTGGATCTGGATGCAGACATAAAGAAAACATGTTTCTACTGTTGTCATTGTTAAAGGAATAGTTCAAACAGTTTTGAAAATAATTTGCCTTTTGCCGAGACTATAATCACTTAGACAGAGAGACTATCACCACCACTACTGGAGTTACACCCACTGAAGATATAGATATAGATGTATATCTGCCCTTTTGCTCCGCAGCTGGTCTGCAGTGTCTGAGATTCACAGAGATATTTTACTCAAGTTAGTATCGCACATAAAAAGGAATTTGACTCTGGTTCGCTGTGCATGCACATGCAAAACACACACAGTCTATATATCTATTATAAGAAGGCACTGAGGTATAGAAATATAGACATAATAATAAAAATGAGCAAGACCGTGAGAGAAAATGTTTTATTTAGTTCTACTGCAAGTTTTTCTCTCCGACCGAGGGACAATAACAATAACAGAAAGGGAAAATAATAAGTCAAATATGAAAGTAGAATACAAAGTTTTCAATTGAACCAATAACATGTAGCTCTGACAGCATTCACGTTTGGTTCTTTAACTCTTCTTCGTCATTTAAGAAGCCAGAGGCATTTTGGAGAGGTGGTTTATTTAGCATTCATTTTCTGACAAACTGTCACTGAGCTTATAACTGCATACCTACGACTTTGAATATGCTGCGTACGTTTGATCAACTTTACTGGATCACTAATCAACAACTTTTAGATGCTCTGTTCTCTTTTTCTTTTTTATTTCATCTTCAAACATCTCTATTCGTTCCACACTACAGGCTGTCATTCACCGATGCAGAATGACAATTTTTGGGGGTGAAGTGTTAGTAAGAAAAATAAATTCCAAATGTTGCATTTTTCTTTCTTCTGATTTTAAATATTTAAATATGAGTGAGAGTGCAGAAGTCTGTTTTGTTGAACATTGGCGCAAAGTGGAGAATCTAGTTGTCTGATAAGAAGGAAAGTCGACAATCAATCGCACAAATTTGACTCTAAACCCAAATATCTTGAGAAAAATGTTGTTTTTATTATTATTAACAAACAGCATCTTTGCATGAATACAATTTGGTATAAATTAAATCAACTACAACTGAAATCAGGAAACGGTATGAGATATGACGTGACCTTCTGCGTAATTAGGCAGCAGCCAACGGCTTTTCTATTTGAGGCTTTTTCTTTTTCGGCGTTTGTTACTGCTGAACTGTGTGAGCGTGTGGTGAGATCACTTTCTGACCCTGTTTGTTTAGCATGGGAGGCTGGCTCCGGTTCAGGAGCAACAGAGGAGGCTGCGTGGGCTATTTTAATGAACTCCCTGCTTCAGAGTGATGAATAGGTGTGTCTGAGCTCAGTGTCTGTGCCACCCCTTCACAAGGCTCAACTACCAAGGTGCTCGTAAGCAGAGCCTCCTGCCTCCCACACACATACCTACACGCAGATATCCATGTGTATACAAATAATGAACGCATATGCACATGAAGAGATGCACACAATCAATGCAACAGTGTTCTCGGAAACAAATCAAAGACTGAGATTCCTGGCAGATGAGAGATGTTGAAAGATGAAAGGGCAAATAAAGATCACCCTGAACCACATACAGCATCAGAAGACAATTACTGAAGAGAAGACAACCACTTTTTACTGCTGCTTAAAATAGAATTCATTATCGTACACAAATGGCCTGGAAACATATTTTCTTAATCAACGTGGATGAGTGATTGGATTTTACATGAACATGCTTTTTTTCTGTTAAAGTGAGAACAATATGTTATTTCACAGGACAAATGTGTAGTTGTGGGCGGGACTCTCTTGGATTAAAATCCACCATACCTATATACATGTATAACTATATCCCTAAATGTGTTCCCCTTCTTCTTACTTTAACTTTTAAAAGTTAAAGTTGCTTATTCAGTCATGAAATTGTGGCATCTTATCTTTTGTCGCTTTCGGTCAGTGATTCAAACAGGTCTGATGTTGTGTCCGTTGGTTTAGGAAATGAACGACCAATCAGAGCTTTGTAGGAGGGGTTACGAGTGGTGGCATTTATAGATAGCTGGCTGAATAATGGCGATGTACAGGTTGTTTCAAATCGACTTATAGAAATTGCAACTCTGAAATATATATATTTGTTTGATCTTTGAGAAAAACAAAAGTAATCCTTGCCACCTTCTACCACAGCTTCTGTGGAAATTACTTTGGCATCACAACAAAGATGGCTACCAAATATAAAAAAGACAGCCAGTCACTGCAATAGTTGCTGAAAGTACAAACAGGGCAAGAAACGTGAGCAGTAAAAGCTCCAAATCTAAGCGTTGTCAAAATATCAGAAGTGAGTTTGCAAAACCACACAAGTACATGGGTCAAAGACAGACCTGTTTTACTCAACCGTAGCTTCCCTTAAAGAGTATAGACTCACTTTAATCACTTAATAGATGAACATACATATTGTATTTTATAATTATGTTAATAAACAGGCCCTCAGGGTTCCTGTTGTGCTGTATAGTGATGTATAGCGGGAGGAAAAGGCTGAATGTATTAACCTTTATTTATCCATGGTAGACTTGATGTGCAGGTCATCTTGTGTTTAGAGATGCTGCATACACCGCCTGGCAGGAAGGATGAACAAGAGACACATCGACTACCATAACTGCAGTCTTTCTTTCTTTTTTTCTGAACAGATGAAAGAGACAGCTTCTGTAACATATCACAGTTCATTAGCAGTGAGCCAGAACCGATTCATTTTCCTCCCTTTTCAGCTGAGATTTATTCTTCTCCTCGCAGTGGTTAGGATGATGTTCTGTCAGATTCTTGCAGTCGTGTCAGAGAGCATGCTCTTTGGAAAGGACGTGCTCTATCTGTAGACCAGTCTTTCTCTGGCTTCACTCCCGCACCGGGGAGGGGGAGATGCCTTCACAACCCTCGCTGTGCCACAAACGTCTAAGTCCATGTCCAACTCTGTAGTCCCAGTGGTGCCCAAGAGGGCCTCTGGGGCAAGACGTGCCATATCTTAATCCAGAACCACTGTCTGTCGAGTCTCACAACATTAATTCAGTGGAAGCTTCTCAAACTGTTAACTGTCAAGCTATCAACTCCCTCTCTTCAACCCTCTGTCTCGCCCTCGCTTCTTATAGACCTCATTTGCAGATAACAAGCTATAGAGGGAGAAAAGTGCCCTTTTTAATTATCCAGAGGATTATGAGGTTTGAGTTGTTCCCAAATGCTAATACATAGATCGCAGCTGTGCATATTTGCATAAGGCGGAGTATATTACCCCTCCATTTGGCCTCTGTTGCTGATGGGTTACAGCTGATCTTTGCACACCTCATTTGACAATAAGAGGCCGAAAAGCTCCGGATGAGAGATCAGTGAGCCAAAATGAACTTCAGAGATCCGATTAGGGAGTAAATGCCAGAACTCACACAGTTAATGGCGTAAATGAAAGATGGAATCAAATCAGGAATTCATTTTCTATTCATAAAGGATACTAACGGGGATGATTTTATGGTAGTGAGTCAGACTCATATATCAAAACTTATACCTCATTTGCATTATTTCTTTCGCAGATGGGTGCAGTTTCAGGGCAATGCATTGACATCACATTGTAGTTTCCAATAGACTTTTATATTGTAATAATCAACATTTGTATCTATTGTGCTCCTTTCTTCTGAGGTAAAGTTCAAACCCTCAGCAACTACGTGTAGAAGGAGCTTACAGGAATACTTTACCCACAAAAGAAGTCTTGATGGGGGGCCAAGCATTCAAGGTAACAAAAGGTAAGTCATTTAAATACAAATCGTTATTTCGCTGGTGAAGTCTTCCTTTAAACGGACACTGAAACTTTTACAAAAAGAGGATGACTGTGACAACTGAATCTATTTGCAACAGTACGGTCTTGACATTGAATAAACCTGCTGGGCATGAAGACAGATATTGTGGATGATTCATAAACCCAAAAGACCCAAAGCACTGACTCTACAGGCAACAGCATGATGGACACACAAATACACTCAACGACTTCAGTCTGGCTTGAACTTAAATTTGATGCTTTTCCGAGTCTATTTTCCGACCACGCACATGGTAAGATATCAGTAAGGGGTTTCAGGAAATCAACATCCACAGTGTCATTAATTACTGCTGCTTTGTAGAAGTATACAGGATCTCAAATCACCCACATGTTCTATATACAGCCTCGAAGGCCCACAGGGGAGTCTATGTATTGCCTTCTCTTGAATTCTGTATTTTCTTCTTGGCCACGCTTAGCTGCTACTTTGTCAGCGAATGTGGGAGACGGAAATAATTGCCTCTATATTTCCTGAATTGATTTCTTGCACAGTTCTAATACAGTGGTCAAGCTGGCACTCAGGCACCCATGGCAGGCCCCTGTATGGCTTTGTATTTCAGCAGAAAAAAAGCTCTCTTTTTTATTTTCTACAGCTCGTTATCAAGGTCAAGCATTAGTAATCAAGTAACAGTTAAAATTACACTACATTAGCCTAATAATGACACACAAAAACTATTTTATATGATTATACAACATACCAATGACTCCCAACCTGGGGGACAGGAAATATGAAAAAACGCAACATCTCTGCTAAATAAAATTGTTTATTTTCAAGTCTTTGCTATTAAATATATATATATTTTATATATATGTTCATTCTTTCATATGTTGTGTTTTTTTTTTATTATCTCTTCAATCCCCTAAAATCTATTTAATTTAATCTATATAAGCATGAGTTAAACATCTTCAGTTGCTTCAGTATTTCCACAGTGAATGTAAAAAAACTCTCCAGTTTTTGGGGTTTCGGTATTGAGTGGAAGTAAAACAATTTATCCTGAATAATTCTTCCAAAATATTAAACTGTAGGCTAGATTAAGTTAATAACTTATTAAATCAGATTTACTGCATTTGTTCTGCAATAAATAAATGTACACATTGGTAGGCATATTGTATCATGACAGTAACTGAAGAAATAAATTAATTATAGTGGATTTAAGTACTCGAGTCAACACGCGGAACAACTATTAACTATCACGGAACAATGTCATGCCGTCCCCGGGTGTGAACGGCACCACCAAGCTCTTATGTCCAGACCTTCCTCGGTGTAGCCTTACAAGAATTACATGGAGAATGTATCTAATGACGCCACAAAGTCCTCCATACTCTGCTCCAGGGTAAACTTCCCTGCTCTTCATTGTAGAGTATAACACAACGAGTCCACTCAACATCTCTGTCCTGCTGCTCTCCCACATTCAAAAAATGATGCTGATCTTTACCATAACCCACGATGGTAAATGGACTGTACTTGTATAGCACACTCGCCTATCAGACTAACTCATTTACACACCGTAGGGCGTAGGCAATTATGGGGTTGCTCAAGGACACATCGACATGCGAAAAGCGGAGGCGGGGATCGAACTGCCGATCCCCTAATTGAAGGACGACCCTGCTCTCCACTTACCCACAGTCGCCCAATGGTCCTTTATTTGACTGCATTGTTGTGCATTTGTTTGTACTCCCTTAGACACCGACACTCCAGTAAACAAACACACTATCAACATATATCTTTTCAGTGTTTCCACTCGTTTCTAATGGAATGCATTTTCTCCGACAAAAACTCCAAAAATGATGAGATGATGAAGTAGATCATAAGGTCCTGCTCCACAGAAACAAAACAAGGACAGAAGTTAAGAGATAGAAGCAACAGAAATAAAAGAGAAGTGTGTGTTGTCCACTTACAGCAGTCTTAAACCATGAATGTTTTCCTTTGGATCTAACCCCTTGTCTGACATAGTTTTTCCTCTTAGCGGGCCATTGGGGTGAAGACACCCTTTGAACCTTTTAAGAATGGCTTCATGACATCACACTTTCTACAAAAACAAAAACTCACGCCGTCCGTGTGAGAGAGGGAAGAGACATACATGGTGGATTAGCAGGGGGCACAAGCAGAGAGTGAGAGTGCATTAGACCTCTGGCGTCAACTGAGGCATCAATTAATGAGCAGCCTGGGAATGTGTCCATCCAGACACACACTCTGCCGCAGGAGGCCAGGCCAGAGCCACAGACAACTGGGGGACATGAATAATTGAGGTATCTGTTTTAAATGTATAAATGAATAAGAACCTGGGGAAGAGGTGTTAAGAGATGTACAAGAGGGAATGGCATCCATTATGTCTCTAATCATGAAGCAGAGAAGTATTCAGTGTAAAGATGTTCTGATACAATTCTTTCCTTTCCTGAACCAGATACAGAGACCTGAACCTGCGATACCGAGTACCATTCAGATACCAGTGCGTTAAAAACAAAAAAATATTCATACTATAGTTGGCAACATCAATATCTTTATACATAGATTTCACCAAAAAACTAATTTTAGCCCAATACTAATTTTTACTGACTATAGCTTGAACGCATCATAGTGTAACTCAGTGCAACCTCCGTACGTTAGCTCCGTTTTATAGCCAATGGGGCTGTGCTGCCAGAGTTATTATGAATCCCACTGCTTGTCCTGGCAAGACCCGCCCTGTGCAGCAATTAAGCTCTAGGATTGGCCAGGCGTCCAAGTTCCTAAGGTACTATAACCTAATTTGTTCAGGTCCTATGCCCTGACCAATGAGCTATCCGGACCCTAACTGCTCAATGTCAATGCCGAACCGTAACCAATCATCTCTGCCTCAACATGGCTTGGCATTGGCACTAATTCTCTGTGTGTTGTACAGCAAAGAAGTGACGATACTCAGAGAAACAGACCTATGATTGGCTATCTCTTTCTAATAAGCATCCACTATACATGCATCAGCTGGAATTAGCGGCCTAGTTGATATTGATGTTAACAAATCAAACACTAATGCTTTATATATCCTCCCTGAAAAACAATGTCTGTACAAGTTGTCAGTGCAGGCAGCTTATTACGACCCATGCTCACATCTATTGTTGGGAGGCGACCGTTGGTGGCCATAGTAATTATGACGGAAGCAAAGGAGGAATTACATAAGTAGTCTAGTTGGTCGGTAGGTTGAGGGTAGCCATGGCTCGAATCGCTGCGATACTGTTGCTTCCGGTTCTTATTGAATCTGTATTTTCCGATGATTACTAAGTACAAAGAGCTACAAAGTCTGAGCGGGGAGGAGGTCAAACAAACAGGACATCAGCAGGAGACTATTTGCTATTTGTGTACCATGTGACACTAAATGTCAGCGTTGACTCATTTTAACTGCCATTACGTTCTTAACTTACTTCACCTAAGTTACGTAACAGAAGTACTGACTCACTAATGTTTGTTACAACAGATTTAATAGTTTAAAAAACGAGATACCCATGAGCATTCTTTGATTTACTAACATTTATAACTGAAGATTAGGTGACTTATCAGAAAGTAAGTAATGACCCTTTATTAATAACTTCCTAATATAAGTAGCTGCAGATTTGAGTGTCATGAGGTTAATGGGTTTCTGACTTTCTAATGCGAGATCAAATCTGTTAAATAAATATAAAACATATATGTTAGGAAGTCATGATTGAATGGATTTTGGTTCAGATGCTCTTCAGCCCTCTTCAAACTGTTTCCCTGAAGAACTAGCAGCTAAAAATAAAAAGCACTTTGGAGGACAAAGACTAACCACAGAGATTTTTTTAGATTTTTTGGCATATTAATTGGATACACGATGGTAGAGAGGCAGACAGGACACAAGGGGAGCTTTAACAATAAGCTAACAGGGCGTCCCAAAAGTTATAGTTATTAATGGCTTGTACAATAACTGATCTATATAACATTCGTAAATTCCGTTTTTTTATGGCATAGCCCCTGAATATAAAACTATATCTGTTGGATTTTTTCAATATTGCTTTTCATTTGTTGCTTGCTTTTCTTTTCAGACATAGAGGGAAAAACTAGCTTTTTTTCTTCTTTAAACATACACCATTCAGAAAATACAGCTACAATATAAAGCAAGCGTGCTGTGTGCAATAATAAAAATGAATAAATGTATACCTGTTACTTCATCAATCATCAATGAGCTGGTGATGTAATAAATACAAAAACACAACAAAATATCGGCAAAACAAGCCTATATTGGAAATATTAGAAATGTGGCTGTTCGGCTCTTTTTCTTGTGAAACGCACTGAAGCGGTGGCGGAACCTGAATGCAACACGGCCGTATCCGGTGGACATCCAGGCTTAGAAAGTGGTACCAGACTAATGTCACTATTCTAAAGTCTGATGACTTCCTGTGGGGCATGTTTACCTGCACAGACAGACAATAAATGTTCCTGCTGACTAGCTGCCAAGATTTTCAACAATCTCAGTCACTCAATCAGGGGGAAAGCGCCACCTCTGACCAAATTCTAGCTGTCACTCCTCTTCTTTTCAGCTACTTTCCTTTCTTTGAACTACTTCCCTTTATTTGAGTCACTTCACTTTCAGTGAGAGAGACTTTTAAATATATATTTAGTTTGGTGATGAATCCACAATTGCAATTAGTTCCCTAAATAATCGTCAGGTCCAAAACACCGTGGTTTTCTCGGCGTAGGCGAGCAAGTTAAATGTGTGACACTACAGCAGCTGATATTTGTACCAGCCAGTTGTCAGCGGGACACAGTGAGTAAACAAAGCCTCGCTGATTGGCAGCCGTTCCGCTCAACAGAATCCAGCAAAGACGGCTCAAATTGGACACAAAAACAACAAACTTAGATTTCTATTTCTCCTCCGAGATGGGAGCACCACGCACATTGCTTGTGATTCATCTCGAGTACCTGAAACTGAGGAGTAAAGAATGATCGAACTGACACAGTTCCCAAAACGCATGCTGGGTGCTCTGGGCTTTAGGGGTGCAAGTGTCGAGATGTCATGTCTTGTGATATTATCGTATCGTCAAATTCTTGCCAGCCTGCTGGGCCCGCACTGGTTCCTGAAACAGGCAGGCGACCAAAAGAATAAACGAGATAAGAGGTATCAGGCTCCTTAGATGCTTCCTCCGAGCTGCCAGTGCATCGCCGCTTCTCCTCTCTCGCTCTCTTTCATTTTCTCCTTAATTTTCACCCTCTCTCACGCCGAAGTCCAAAGCCCAAGAGAAATTAGTCACCATGCACGCAGTGGGGAGGGAGTTGTGTGTGTGTGTGTGTGTGTGTTTGATCGTGGTGCGAGTGTGTTTGAAGGGAAGAGGGAGTGTGAGCAAGACGAAAGAGAACAGGCAGGGAGAGAGAACAAAATTGTTTTCCATCCTAAGGCATATAATTCTGCTTTATATCTGAAAATTGATGCCGGTCTGAAAAAAGAACATCAATCTCAGCATCAGAAATGTGCTGCAGTAACAGGAAAAAGTCTCGCTGTGCCGTACGGATACAGCAGTGGCCTCAAGAGGAAGGACTGAGAATGATGAGAGAATCTACAAGAGCCTCTATGCTTAAAAGACACGGTCACACAGACTCATACAGGGCTCCGGACAAAATGTCCCGTCGCTACAACTGTTAAGTTGTCCTGCTTTCTTTTTTGCGGTTCTGTTAAACGTGACACTTCTTCCTAGAAGACACTTCCATTACACCCCCAAACTGCTCAAGTACAACACACATTTAAACGCGTCTGAATGACACCCACGTACGTCCGCTCGTACACGCAGCTTGGAGAAGCATAAATACAGCTACAGCCAAAACACTAAATCCAACTGGTGGCTGCAAAGATGGTGGTCGACTTCAGGAGGAAGACGACGGCTCCACAACCGCTGAGAGTTCTGGGAGAGGATGTGGACATGGTGGAGGAGTACAAGTACCTGGGTGTCTCCATCGACAGCAGACTGAACTGGAAGACCAACATCAACGCTGTGTACAAGAAGGGGATGAGTCGACTCTTCTTCTTGAGGAAACTTCGATCCTTCAACGTGTGCAGCAAGATGTTGGAGATGTTCTACCAGTCTGTTGTGGCCAGTGCACTGTACTTCTGTAGTCTGCTGGGGGAGCAGCATTGGAGCCGGAGACACCAACAGACTTAACAAACTAATTAAGAAGGCCGGCTCCATCATTGGCTGCAAACAAGACAATCTGGAAGAGGTGGTGGAGAGGAGGACACTGAAGAAACTATTATCCATATTGGATAACCCGGACCACCCTCTCCACCACCTCCTGCAGGGACAGCGGAGCACTTTCTCCAACAGACTGATCCAGCTCCGCTGTCACAAGGACAGATTCAGAAAAACATTCCTGCCCTCTGCCATGAGACTTTATAATAAAACACCTTGGGCCAGATCGTCATCCTTCACATGACTACAACGCTACACGGCTGTTGCTTGTTGTTGGTGATCCTGGCTCTACTGTCCAGGTTGTTTAGTTTAGTTTACTAGTTGCTAATTGTATTGAATTAATACCACTATATTCATGGTATATACTGTGCATTTCTATTTCTATTCAAGCTTATTTTTTTTTATTAATCTATTCCTTCAATTCAATATCTGCTCTGGTATTTTATTGTACTGTAGATATTGTGCATTCCATATGTTATATTTTATTTTACTCTGTAAATTGCTGCTGCTACAAACAAATTTCCCCCTGGGGATAAATAAAGTTTACATCTATCTATCTAGTGAACTTGTATTGCTAATGCAATGTCTGTTTGGAGACGTCTTCTAGGGAGTGAAATGCCACAAAAGTTAGCAAGGATTTGTTATGATGTGGGGTGTTTCACGGACCCAAATGCAGACTCAGACAGCAAAGTTCTATTTCAAAACCAAGGTTCGTTTATTTCTCTCAGTCAAGGGAAAAAACAGGAAATGGACAAAGTCAATAGGAGGCGTCTCCACGCCTCCGCCCGGTTCCAAGCCGGAGAGGGACTAAACCTGTGGAGCGGCAGACGAAGCAGACAGGCAAACTGTCAAACGTCACTACGGAGGCGCGTCCTCGCGCTCGAATCCTTAGCCGGGAAGAGTCCGCGGCTGGCAGGCAGGCTGGATCGTCTGTGTGACACCCGAGGCTCGACACAGGAACGCCAAGACTACACAGTTGATCTCCGAGGAACGAACTGGAAGGTTTCTACGTACAGGTGAAAACCCGAGGCTCGACACTGTACGGCAGGCAGGTTGAAGAAACGAGAGACAACGTTAGTAACGGGTCTTCAGAGAGTGAACAGCGGGACTACTCACGGGTCGGAATACCAGGTAGGTAAACGGACGGACTGACAACTGGGATGAGAGTGACAGGAGTATTTATGTCAGCTGGAAGCGATCACCGGAGATTACACACAGCTGTGCCTACGGAGAGAGGCGCGGCAGTGGGCGGGACTCCTAGGACACTACTGAGGGAAATACAGCAGAGTTAGACACAAATCCTCACAGTTATCTTCCTTTACAGAGGGGCAATAGAAAGCATGCTGACTTCAAACATTACAAACTGGCATGGGATGTGTACGGCACAGGACGGGAGGGCTCTACAGCCCAGAACATCATTGGTACCATCTACTGATCATCAGCGATAATGGTGAGAAGAGGAGCTTGCGAAGGGCTAAAGGGATATTGAAAGACTAAAGCCACCCCAGCCACAAGCTGTTCACTGCCATCTGGAAAGAGATGCAGAAGCATCAGCTGCAGTGCAAACAGCTTCTTCCCTCTGTGAGACTCCTTAACTCATCCTCCACCCTCCATGTATAATATACTTGGGTTTTTTGTTTTCTTTCCTATGAAGCAAATTGGGGCTACAATCTGAATTTCTTTGTGCAACCTTATTGTACAGTGACAACTAAAAAGCCTTGTAACCTTGTGATGGTAGGGTTTGGCTTAGCTGTCAACAGGACCAATATACTGTCTACAAGATCGGATATCGTCAGCTCTAAATGTCACTAACCAGATGTTTTGTCATTGTTACCATAAGTTGGGAAAACTACATAACAGTCATTTTTGAATGCAATGATTAGAATAATGAAAAAGTAGCATAGGGCCCGCCAGCAATGCCTTATATTTGTCAAATTTTCAAGTACAATACCGATTTTTAGTATTTTCTCACCATATTGTTCATCCGTATGATGTTTTGTATTACCTTCTTATTTCTTCTCATATATTTTGTGTAATTTTGGGAAAATATCTAATATAACAGGAATAATATTATTTGCATTCTGTTTTAATATTATTTTACAGCATTCACTGGGTGTACAGCTTTTATTAACGCACCAAGACCAACTACCACACAACCCTGGCTCAAATTCAGCAAAACTGTATTCACCTAAATTATTACAAGAGCACAGTTGAAGCCTGTGCATCCCTCACACACACACACACAATTCTGAGCTTCATCAGCTCGTCACATTGAAATGTGACTTGAAAAATCACACTGCAAAAGAATAATTAAAAGTGAAATGTTCTGTGTGTATTTATAGTTCAGCGTGCCCATAATTGACTGATAGAGGAGGCGTGTTTAAACAGATGAACTGCAGCTAGCCTTGATCTAATTCTATCATGGCGGAGAGATAAAACAAGCATCCAGATTTCTGTTTCTCAATCTCATCGTGGACATTAGATCAAGACTCAGATGCTGGCTTCTGCACAATGCATTTAATGACATGGGCACATTTCTTTTGAAGATAGGAGCGCGGCTTTGAAGAGTCCTCAGCTCTTCCACAGCTGGGATCTGATGATGGAGAAACCTGACCAGCCTCCCCGTTGGGTCACAGAATCCAACCCACCTTCTATTGTTTGTGTGATGAGAGGCAGAGGAAGGGCCCATCGAAATCATGTTAGCGCGCCACAGGGGTGAACAGTCCAACTTCCAGTATGAAAAAAGAGCCTGAACATGAACCTTTGACATTAATTGCCAATTTCTTTGAGCCTAATTTCTTTAATTATAATCACAAAGAGATTGCCATTCTCCTGCTCTCTCGACAAAGAAATAACAAGCGTAGAAAATAACAGGCTCATTTTTAAACCCCTGTAATTGCAATTTTCTACTCAAATTGCAGTCTAATGATTGCACACATGAGGTGGAGCTTGACAACAACACCGGAAAAGAAGCATAGGAGTGGAAAAACATTTGCTAAGGATCCTTAGGCACTGCAGGAGTGGGAGAGAAAAACTGCCAACAGAAAATGAGAGCTCCCTAACTCCAATAGGAAGCTGGGTTTAGAAGTGGGCTTCTAAAATCTGCAATTCCCAGACCTTTTCACTGGGCCAATGGTTAAGGGCTTGGAGAATTGAGTTCCTCGCTGCTGTGCTGGAGAACGAGTTGATGGGAATTATCAAGAGTGAAAGCTGCCAAATGCTGACTACCTCAAGGAAAAGGAACAGCAGTCGATTGATGGAGAGAGACAGAGAGAGAGAGAGACAGAGAGAGAGAGAAAGGGGGTTGGTTTTTAAAGCCTGAAAACCACCTCCATGGAAGAGTGGATTCCTGAGCTCTGCTGAGGCTCTTCTCCACTCAAACCTCATTGTCCTCAGTGTCCAGAGCACTTGAGGAGTCAGCTGGATAAATTCCCAGGCCGAGGCACGTGACTCCTCCACTGCGCACAGAGTTTGTTCAGGATGGACGGGAACATTTGGGCTGAGGAAATGTGAGTTTGCTTGCAGGAGTCATCCCTTCACGAAAAAAGTAAGCTGGGAATCCAGCTGGATACAAAAGGTGCTCAACACCAAATTCATAGCGTATCTATTGCCTACACACGACTCTCAACGGGGCGTTAGCGAACGGTGCTAACGGTGAAAACAACGGTAACAGTGCTGACAGAGCTAACAGTGTTTACCTGAAGGGGAACCGGAGGATGGGCGCTACGCTTCCAGGACAACGTTGTTGGTCGTGATGGCGTTATTGTCTATAACCCGCCACATGAAAGCAGTGCGGAGCAGCGGCCATGAGCGAAACAGCGGGGTAGCTCACATGCACTAAAAGGCGAGCTCGGCTGTGTAAACAAAGCACAGAGAAGCTTACTGACGGTTCAGCCAAGACAATCTCATGACCATCCACACGGTCCGTCACCCCGCACTGTCTAAAAGAAAAATGAATGGGACTTTTAATTCTGAAAGCAGCGAGGCCCGGTATAGATCTTCCGACTTCAAACTCTATGAAATATTATTGTGCAGAGAAATCAATCAAATGCACCTTGAATGCATGCATGACATGAGCTGTTTACTTCGAGTTAGCACAACGTGTTCATGTGAACTTTACACGATCGAGCCCTGTAGGATCACTGTCTGAACTCCAGTCATGCACATTGAGCAAAACAGCAGAAGGAACTGATATAATACAATGACATTACCACACACACACACACACACACACACACACACAGCGTTAATAGAGCAGTAAGAGATACAGAAGCATGCACCCACATGCCTGATATGCCCAAACAAATCATTCACACAAACACTCAGGAAGACACCCACTTTCACAAACACTGTTGCACTTCGGATGTACACACGCACGCACACACACACACACACACACACACACACACACACTCTCTCTCTCATACACATCCACAAGCAAACATACACAGCAAATCAGCATGAATAAATAAAATGTGGAGTTTTTGCATCACAGCCTAATCTCTGAGAGAAAAAAAGAAAAACCAACTCGCCGCATTGACAAGGATCAGCCCGGGCGAGTTTGGGACACTGCTGGCTTCCAGAAACCAATTTGTTTGTTTATTGTCTTGGTGTTTTGTCAGCGGTTACAGTTCATTGCCTCCAGCCCATCTCGGGCATGCTCCTTTAAATGGCATCTGTAAAACATGGGATGTCCTCCTCCTCCTCCTCCTCCTCCTCCTCTGTACATGACAGAGCTGCACACGAGCAGAACAATGCTGCATTTCACTCACTATGGGGCTATGTGGGGCTTTGAATTTCCCTTTAAAAAACACCCGATGGATTCGCCCCAGCAGCTCGAGCTGGCGCGTTGAGAGGTGGAACAAACTGTGCTTTCTAAACACATTAGCCCATGAACGCCGCTGAGCAGCGAATCTCGGGGTGCCGAAATTGGGTGTAATCATGTCGATAGATGGTTGACTTTGTATTGTTCCACTAAGACAAATCTGCAAAGGCTGGGGGTGAATACGGAGCTTCTGAAATGACGCAACACCCGGGATTTTATGGTTAACTCGTGGTGCTGCAGTGTGCTATGTTCTCTGTGACAAGACACATGCACATGTATATATGCATCCTGCATTAATTGCAGCCATGCAGTCAGTCTCACATGGAGACATCTGGGAGGGCTGTAGTCTCAACAGGCAATCGTATTAGCCACCACAGAGTTGTGAATGCATACATAACTGGAGTGCAAAAAAATCGGTACTGTTTTTTCTCATGCCTGCAAACGCGAGTCAGACTCTCATACGATGCCCTATTGATCTGACAGAGTGAGCAGGAAGCTTGCGGAGAACACAAATACTGCCTGGGGTGGCTCCTTAAAACTAGAGACAAGCCTCTTATCCGTGGTGTTGTCTTCCTCTGGAAATCACCTGGTAGCTCATGCATATCAAGTGGTAATGTGGGCGGTAATGTTTACAGGTGCAGAAACAAGTTTATTCTTAAGCCTTTAGCTGTCCTCCGTAATTTTACAACAATCACTGCAGATAACACAAATCCTGTCCCAAGTTTCCAGGGTTACCATCAAATACAGTGGAACTGTCACAGGGATCCCATCTCCAGTACTCCCAGGGTGGCCTTTGCTCTGCCTGTCAGCAATACCAACCAATAACGCTGCACAATAAAACCCTGCAGAACAACAGTGGGCCGCAGGCCGCTTCAAGGGCTACTGACGGCGATCTATAAAACAATATAATGGGTTGCCTGTCAGTGAGTGTCAAAGGGAAGATCTACACCTCCTTTGACTCTCTGAGGGGACTTCAACTAATCACAGCTGAATTGTATCAGCCTGCATTATGACTGTAAGGGTTATTACCGTCCTCATATTCCGCAGGATGAAATAGGATGATAGCACTAATTGAGGGGGTGAACAACAAATAAAGAATAAAACAACAGCTGACCGCACAAGGCTTGTCAAGAGGATCCAGGGCAGATAGAAGGGAGTGAACAAGGAGATGGACTGAGATAGAAAAAACAAAGTAAGAGAGGAAGTGGAAGGGGAGGGGTTGTAGAAAGAGAAATATTCACAGTGGTGTGTAAGCATAATCATAAATATCTACAGTCTGAGTGCAGAGCAGCTGACAGCACACACGAGAGCCAGTGCTCATTGGGGACTCCACCCGTCTCTTCTCAACATAATCCAACAAGATAACAGCATTGTACTTTTCTTAAGTCACCAACAAGCCGCTTATAGCCAGAGCTGATTTTTTATTTATTTTTAATATTAGTATTATGTTGGAGTTGAGGGGGAATCACACGGATGGAGGACACAGCCCACGCTGTGAAGTCTGCTTATCAGTCCCATATCAGAGGGCTACTGTGGGGAGCCATGTTTAGGTTTGGGGGTTACCTTTACAGGGTTACCTGTACAGGCGATGGAAACGATTAGATATGGAAATATTATGCAGCGTTTTCACATTAGATAGATATAGATAGATAGATAGATAGATAGATAGATAGATAGATGGATGGATGGATGGATGGATGGATGGATGGATGGATGGATGGATGGATGGATGGATGGATGGATGGATGGATGGATGGATGGATGGATGGATGGATGGATGGATGGATGGATGGATGGATGGATAGATAGATAGATAGATAGATAGATAGATAGATAGATAGATAGATAGATAGATAGATAGATAGATAGATAGATAGATAGATAGATAGATAGATAGATAGATAGATAGATAGATAGATAGATAGATAGATAGATAGATAGATAGATCGATCGATCGATCGATCGATAGATAGACAGATAGATAATGACAAAAAGAGAAAGAGGGATAATTTCATGTCAGTTTTTCACAAGATTATCAATAAATCCAGAAAATTTTGATTCTATGTTCTTCTTCTCTAAAGCCATGATCAGATAATAACTTGAGGGCATGCTGATGAGACCACAGACACACACAGAGACACAGGCACGCACGCACACACACACACACACACACACACACACACACACACACACACACACATTTGCCTTTCATATATTTCAAAAAATTGAACACATAGAAAAAAACCTTTCCTTTTGTCTTTGTTCAGTCAAAATGAGCAGCCAGATCCCTCTCTGGGGAAAGTTGATTTCTGTCTAATTTGAGCAGCCAACGCTGGTTTCATGTTGCCACACATCTCATATTCTTGTGATTCTTTCCCCCCCAGCCTACAGCTACACCTGCACGTCTCCTGAAAGTCATTCGTTTCCAGTAGATCAGCCGCTGTCTCGCAAGTTAATAAATATTCATCATAGTGGAAGCGATCAATAGTGGAAGCTATGAGTTTATTCGCAGGTTTGGCTGATTCGCAGTCACACGTGCGCTATTAAGGCTTTTTCGAAATTCGCAGTCTGAAATAGTTTGAAGTCTGTTGCGTAGTAAAAGCTACAAATTACGCCAGTTTGACGTACAACATATATGACAGTAACATGTTCAGGGTTTGTCAACCTACCTGTCGTTGTGCTGCAGTCAATTAATCCCCTGAAACGTTCCTTTCATTTATTCTCCATTGTCAACCACAAAAACCAGAGACCTGCTCTTCACAGAAATGCCATTTCCTTGTCGCTTCAAGACGCCCTCGTCGACAACACATAACCTAAAGAACACTGGTTTAATGTCAAAGCTCTCCAGACGCGCACTCCCCGAGTAAAAGAAGTCTAAACTGGGGCTGCTGACGACTTGCAGGCGGTGGACTTAAAAGTCTATAAAAGTTGCTGGTCCTCCGACTCTGACTCCCAACTTCTCCTCCGCCAGAGCGCCACGGCAGCTGGACAACACGCGGGACTGTCACTCATAGTTCGTGGATTCAAGCATTTCTTTGAATAATTTTTTTTTTTTTTACAATCCTCCGTCCAGGTTGCAGTTGGGTTTTGGCAACGTCTTCGTGCAGTCAGAGAAACGGATTTGAAGTATCCGAGGGATGAGAGAGAGAGCAGCCGGATTCATCATCAGCGTGAGCGTGGAGGCTGCTGGAGCTGCGCTGGTGTTTTAGCGCCACCCAGTGGAGGTCTGTGGTGGTGACAGGAAGGAGTGCAGACATTCATCTCACCCAGCTTTTAGACGATGAGGACGGCTGTGCCCCCGTTGAAGACAGCAGCACACTATCCACGGCTAAATGTTGTTAATGGCTTCACTGTAATTCACAGCTGTAATTCAAAGTTGATTAACACGTTTAATGTGATTAGTTATCAATGTCCTGCTCTTGTATTGAGGAAATGTATTGCAAACAAACCAAAGAAGCCAGTTTATGGTGTGATATGAATTTGGATAAAGTGCTTAAAGTTTGTCACTGGGTATACAAAATATTCTGACTGTATCACATTTATTTGGGTGGATGTTGTATTGTATTTTATTTTTAAAGGCACCTACCCACCATTATTCATATACATTTAAATATATATATTTTTTGGGATCCTTACCCGAATATATCAAAATAATATATTTATGACAAATATAAAATGGTCAAAATACAACCACTGTTTATTTGTTCTATCATGAACTGCTAAGTGCTTATTACAGTCACAAAATGAGTGAACTGCAAAGAAGTGACTGCTCTGTGCTGAAGGGATTGTGCACAGCAATGTGTTCACAGGATAAACATCAGCATGAGGCAAAACATACCTCAGTGGTGCATATAAAAGTATACTTTTTGGTATAAATATTGTATATCGTTTGTCTCCCCTAAAATAGTTCGATAACCCTCCCATCAGCAGAAATGAAAATGACAGTAACCTCTCCCTTTATTGAGCAGCCGTCCTCCCCTAATAATTAGCATACAGTCCATTGCTCAGAAGAACCTGTGTGTTCTGACATGCATTAGGCTCCTGCCTGCTCATGGTTATCATAATACATCTGTTTTTCTTTGACATTCAACTTCCTCTCCCCCCCCCCCCCCCCCCC
The DNA here is from genome assembly GCF_949748355.1 of Melanostigma gelatinosum. Taxonomy (NCBI): domain Eukaryota; kingdom Metazoa; phylum Chordata; class Actinopteri; order Perciformes; family Zoarcidae; genus Melanostigma; species Melanostigma gelatinosum. Next base: position 21,443,015 of record NC_136636.1, on the reverse strand, counting down.
CCCCCCAGTAACTGCATTATCGTCTCTCCATTTCACATCTCCATGTCTCCTGCGTCTGGCCGTCCGAACGGCAGGAATGGGTGAATAATCAATACCAACCTTTGAGATAGCCTGTGGAGATGCGAGGCAAGCATTTGGGTTTGGATTTGATTGATTTTGGACACCCTGAGAGAGTGTTATCATCATAAAGCCAAAGCCATCTACCTCATAGACAACTCTGCAAACACACACACACACACACACACACACACACACACACAAGCAGAATCAAAGGGCAGAATACACAAATCCCCGGGGACTGAATATGAAAAAATATCAGGCTATTATCATTGACCAGGTTGAGCTGTTACATTCCAAGCAGATATATAGACCAGAGTCTATTTATGTCATTTATTGTATGAATCCCAAAGTCATCAAGTGTCATTCTTCCTCTCCTTCACACACACACACACACACACACACACACACACACAGAGGAGATGACCTCATTAATCTTTAGTGCATTGTATAGACCTAACCTGTCAAACCCCTGACACTGTGGTTTGTGACACAGCGCTGCTCATTAAATCATATGACAGGATGAGGTCAGCCGTGAGGTAAGGTGTCTCAAGCTGTGTGAGAGCAGATAAAGCCGGCAGTATTAGCTTCTGAGGGAGAGCTCAACAACAAATGTACGCGGCAGTTGAGGTGAGTCATGAGGTAATCCCAGTTCGCGAGCGCATGGCATCAAAATCGAACTAAAAAGAAGAATAAAGTCTCTGTTTTTTTGTCTCTTTGAGGTCACACAAAGGTGGGGAATGAGGAGCACACATCCGCTGAGTTTGAGGGATCATGTGATTCGGCATCTCGCACTTAGGTCTCGCGTGTACATTGCTGGATGCATTTGCACTTTTTGTTTCTGTCTCTTCGATTTATTTTGATTGAAAACAGTAGTAGAAGACAAATGAAGTTGTCTTTTCACAACATATTGTTTTTATAGTTTTGTTTGCATTTTTTATTGATCTATCATAGATTATGTTTTGTTCAGATCAAGGAATTCAAAGTCTTATGTTGTAACACTCATTTCCTGTTTGAATGTAAATGTACAATATAATGTTTTGATAATCATAGCAGGTTTGAATATGAAGCAATTCTTTCAGATGTGCATTTAATCAAAGATTTGTTCTATTTTGTTTTTAATCCTACCATCTTTCTTGATGGTAGGACATTTCCCTGGTATTTCCTGATTAATGCGGGGTCAGGTTGGCTGCTTAGGGCTCCCAATTACCCTTAAGGCACCCAAATGCCAAACAGCGGCCCTGCTCTCGTTACTGTAGGTGGCACCTTGCGTGACACTCGTCATGCCATGCTTGTCATCCTGGGATAACTCTCACTTCACACACAGGGAACAACACACACATTGATTGTGGTGGGCTCGGCTTAAAATAACAGCACCCTGCAGGGAGCCGTGCGAGCCCTCTGCCTGAACCCACACTCGCCTTCACTCACGGAAGTGTGTTTGAAGACAGTGGGACGTCGACCAGAAAATTGCAAGAGGAAAAATAGGAGGCATAATGGCCTCAGGAATGGAGGTGGCCATCAATAATGCAGAGGAAGCAGCAGTTAATGCCCCCTTTAATTCAACAGGTCGGCAGACACCGAGACAGTTATTCTTCCTCAGCCGCAGATGCTCGATGAGAGGCAGCTACATCAGGCTTTATGGCTTTGTGTGCGGTTGCACTGCCAGGTCTTTTCCCCGACCTCAATCCCGATTGCAGGGCCATTAATGGGTTTTCATCAGGGGCCCGCCCATAATGGAGTTTCCAACTTCACCATCTTGCTCGGATACCAGTGGGGAGCTGTAGCCACAGAGAAAGAAATAATGCCCTCACAAAGTCAGAATGTATGAACCCAATTTAGTCTGAACAGTGAGAGTGCAGACAGCTTTAATGTACGAAAAAAACAGAGCACAATCACAACAGCCAACGTTACACTGCAAGAATTACCATATAGAAGGTGTATTGTCCTGCAGGTCGTACATTCAAGTTTAACACAAGTGAACGAATCTGCCTTCGAGATGAGACAAAACTACTTTTTTGTCAATTATGTTTTTATGAACATTGTCACCTACTGTGTAAGATCATTCTCCATACATGTTAAAACTGATTGGGTCAAATAAAATGCCAAACTGTAACTAATTCAAAGAAAGGAGGAGCAAGTCACACACTCACAACTCAGACGCAAACCTTTTATTCTCAGCAGTGATGAATGACTGTTCAGATCCTGAAAGAGTACCAATGCAATACCAAGAGTCCACTCCAAGCATGAGTCATTCAAAATCCTACGTACTCAGTAAAAGTACCATAGTATAATCAGCAAAACGTACTGTAAAGTATCGAAAGTTATCTCGTTCTGCAAAACAATGGCCCCTGTGAGTGTTGGGCGATCACTTACGACATTATTAGATATAATACTACTATAATACTCAATGCATAAATAGCATTTTACTGTTGAGAATATTCTCTCTTCTTCCCTTCTGCATGCTTTGTAATCGGTCAATATGGCATAACTTTGTAAATGTAATCTTATATTCTATTTTTAGGTTGACTTTGGAACATCTGCACTGGGACTCCAGATGAAAAATATCCTCTTGGCTAACTCTAGCGCATTTACAGGAATGTGCTGTTAATATGCACTGTCCCTAACCAATTAAACCATTAACAATTATAAAATTAAACCAGTAAAATTCTTTAGATCGACATTTCAGCACCTCTTGTCTTCCTTAAAGGTTCATGGTCCGAGATTGGGAGCATTTCCATTGCCTCTCAGCGACTCGCAACATGTTGATGGCGAGCCGGCGGCTCATAGCTAACTGTGCTAACAGCGCGAACCTTGCAAACTACCACAAAAGTGCTGACAGAGCTAATATCCTGAGGGGGAACCAGGGGTTGAGTGCTACTCTTCTGTGCTGATGTTATCAGCTGTAAGCACCGTCTGAGAGCCGTGCAGAGCAACGGCTAGCTAGCTGCTCTCATGCACGAACACGACCTAAAAGCATGAGCAGCCGGCCCTCCGACACAGCAAGGTGGAGCTCTGAGTACAACACACACAGAGGGAGCCCAACTTCATTCTCTGCTCAGGTATTATATCTTTACACAGACAATAGTTTGGTGGCCCATTTATTAGATATACCTCCTTTAAAATTGATGTCATATGTTCTTAGAATTTAAGAACCAAAGATGCCATTGTGTGTTTCTTTGATGACCACAGTACCGGTGAGCCAGCGTCACATTCAAAACTAAATATAATTCAAGATGAAAACCTTGTTAAAATGAATATCTTTGCAGTGTAGATCCGACTGCAGTGAAATATGACCTCCGGAGGTGTTCTTTTTCTTTTGTCTTGTTTTTCTCGCCTGATGACTTATCGCATGACTTGCTGACCTCCTACCAGAGATCCGGCCATGGTATCGCAGAAACAAATGATCCCATCATTTCCCTTGGATTCGGCCTCAGCGGCCTCTGACGGAGAAGCAGAGGGTCATTCATCAGGAGAGAGATTAGATCTTCCTCCACTGCTCCTGCACGTTGAGAGTTCGTCTTTGAGAGGGGGAATAAAAGTAGTTTTTTCATCCATCAAATGCAATAATTCAATTTCCGTTTATCACTCACCAGCATGTAGAGTTGTTAGCAATACAACAGCTGTTTTTTGTTTTTTTTAAAGTGGGGATAAAAGTGAAATAAATGTGTTAACGTTCCTGGTGAGCCATAGCATCACATTGTGCCTGTTATAACAAGCAAGAAGGTCAACTGACATGATGATGGGTTTGTATGAGCCTCTTCTGCTTCATCGTAACCCCCAATGTTTTCACACTGCTTCTCGTCCTGTAATACTTCAGCTCCATCTTCTGGCAAACACACACAGGTGCAAACATCTGTCTGTCCTGAAAATAAAAATCAGTGCACGCGAGCACAGTACTGCATTAACGTTAACGCTGACTCTCTTTCCTTCCCTTTGTTTCATGTTAGCATAGACACTTCTGTATAGAGAGCTATTACCTTGGTCAAAGTATGTATGCTATGTTTTAAAATACTGCTTAATGAGCTTTATGAGTGTTGATCATTTCATCAATAACGCATCATTTTTTATAAGCTCAAAACATGGTTTTGTATGTATGGTAATAAAAGTAGCACACTGTGAAAATACTCCATAACTCCAAGAAAGTAAAAGTACTATCAAGTACTATTAGCAAAATGCTTAAAGCATCAAAAGTAACAGTACTTAATGCAGAAAAATGGTGTCTGAGACTTATACCATTATATTTAACTGATAAGCATTTTACTGGTGTAGTTGGTTCAGTGGTTTGTATACTTTTGGGTGGTTAAATCCGTCCCAAAATATTATATTTCATAAATTCATCCTAAATATTGTGTGTAAAATCTTAATCTGGAATGTAACAAGTAAGTACAGCAGTCAAGTAATGCAGTGGAAAAGAAGTAGAAAGTAGAATGAAATGGAAATACTCAAGTAAAGTACAGGCAGCTTCGCTTTAAGTTCCACTATTATACTGTTACAAACACACAAGTACACCAACACACAGCAAGCAAAGACACAGCTGCTCTGGTCCTGTAATGTGATCTTGTTCTGCTTTCATAATTCTAAATATAGAATTACAATAAATGAACAAATACATGAATTAGAATTGAGTCCCAATGCAGATAACATGGAGCCCATAGAAACTGTGTCTTTCACAACAAACGTCAGCAAACAAACTCTGATTCTGTTTGTGAAACAAAGACAAGGACATCACAAATAAAAGAGCAGTGTTGACAGTTGGAACAAGTAGGAATGGGACGATTGCTATTTAGAAAACAATCAATACTTGTGCATATAAATCACATCTCAGTCGGTCCTTAAGCTGTCGGCTGAAAGATGGACTGTGACCTCAGATGAAAGTGATGATGTAACACAGGCTGCTCTTAACGGACCATTAGTGCTGCTCCTCTTTCGAAACAAGAACTCTATCTGATGTCAAACTCCAGCTCCTTCCTGCTCTGAAATATGGTTATACTGGGACTTTTCTACTAACTGGGCCTTTTCTACTCACTAACTAACTACAGTGCAACAGTACAAGTGACTAGACAGTACTCAAGCTCTGCTACAGTGGCATATAGCGAATGTGAAGATGAAATGTTCTGAAAGAATGTGTCAGTTCATTATTGTTCTGTTTCTGAGAATCCTCACAAGACCAGAAACCGTGTTTGAAAGATCTGTCATCGTGTGATCAGTTTGTTTGTCTCCAGGAGAATATTCACTTCTTTAAGAGGGCGCCCTTTATAGATATAAATACTGAATAATATTCCTGAAAGAGGAATATAATGGCAGATCTGTTGTGTTGGATTGCATGAGCTTGTACCTAATGACGTAAATACAGTGAAGTGAAATGTACAATTAAATCAAAATTGTATTTGTGTATGGTAGTTAAGTAAATGTCAACAATTCATTGTTGTTGTAGAAGACGTGATGGTTTATTGTTAGAAAGTGCCACTCATGAACCTTCATCAATCACTTGACAATCAATTACATGTTGTCCTTTAACAGCTGTCCAAATGAAGGGTCATAATTACGCTGTATCATGGTATTATATCATGGTATTATATCATGGTATTATATCATGGTATGGCTTCCTACATCCGCTGACTTGCACATGAAAGATGTTATTACTCGTGAATAAAGCAGCCAATAGTTCTTGTAGCTGTTGGGCAATATGTTGGACGTGTGTGTGTGTGTGTGTGTGTGTGTGTGTGTATGTGTGTGTGTGTGTGTGTGTGTGTGTGTGTGTGTGTGTGTGTGTGTGTGTGTGTGTGTGTGTGTGTGTGTGTGTGTGTGTGTGTATGTGTGTGTGTGTGTGTGTGTGTGTGTGTGTGTGTGTGTGTGTGTGTGTGTGTGTGTGTGTGTGTGTGTGTGTGATGTGCTCAGGGCTGGCAGCACATCTCGGTGAAGCCCTGCCTTCTGAGATGAGTAATCTGCCGGATTACAGCCTGCGCACAGCCAGTGAGCGCTTTGTGTTTGAATGAGGAAAACATCGCGTGTGCCTGCCTGAAAGCTGTCACATGGGGCCGAGGAGAGGGGAGAAAAAACGCTTCCTGAAATGATCCTCGTCGCTGGCTTTGTATTGTTTTGGGGCTTCTTCTCTCTAACGTAACATCGCGTTTAATTCCCCGTCCGGATCTTTGTTTGCAGTCGGTGCCGATGATGATCAGCAAAGTCAAAAACGCCATGTCCACTCTCGTGGGAGGGATGATGCCGCACGGACACCACCACCACCACAACCATCACTTAGATGGCGGCCAGACCTGCGGTGCGGACAGCCTGCCGCCGCGCTTCCCCTACGGCCGGCCGGATTTCTTGGACCTCACCCCGGAGCTCCTGCAGTACTCCACCGAGCACGCATCGCGCCCGGTGCTCACGTTAAAGAGAGACAGCAGGCTTCACTGGCGGACGGGATACGCAGAGTGAGTGGCGTCCACGGACAAAATGTCCCACCCCCCCCCCCCCCCCCCTGCTACCCCCAAAAAATATTTGTTTTGTTATTATCACCAAATATTATGATTGTATGAGTCTCCTGTTGAGTGTCAGGCCTCTGTGTTGCTGCAGCCTCAGCTGCTGAGAGCACTGCAGCAGCCAAATGATGGCCAACATGGCCTTTTGTTGTTGTACAGTTCCTGAGCGGCTGTGAGTGATCTTTGGAGGAGAGAGAGTGTAACTATGGTCAAAACGCTCCACATCACGACACGGTGACATTTGTGTTCAACGACATTTGAGACGCAGGCTCGTCCTCTAGTCGATTTAAAGAGTTGTGCTGGAACTGATGCAAAAGTGAAAGCAGGAAATGTCGTCCTGCTCATGTCACCAACCAGCCCTTCTGTGTGTTTCCTCACCTGCGTGATCGTTTTGATGATCAATACCACTGTGAGAGACTGATTCCTGAGTGGTTATTTCTGTTTCCCATTCACAGAGAGCCTCTGAGTCTGTGTTTGCGTTTAATAGGCTACTTCAAACACACACAAAAAGAAAAAGGGTTTAGTGACCATGACCGCTTGTGTGTGGATGTCTTTGTCTTTACTGCAGGTGCGCTTATACTCGAATACACCTGCAGTGCTCGCACAGGTAGAAACAAAGCAGCGCCATCTCATTCACACTATTGGCCAAGATTTGCTGTTCGGGTGATTCCCTGCTGAGGAAAAAAAAAATCAACCACTTCCAGACATTCCACTCTCATAGAGGAGTGGGGGGGTATGAAGGACTGAATAGATCCAGTCCTATAGTACAGTATGTGGGCTACGCCACCCCCTCTGCCTGTCCTGCTGCACCCAGTGTGGAAACAGAAAAAAAACAGGCTGACTCATGCAGAGATTCTCAAGGGGACGAGATTCGTGACGACAAGCGTCTCAGAAGACTGAACGAGGGAGGTCAAATGAGGGTGGTGACAGTGCGGGGGAATGTGCAGCGTCATCTGCAGTCGATGTAAGTCGCCGAGACTGTAATCAGCGGCAGTGCTGTCTACAACACAGTGTAATAGGCTGACCTGTTCGTGCATCAGCTGACAGTGCTGGAAAAATCTGAAAAGTCTGTGTTAAATTTACAAAGTGTGAGCGGACAGCACTAACAAAAAACAAACCCATAAATGAATCGAAACATTTGTAAAGTGTTCTCCAAAAGTGCAGCATCAATGCCATATTACTGCTGTAATCGGGTTGTAAAGGTTGAACACTCAGATATATATAAACATATATATATATATATACAGTATATACGGCTGTGTGTTTATTTGGGATTGATTGAAGAAGTTATTTATTTACTCACGCAGCTGATATGGCTCTGATAAGACGACTCGGAGCCATCAAAAGGTGTTAAATGAACTGTGATGTGCGTGGACTGATTGAAACACTGCATCACTGTCGATCAATGTGGCTGAAATAATAAATAAAAAAACCTTGGCAGAGTGGGATTTATCCATCGGAGCGTCTAACAGTGGCATCCCTTTTGTCCGGTGCTGTTTGCTGCCCTTGAAGAACAATGAAGGCCAAAGTGTTGAGGTGGACGCTGTCCAGTTGGAGGCCGCCCTGCTGGCCTTCATTCAGACTCTCTGCAACTTCTCCACTTTGATATACCGGTAGTTGGAGTCATTAATGGGAATGAGAATTCACGCTCATTGATTCTGTTTTCACTGGTCCTGATGAACCGTGTGTTGCACAAGATTATGGCAGTGAAAGCTTGGTTGTTGTCTCAGACGACACACACACACACACACACACACACACACACACACACACACACACACACACACATAGGGTCTAATTTCCTTCGTCAGCCTAAAATCTGTCTGCAGTTCAAGCAGCACGCAGGTTTAGGATGCTCGATATAATGAGTCTGATTGATGCCGTAATGCTGCAGTACGACATCGTATCAGCTTCAACATGTGAGTGCACTTAACGGGGAGCACTCAAAGTTTCCCTTGTCGAATGGCTATTTAATACAATTTTATATGGAGGCAAGCTTCCAGGCCCCGGCACTGAGATCATGAAAGAGAGTGCGAGGAGGCACAGAGTCATTGTGGAAATGTTTTCATGGATCCTATCTCTTTCTTCAAGCTAAGATACAAATGGGAACAGATTTAAATCACTCATACGGTACATAGCCTCCGCTGTATGACTGCATATATTTGATTGTTGTCCATGATATGATAACGCTATGTGTTTTTTTAATAATGCATGAATAAACAGATGATCCCGAAGTGAATAAGCAGATATTAGAGAAGGGATGAGTTCTTCACAGAATCATTTCATGTTGAGATGACTTGTGGTTCCATCAGGATTTTCTCATTATTGTGGAAAATCGTATTTTAACGAGGTGCACGCTGGTCTTTTCACTTGTATGACGATTGAGTCAACATTATTCACTTAGAATGTATTTATTCCAAATGCCACGATGTGAAATCCTCTTTGAGAAGAGAAGCATTAGAAGACAAAACATTAGAAGAGGTGTTATGGTGGCCATTGTTTCAGCTACCCTAACATACTGTCGGCCTGCAATGGTTGATCCAATAACAGCAAACAAAAGAGACATAAAGTCTATATTTGGTGCGAAATGTCGGTTTGGCAGAAAGCTTAGATGACAATCTAATTTCAAGGTAATAACTCTACGTGATGTGTTTAATAATGCATGAATAAACAGATGTGAGTGGAGCAGCACAGGAGAAACAAAGCTCTCTGTGATCCCGAAGTGAATAAGCAAATATAAGAGAACGGCAGACTTTTAAGCACAATCACTTCATGTTGAAAACATTTGGATACATGATTCTCTCATAAGATTGGAAACAGTTCCTCTCGCACTTAGCATTGAATGTGCACTACCTCTTTTGTTGAAGAGGCTATCATCAGTATTTATAATAATACCAATGTGTCAAATGACTATGTGAAGAAAACATTGTGCAACGTGAAAATCTGCAGCTTCCCTCAGCTTTACAGAGTTTACAAACTGACACTATTCTGTGTCCGGATCCTGGAGTGACGGTGAGACACAGTTTACGAGTTGCCGTGCGTTTCAATCACAGAACCTGCATCATGTTCTGAGCAACATTCAAGTTGCTCCAGTACCTGTAGTCACTGTACTGGATATTGGTTTCTGTCAGCTCTCGCCTTTCATGTGTCAGTTAAGCGTTGCACCATGTGTGTTGCAAAGATGACGAGCCACTTCCTCTCCCCGAAAAGGAATTCAGAATATGACCAGACGAATTCTTTCATGCTACAGATGAAGACTTTGTACAGACATGCAGTGTTTGTTTAGCTGCTCCCCTCCACCTTTGATGTAGCATCGTTCAGCAGCCCCCGGGGGATTCATCTTTTCCACATTCACTTGGTTAAAAACAGTCTTTTACTCTGTGGTGTAAGCAAAAGGATCAGATACGCACCCACAGGGCTGACTGCTCAAACGGGTACTCAGAAACTCTACTTTAACCGCTGGCTGTGCAAACAGCATCATCAACAAAGACGACATACAAAACGCACTGCACGGGTACAACAGTTACACCCATGTTTCAGAAAGTTTAAATGTCTAGTGAGAAATAACCAGCGACACAAACTCTGGAAGGATAATCTCAGAGGAGTTACTGGTCTGCCTCTGATCGAACCACACAACTTCCTGTCAGACTTTCCTGAGTTGCAGAGGCTCACGAGAGATCAGGTGACAGTTGGTACATTTCTCAGCCACAGCTCTGCATGTTACAACACAAGTAGTCGTCTTTTTTCCAGCGAGAGAAATTGTATCTAGCAACAGCGCAGACATTTTCGTCACATTTATGACGTTTAAACTGGTCCGACAGCCGCAATTACAGAATTCACTGGAACTCCCAACTTCCCCTTTTGGAACTGTCCCGGCATGATATACTGTTCAGTGGGAGGGTTCAGACATAGTTTTAGCCAACACGACCAAAAACAGTTTTCAGTCACAAGTTGTGAAAACATATGACCGAAACACAGACATGCGAAAGAGTTCAGTCACATTATAGGAAGGCTTGCGCTCCTGGTTTTAGAGTCACATCCTCCCACGCCGCCGACATTGTGTCCAATTTTAGGTCATTGAGCGCATGTGAGTGCTTTGACAGAAAGTACTTTGCTGATTCTTTGCTGTGGGAGAGGGGAAAGGTCATTGCACTGCAGAAATGTAGAAGGAAGTCATTTATTATGTTGACAAGTGAAGTGATTCATGGTTCAATCAGGATTTTCAACAAGGAAAAACAAGTTTTATTCAACATTATTAACTTTATTAATACAAAAATGTGTTGATTTAAAATGATACAATGTGAACTCGTCTTAGAGAAGAGTAACATTGCAAGACAGAACGGTGTTTAAAGGTCTTATGGTGGGCCTTTTTAACACACTCAGCCTCCAATGGCTGAAGCATTCAATAAGAGCAAATAGAAAACGTGTTCTACGTTTTTTGTGACATCTTGGTGGAACGTTAAGATGACAATCAGGCGACTCTAAATTCTTCCCTGTCTTTGGCCTTCGTGCAGGGAGCGAGTGCAGGACACGGTGGGGCCTGTCTCCTGCTTTCATCTGATTAGACAGTGAAAGGGCTTTTTATAATCCAGATTTGGGCAGCAGCTGCCTTTTATTTTTTGCCTGATTTCTGCTGCTCTCGGACATCAGAGCTTCAGGCCAGACATCTTCTGCAGAGATTGTAATCAACTCAACTATTTTGGAAAGCCAGAGGTCAAAGGTCTTATTTTGATGAGGTTGTTACTCTGGATTTCTCTCGTCTCCTTTGTTTGACTGTTTTTTTTTTCTCTTTCTCTCTCACTGCTCGTCTCATATTTATTTTCGGTCTCTTCCTCTTGATGATGCCAGCATGCAACTGATGAATTACTAATCCGCCCTCTGCAGAAGTTTCCGGGGGAATCTTAATGACAATACTTGAATGAGTAGAATTGCACAATATAGGCATTATGCCGTATTATCCAGCTAATGGGACATTTATCTATAATTGAAACTGAAAATGTTACATAATATGCCAGCGTGAGCTCCAAACTGCAGCCTAATGTCGCAGCTTAAAGAACCATGCCAATGAATGTGTGTATGTTTTAGTCCATTTACTACAGATTGTAAATACTACACACAGCTAACCATTTTGCATTTTGTTTGTTTTAGATTTTGTATTTTTCCCACTGATCCAGGAAGCCATTACTTTCCATTGACTTCAATGAAGAATGAAAATCAGTCAGTAGATTGTTAATGTGCTGTCTGTAGATGGAGCTGAGAGCGTATCATTGTGTGATAATGCAGTTAAAGCTGCACTTATCAATCATTTTACATCAACAATGACTAAAACTACTATAAAATACCCTCTGGGCTGCCCCCAAGTGGTGAAAATGAATGCAGGTTTATGGTGCAGAATTATTAACAATTGATACTCTATCCCTTTAATTCTTAATGGATTACACAACTCATTACATTTCAAGGACCTGCTAATTGATTTTCATAATGTACTGAAATGAACAGACCCCAAACGGTTGGAAAAATCCATCCGGAAATCTAAAACTGTGTATCATGCACTTAAAAATGTACATTATTTGTAGAGCTAGAACATGGAACAACCCTGGCATGGTGGAACTAAGTTGATGAGATAGTTTGAGCATGCACCAGTGGTCTGCACTGGTTCCTCCAGGGAACACTGCTGCAGTATGAACCAGTGCATTACTCTTCAGCTATTATCCTCCACAGCTCATAATAAAAACACTTCACCCCTCCTGCAAGTTCCCTCTGGGACATGACAGCATCCTGTTCCACTTTTTTCCTCACTCTTTCTCTCCCCCCCCCCCCCCCCCCACATTTTTCTGATGCTGTTATATTTTCATGCGGTGAGAGGTAGCGAACACTATAAATCATCTGACTCCGGGCTCACCTTTCTTCCTCGCCTCTTTCTCCATCAGGGTGATCAATGCGGGGAAGAGCATGCTGAACGAGGACCAGGCCTCCTGTGAGAAGCTGTTCGTAAAGAAGCCGAGTGGCAAACATCGTAACTCGTCTATGCTGGAGGACAACGGGGTGAGCAAACTCCCCGAACGTCAGGCAAAATAAGCACTTTTAGTGTCTTCACCCTCAGGTGGCCACAAACACGATTCCAATTTGATCCTAATCTTGCTACAGGCAACTGATTGCTAACATGTTAGCTGTGTAAATATGTCAATGTTTCGATAAACATCTGTGATTGCAGGTTTAACGTGCCATATCTGGCTGAACATTGAGGGGTTTTTTTGCTCTCTAAAATCTAGATAGTGCAGTGATTCGAATAATTTACTTGACATAATAAAAAAAATGAATGTGCGAGCGCACACACACACACACACACACACTACAGGTTTGCCCTGTTGAGCTGGTGTTTCACAGGTGACGGGGTTCCATAGAGCACAGGCCAAAGAGATTGTAGTCCTGTCACCTTTCTAAACACAATTCATGTTCAGGCCAATATATCTGTTTGAGACCTATTACGCCTGTACACACACACACACACACACACACACACACATTCTCGTCCTCCATTTGGTGTAAATTAATTACGTCATCTCTTGTTGCCTCCCCCCCCCTCCCCCTCTTGAGTGTAGCATCAGAGCGGTGAGCAGATGCCACGTGCCTGTTTGTGTGTTCGTTAGTCATTCAGGTCAACTGTGCCTGTAAACATACCTTCAAACACAAAGGTGGCAACGCCTCTCCATCGCCCATTACATCATCGCAGAGCAGCAAAAAGCCCTGCGGTGACATTTGTCCCGTCGTCTGTGGAGGGAAAACTCCTCCCTAGGTGCGTGTGGCAGGCCAGCACACGTGGTACTGATAGCTTTTCAGCAACACGGCGCTAAAAACGTTACCGAAACTGGTTCACCGTCAGAAAGGATTTTAATCCTGCTGTTACAATTACAGTTATGCAATGGTGTACATTAATCTTTGAAATATTAAACAATGAACCCCCCCCTTGGAAAAAACCTCTCCCCGTCCCAGGACAATACGTCTTCCCAGGACTTCTACGTAACAGGAGAGGAAAAACGCTTGACTATCCCCTCCCTTATATTCATTCGCGACTCCTCCCCTTTTATCTATCTCCATTTTTATTGGCTGCCTACGCTCACTCCTCAGTAAACACCTGTCTCTGCATCTCGCTCTGCCTGCAACAAACACATTCAAATCCTGTCAGTTATGACTTACTCCCTTGTATAATCCTACAACACTTTATGTTTTTCTTAATTATGCATTCCCAAAACCCTTATGATTATGACTAATTATGAACCTTAATTATGAATTATTAAACACTATTATATCTACTATTCACCCCTGTTTTGCTCAAATTTCTTACAATTCCCCCCTAACCCACAGTTCACTGTGAGTTAGTTACGCGAATGTAGTAAGTTACTCAAATGTACTTAAATGTTGTTAGTTTACACAAATATCGTTAGTTACTCAAATGTCCCTGGAGACCTCCCCCCTACTCAATCCAGGAAGAGGCTCCCTATCTATCTAAACAGAGGCAAACAATTCATGCATACAGATAACATTTCAAGTATTTCTGTTCAGTCCGTTTCAAAATTGAGTCCGTAAAAAGAAGACAAAGAAGAAAATTTAATCCGTAAAAAGGGAAAAATTGAGTCCGTAAAAGGAAGACAAAAAAGGAAAATTTGATCCGTAAAAAAGGGAAAAATTGAGTCCGTAAAAGGAAGACAAAAAAAGGAAAATTTGATCCGTAAAAAAGGGAGAAATTGAGTCCGTAAAAGGAAGACAAAAAAGAAAATTTAAAAAGGGAAAGATAGAATCCGTAACAAAGGAAAAGATCGACTGCGTTGAAAATCACTGCCTTCCATGTCTTGGGGCTGGCAGGATCAGGATACAGCCTGTAGGCTAGAGAACACATACTGAGAAGCCTTGACTGTTCTTTTACACCTGTCAAACTTACATTTCTTAATCTTTTCACCCTAAAATCCCATTATAACCCATTAAACAAAAATAAAATCTCAAATTACTCATCCAGAACAATCAGTCTATTTCCCTAATTTCCAATATCTCACCGGATGTGTTAGAAGTCCATCTGGGCCTTTATCAGGTCCTTCAGGATCTCCGAGAGGATGGTCAGGAACCGCTTGTGAAGTTCCGCTATGGCACCGCTGGTGGCCTCATCTAGACTGTGGCCATCAGAAGCTCCAATTCTCCCTCATCCTCGACACATAACTGGTTGCCCTGGACTGGTGTCTGGCTCATCATTGAAGCAATAAACCCCTGTAGAAGTCCACGGATGCAAGGGAACCCACATCCACAGACGACTAGGAGGCCTACGACGACAACACACAGAGTAATTACGATTGACAAAATTGTATGTTTCCACTTGCCAAACATACTCTCCAACCAGTCGGTGAATGGATCAGCGGCACCAGAGTTCTCCGCTAGCTCTTGGCTGAGTGCTGTCAGTCCCTCCAGAGCCCTGGTCACCGATCCATCAGGAGCTGTGTTATTTGGAATGAAAGTACAGCAAGCAGTCCCAAACATCTGACAAACGCCACCTTTCTCTGCTAATATCATATCTAATGCCATTCTGTTCTGCAAGGTCATTAAACTAGTCTTCGCCAGCTGTGCATGCAGTCCTGATATGGCATCTCTGGTGAAGTTTACAAAACGCTGTTGGTTGTAGTAAATGTAGTTGATCCAATCGACATTTTTATTAATCGTTACCCACCAGAAAAATGCAGATTCAAAACCGGCAGCTATCTGATTTCTGGCTTTGAATTCATCCGGCACCCCCCTTGGCACTCCTATGCCATCTATGTATACTTGGTCATCGAAGGCTCCCTTCGGCCTACCAGCATCTCTTTTGGATCTTCTGTTAGCATGTGGGTGTGGAGAGATGAGTTCTTTATATGTTACATCATTGACAGGCAAGATATAGAATGGTAATATAAGTTGCACCAATGCACATCTGCCTGTCCAATCTTTAGGCAGGATTGGATATATGGTTCCTCCTCCACACCACCACCATAAATCAGCTCTGGGTGCTGTCTGTCTTAACACACTGTTATATAGATAGTCGCTAGCATTGTGACTGTTGCTACAATTTGCTTCAATAATACTGCCTACATTGGGCCCCATAGCTGTATCTGAGACTATACAATCAAATGGACCCTCTGAAACCTTGAACAGAGGTGGGGAATTATATTCTACAGGTGGGTAATCCCAGTGCAGCCCCTGACAAGTGTGATGGAGGGGCAAGGTGTCATCAGTAAACAGAGTTAAAATACAACTAAATTCAGGGCTTAGGGGTCTAAATCTTGAAGGAACTGGTGTTGCTAGGGGTCTAGGCCCTGAACACACAATGCAATCTGTACTTCTCTGACTTGAAGCCGTATATTGTACCCACCGGAGCCATAAATTCCCATCTGCCATCGCAGTTTCCACCCCCGGTACCTCATTCTCTGCATCAGTCGTATGTCGAACCTGGTCATCCATGATCTTTTTGGCAGGCTTAACAATGACCCTAATAAGCCCTTGTGGAGCAGGACTATCAGTAGTTGCCTTTCCCTGTACTACGTAAAGTCCTCCGTCAGTCAGTTTTGGGTCTGTTAAGGTAAGTCTTAAAGGATTACATCTACCCACCCCTTTTCTACACATGTGATAAGAAGCTGGGGCATTTAACATCTTTAGTCGGTCTTTAAGACCTGGGTTGGGGTCTTTTCCTAAACCCCCGCCAGCTGTGTTCATCGTTGCCCATCCCCAATCTTCACAATCACAGTTATGATACGATAACAGCTTACCATACTTATTTGTGGCGGGCCCACACTCGTCAGTTATGATGCACAAGGTCTTGGACATCCAACCGTAGGTGTGTTCATACCTGGGACAGGAAACGACTTCACAGAAGTCGAACTGGACCGTTGATGTTGTACCTTCTTTGAACGTAAGAGTGAGAGTTACATTTTCATAGGTGAGTGTCGTCGGAGAAGCCTCTCTACGTGGTCTGAGATTGGTTTGATTAGTTACTGAAGCTAAATTTCGAATCCTGATGTAGTCATGCCTGTGTTCTGGCTCCTGTCTGTGGTTAATTCCCCACACTAAGAGGGAAACTACTGAAATCAGGAAGAAAGCAATTACAGACTTCCATAACCTACTGAAGCTAGAGTCTCCCAATGGAAGGCCTCGCTTAAACTGTGGGGGAAACGTCATTGTCAGTACTGTCTAAACCCTCTTTTGAGGTGTCTTTAACTTCAAATTTTGCCTGTCTGACGTTCAATCCTGTCTCTGCGAGTGTCACACTCGTTACCTTCGCTGCTGCACAGTGTGTGAGGTGGTGCCAAGTAGCTCCAGGTTTACCTTTCACCTTTACTGCATGTGAGGTTGCCAATACTACCTCCCATGGACCGGTCCACCTTGGTTCACTCCACTTGCGTTTGTGGACTTTTATCCACACCAGACTGCCTGGTGACACGACAGGAGGCGGCTTCCTTTCGTCAGCTGCTGCTTCTGCGTTTGTCACCTGAGAAAACAAAACTCGGCTCATGTTAGTTAGCGCTCTTGTGTATTCCTCAATTTCTAAAGTTAGCAAGTCTAGGCTAGGTCCATGGCTACTGGTCCGAGGTGGGCCAGACATAGGCCTCCCTGTGAGTAGCTCATGTGGTGTTAAGTGTGTACTATTGTGTTCTGTATTTCTCATGGACATTAGTGCCAAAGGCAAGGCGTCTGGCCATTTGATAGATGTGGTGTGACAGATTTTAGCAATTTTCCTTTTTAAAGTTTGATTAGCTCTCTCCACTATTCCCTGAGATACTGGATGATAAACTGATCCAAACCTATGTTGGATTCCTAGACACTTTTCTACTGCTGCTAAGTGTACATTAGTAAAATGAGAGCCATTGTCTGAATGTATAACTCTCGGGAGACCATATCTCGGAACAAGTTCATTCCTGAGCCACTTTACCACTGTTGCACCATCTGTTTCTTGTCCTGAAGTTTTCTATTGAGTTCTCTGTCAGCCTCTTTTATTTGAAGTTTCAACAGTCGCTGCGTCATTTTCTTTATGTCATCTTCTCCACTTGTCTCCTCCGCTAGATGCCTTTGGGTGTAGTGAGTAAGGTGTTCTCTCCACATGGCATCAGTCATGTTACTCAATCCCACTACTCCACGCAGTGCTGTTCGTACTGTTGGGGGCAGGCCCTGCTGTACAGTGTGCCGCCATACAACAGTGGTGGCCTCATCGCTGTCATGTCTCCCTCCTGTGGCCATAAACCACTCTACTTCAGCTCTTTTCAGATACTGATGTGTCTCTTCCTCTGATTTTATCTTCAGTCCAGAAAGAGAGTTCATATTGGGTTTTGTGGCCCAGATGCCCCTCATTGCTGACCAGAAAACTCCTCGAAAGTTGTCAAATGAGGTTTCATCCCCCCTATTGGTCGTTCCTGTACTTACTTCCAAAATATTCAGTTGGGCTGTTCCTTCTGTTCGGATTATCATGGCACGGATGTCTCCCAATGCCAATTTATCAGCTGCTGTGAGTTTTTCAAAGACACGGATCCACGGATTGGCTCCACCGGCCAGCGGTGGCAACGCCTTTTCCAGTGCGTCCATGTCTCGATGTCCCCATGGCACAAACTCAGCTTGTCCGTTGGATTTTACCAGCAGGGGGTACTGTTGGGTATGGGCTAATGGTGTCATCTCACCTCTTACAGGATAGATGTGATCTCCATAGCGCTCTGGTTGACGCCTGTTCCTACTGGATCGTCTGGCAGGTGAGCGACCTCCATCTTCTCCTTCTGCTCTCTTTCTTCTGTCCTCATCAGTGTCTTCATCGCCACTGGCGATTGCTGTCCGTCTGTTCTCAGGGGTGAGGAACAAGTAACCTTTTGCTTTATACTCACCCATCCTCAGATTCCCTTCCTTTTCCTCTTCACTTTTTTCCTGTCTTCCTTTCTTGTCTGATGTCAATTCTTGATGGTTTCTAAACCACTCTTGTTCCCAGATAAGTTGTTTGTCATGACGTTGTTCCCGGGGCAACATCTCTGGAGCTTGGATATCACCGAAGGGCCCTGAGGTCTCTCCTTCAGCTCTGCCACTCTTTGCCCCTTGCTGGTCATGGCAACTCTCTGGAGTACTTACCGTCACTCCTGTACTGTCAGTCTGTGAGCTGATGTCTTCAAGCTCGTTCCTAGACCTGCGTCCCTCTTCACTCTCCTCTTCCATATCCAATGTTCCCCCTTTGACTCTGTAGACAGGTGCTTGGATTGAGGGATAGATTGTTCTCTTCACTTTCACATATGGCGGGGGAGGTGAGGAAAGCTCAGTCTGTCCATGTGCTTCTGTCAGCACTGACGGGTATACTGCTGTGTTGCCAGGGGTGTCAGGTCTGGGAGTGGTGGATTTGAAGCCAGTCTCCTTCAGGACCTCAGGTAGTCCTACTGCATCTGGAAGGGTGTTCGGGTCGACCGCTTTCCAGTACGTGAGCAGACGCTTGGTATCTGCACACCTCTTTTCTTCCATATTGCGGGCCCTGCTCCTACCTAATTTGTTCAGGCGACTGGCTCCCACATGATCTGCAACAGCGTTGTTCCTAGCCTTCGCAGCTTCTCTCCACACTTTGCATCTGTGTTCAGCCGTGGGTGCCGTCACCGTTGGAAACCACCCGTTCCTCTGCCACTTCTTCAGATATTTTCTCATCCTCTCCCATTCCTTTCCCCTCTCTTTGGGCACCGTTTGGTCCTCCATCCTTTCTCTGGCTCTTCCCAACATTTCCTGAGCAGTTAAGACGGCCATTCTATCTCCTAGGTGAGCTCAACGTTCACTCACCCGTCGTAGCACCGTCCGCGTCAAAGTCGATTCTTCGGAACTGTGTAAATTAGTGAATGTACCAAAATTAGTCAAGACGGGATACGTGAAGAAATTTTGAACCAAAATTGAACCTAGAACTCTTAAACAAATGCAACACCTAAATCAGAATCAAAATCAGATCCTAATTCGAATTCAAAAGGTTTAAAATCAAAATTACGCTTAAATTAAAAAATCAATAATTAATCAAAAAAATTAATCAATAAAATCAATTAAGATTAAGATTCCAAATCAAATGTAAAATCGAAATTAAAATGAAATTAAAAGTTAATAATTAATCAATTACTAATAGCAATAAAAAATCAATTAAGATTACGATTCCAAATCAAAGTTAAATGGTTTAAAATCGAAATTAAAAATGAAATTAAAAGTTAATAATTACTAAAAGCAATAAAAAATTATCAATATCAAAATTCAAATAGTTCAAAATCAGAATTAAAATTAAATAAAAAATGAATAATTAATCAATTAAAAAAAACAATTAAAAATTATCAATATCAAAATCTAAATTCAATAACTGTATTCAAAACATTCAAACAGCAAAGCCAATGTAAGTCAAACTACAATTACAATCCACACTGCAATCATTGACACCTCAGCAACACCACACAGCACAATAATAATCACATTTACTACTGAATCACTATTAAGTTCAAGAATTGAAGGAGCACAACTGAAACCATTAATCTTTGTTAAAATGCTGAATTAAAATCAAAGTCAACAACTAAAGTTATAATGCTTAATTAAAACTAAAGTCAGGATGTAAGCACAAAGGTCATAGACAATGAATTTCTAAGACTGTTTTGTGTAATTTATCTAGGAAGCCACTGGGTGGCATAAAACTATGCTGTGGTTGTCTCTCTAAGCCACCAGATGTCAGCCTTTTTAATACTAATGTAATGACAGATTCAAAACACTAGGTTTAATATTATTATTATCATTAACTAGCAGTTACTCCTCCTGGTCACTAGTTGGTGGAGTTGCTTTCTGGCGTTTTCTTCTTCTACGGTTTATCTACCTTCCTGTTTACATTCAGCCTTTGCCAGCAAATATACTACGTAAATGCTAACGGAATATGCTAACGGAATGCTAACAGCAAAAACGGAGCTTCTAACGCACACACAAGTTTCACCAAAATCCCACACTTTATTTCCACTCATACGCCTTCTGTCTCCTCTCACACTCCAGCAGTTATTTTCTTTACAAGCACTTTTATTTTTCATACACAGTACAATAAACCCGGAGCTACGTCGTAGCCAACGTTAGCTCCTCTCACAGCTGCCACAAATCACGCAACAGTATCCATCATTTTAAACGTATTTCCACGCTGCTAAAACACAGACTAGTCACACGTATTATTGGACTTATTTATTCATCAGTTTAAACGTATTTCCACGCTGCTAAAACACAGACTAGTCACACGTATTCTTGGACTTATTGTCCGGTTTTTTCCCTTAAACCTCCGGTTAACCGGCTTTTTGCTTCTCCAGACCCGGGTTCACTGTTACGTATATGAAACGCGAGTTATTCACTGCCAACGCCAAAACCACTCACCCAGTCCGCCTAGTACCGCCAAAAGCCGTTATTCTACGTATTCTGAATCATCCACATGACCCTCTAATTATACATTCACAGCCAAAACAAGCGAGTGTGTCTTTCCTGAAGTCTGCGCCTCAGAAGCTAACTCCCGCTAGCCTAGCTTTCTAAGCAACTTATGCGACGGGACCCGAAATTCGTGGACAAAGCCCACAAAGGATTGCACACCTAAGCCCCTCAAAGTCACGACATCTCAGTTCGCCTCGCTACATAACTGCTTTTGAACAGTTGTCAGCACAAACCCAGCCATGCATCCCAGAGCCGGAAGATCTCAGAGCGATGCAAAGCTAGTCCGCTCTAGCTAATCAACTGCTTGGTACAAATGTGATGATTTAATTACTTACATACACAGCGCTGTCCGTCTTTAATTAATTCTTAGGATCCTTTTACTCTTGACTTGTCCCTTTAATGCATGCTACAAATATACTCTCATTGCAAACTGCAGCTAGCTCAGCTCAAAGCCTGCTCACACACGCGCCTTTTTTTTTCACACCCCTCACAGAACAAAGGCACGTTAGCAGGGCCAACACCGGCCGGCCACATCTCCAAATAAATTGTCCTATAACTACCTAGACAGACTTCGTTAGGTGCTGTTCTTACCTTGTATTGGCGCCTTGGAGATGTAGGTGGCCGATGCCGTCCAGCATCCGTGTCTCGTCCCGCAAGCTACCTCCTGGATCTGGCTCGCCAAATTTGTGGAGGGAAAACTCCTCCCTAGGTGCGTGTGGCAGGCCAGCACACGTGGTACTGATAGCTTTTCAGCAACACGGCGCTAAAAACGTTACCGAAACTGGTTCACCGTCAGAAAGGATTTTAATCCTGCTGTTACAATTACAGTTATGCAATGGTGTACATTAATCTTTGAAATATTAAACAATGAACCCCCCCCTTGGAAAAAACCTCTCCCCGTCCCAGGACAATACGTCTTCCCAGGACTTCTACGTAACAGGAGAGGAAAAACGCTTGACTATCCCCTCCCTTATATTCATTCGCGACTCCTCCCCTTTTATCTATCTCCATTTTTATTGGCTGCCTACGCTCACTCCTCAGTAAACGCCTGTCTCTGCATCTCGCTCTGCCTGCAACAAACACATTCAAATCCTGTCAGTTATGACTTACTCCCTTGTATAATCCTACAACACTTTATGTTTTTCTTAATTATGCATTCCCAAAACCCTTATGATTATGACTAATTATGAACCTTAATTATGAATTATTAAACACTATTATATCTACTATTCACCCCTGTTTTGCTCAAATTTCTTACAGTCCCTCCATCACTTGTGTGGATCCTGTCAGGACTAATATCAGAACAGTTTATTCTCACTGTAGGTCAATATTATTTTCTTGGGTTTTTGCACACTACTGTTCAATATTGTTTGTGCCATATAGATCATAAAAAGTAGACCAACAACATTTTCCTGTCCTGCCAGCTTTCAAATCATATTATAATCTAGATTTGCTGCAGGGACCTGAACTGGAAGAAGCATATTGCTTCGCATTAAAATGTTACCAGCTGCAGACCCAGAGAGCCTGTAAACACTCACAAAGCTGTTCCTTCTGCTCAGAGTCGTAATCTCATGGGAGGTTTTTAAATTGTTACCAAAGGCATTTTTACTTCTCTTTTTTCTATATTACGACTACTAGTTTTTACTACATTTATTTTAAATGTTGTTATGCTCATATACATTTTTCAGGATGGTACAGGAATCCCTCTCCACTTTTGGGGCGTGTTTGATGGACATGCAGGTTCTGGAGCCGCCATCATGGCGTCCAAACTTCTTCACCGCCTCATCAGAGACCGTTTGGGAGAAGTCTGTCACCTGCTGGAGAACCCCACCAGCGCACCTCCTATCTGCCTCGCCAAGAACGGCAGCCCGTACCAGGCGGACGCCAAGAAGGGGGCCGCACAGGAGACAGGGGACCCCGACGCTGTCACAGACGCCTCAGTGCGCTTTCACATGGAGAAGGTTGTCAGTTTGGAGAGCCTGGTGATGGGAGTCATAGAGACCGCCTTCACACAGATGGTGAGCAGATGATCACTAACAAGCTCTGTGAGAGAACAAGGCAACAGTACTTTGCATATTTCAAGCTGCACGAGGTATCTGTCCACATGTTTATCTTCAAACAGAAACATTACTGAAGAGTTTAACTTAAATCCACGGAAAACACTGCGGGTTTACCATCTCAGCTGTTCTGTTATGATTTGCACCAACGGGATTATTTTGGTCACTCTAACTTCCATTCAAAGCTTTTGCTAGAGACGTGGCTCACGTGATGACAATGTTGGCCTGTTTGTTGGTCCACGACTTTGATCCAGGCTGAAATATCTCAACGATTGGATGGACGGCTGTGAAACTCATGTTCCCCTCAGAATGATTTGTGATAATTTTGGTGATCCCTGAACTTTTCATCGAGCGCCATCATCAGATTCTACTTTTACTTTGTCCAGTCTCTTTTTATTAACATCTGTAAAGCGAATGACATTCCCATCAGCCTCGGCTGCTCTTTGTGTTTAGCGCGAATTAGAAGTTGTCAGCATGCTAACATGCTAATCTCAGGTGGTGAACATGACCCACAGCCGATGTAATGTATTCACAAAGCCTGCTTGTTTCGCTCCTCTTCATCAGCACTGCTGTTTTGTCTTGAATATAAACATTTATGGAGAAAATAATGAGCCAATCAAGGTGCTGGGAGCTCATTAACCTGAGAGGTTTTTACTCTTTGTATTTCAGGATGACCTGATTGAAAAGGAGAAAACATCATATGCCATCTCTGGTGGATGCTGTGCCTTAGCTGCCATTTATTTAATGGGGAAGCTCTACGTAGCCAATGCTGGAGATAGCAGGTAAGAGAACTGAAAGATGCTCTTTACTGCCGACCACAGGATCAAATCTGTGTGAATGTGTTCACTCTCCACTGTATTGTGTCTGGAGCTTTATGTGGGAGATCTTCTCAGAGACAGTAGTTTCTTGAGCCCCCTGGGGTTCACTTTGAGTACTGCAGCATCATTTAGCCTTCTGCTACCAACAATCTTTCTTACCAACCTACTCATATGAGAAAAAAAAAGGAAAATATAGTATTGTCTTTGTGAACCTTCTCACTTCGGTCCCCCCTTCTTCTTTCCCTCTCCAGGGCCATAATCATACGAAACAATGAAGTGATTCCAATGACGAATGAATTCACACCGGAGTCAGAGAGACAGCGGCTACAGTATCTGGTAATCTTCTGTCTTCTATGTTTCAAATACAATTATTTTAAGAACACCCGACAAATAAACGTAATGTATAGAATCCGTTCGAGGGGATTTCATAATCTGGTAAGTACATAAGCTGTAAAAGGAGTATACATATTAATAGTTGATCTTTACAGTCAAATGAGGTTTTACCAACAGAAAAGTTGAGCGTGATAAGCAGGCACCCTAAAGACGAGGGAGGAAATCCTGTCTCACGCAGAAATAATGTGATGTTCATGGGTTTTAGTTCTGAGTCACCGAGTGGGTGGATGATGTTTGCTGCTAAAACAGGGAGCTGTTTCGGTATACAGCATACGGTCCTGCAAGTCTTCTGTTACACATGCAATCTCATAGCTTCCCTTCAGAGGTGTGACAGACATTTACAGGTAAAGCGTTTCATTCTGTAGTTTGACGCGACCTGCCCCATTTTGTGTGTCACTCCAGGGCTTCCTGAGGCCAGAGCTCCTGGGTAACGAGTTCACTCACATTGAGTTCCCTCGTAGGATCCAGCACAGCGAGCTGGGCAAAAAGATGCTCTACAGAGACCACACCATGACTGGCTGGTAAACCCCAAGTTCCTTTTTAATCACACATCTGACTGTTAATCACTTATGAACACTTTACTCTGTACTGGGTTCAAATTGCTTGTTGAACAAGTTTCAATCCCGAAATATACATTTTACAATGACACAAAAAACAGAGAAAAGCAGCAAATATTAATATTTGAAAAACTACAACCAGTGAAAAAAACGACTTGAAGTGTGTAGGATCTGGCGGCATCTAGCAGAGAGGGTGCAGATTGCAACCAACTGAAACTTCTCCCGTGCAGCAAGAGTGTAGAGTGACAACTATGGTGGCCAGCACGAAAATGTGAAAAACTCAAACTATCTAGAGCCAGTGATTGGTATGTCCCTTCTGGGCTACTGTAGAAACATGGTGGCTGGCTCCGTATGCAGATATAAACGTCTCATTCTAGGTAACGAAAACACTTTTTTCTGAATTTTTTTTTTTAAACATACTTATTAATATGATATTTCATTTCCTGCCAATGGATCCCCCTAAATGCTACACACTGTTCCTTTAAACATGACTTATCAAAGTTGTTGCTTGATCATTTTCCAGTATTTCAGTCATTTACATCTTAGATCTGTTGGTTGTTTTCGTTTTTAGGGCTTATAAGACGATTGTTGAAGATGATCTGAAATTCCCCCTGATATATGGAGAGGGTAAAAAGGTAAGAAACAGGGGAAACCCAATGCATGGTGCTCGACAAATCCTCTACAGCTGATACATTTACTGTGTGGTCTTTCAGTCTGTCTGTGCAGATGAATGAAATGATGTGGCATTTTTACATCTACAAGTTATTTGTTGAATTATTTTGCGTTCGCCCAGGTAGAGATGAGACCTGCTCCACATTTTCATTATTGTCCGAGAGGACATGGTCTTCACTTGGTAATCCCTCATAAGTGGATTTTCTCAGAACTGAATCACATCCCGAACCAATAACCGACTCCATTGTGTGTTTGTATACAGGCACGCGTCATGGCGACAATCGGAGTGACCCGTGGGCTGGGAGATCATGACCTGAAGGTGTACAACTCCAACATCTACATCAAGCCCTTCCTCTCATGCGTCCCTGAGGTGAGTGCCTCGTCGCTATCGCCACCTCGGAGCCTTTAGCAGACATGTGAGCAGCTTTTGGGCCCTGGGCTTCCCTTTGTCTGCTGTTGCTCAAAAGATGTGCGCGTTTGTTGCCGTTTTGCAGGCTCAGATGTTTTGCAGAGAAACAGATTTGTTCACTGCACCAAACATTTTTTCACCTTTTTATTTAAAGATATTTTACAGCAAAGCATGGGAACCGAGTGGGGTTTACGTTTCTTACTGTATGGTCTGTATGTCCACATTGTGACATACAGATAGGTGCTCCACATCTAAAATGTTGAGCTATAATTCATCATGAATTTGTTCATACATTATTTAACTCCATTAGGTTCTGTTGTTTGCTGGCATCCAGTAGAATTTTAGAGATCTTCTTATTATGACGTCTTCTGTTATCAATCCAAGATAAAATATAAAAAAACAGAAATAAGTTTGTGCACACTGAGAAGGTTGTGTCTGTGCAAACAATCAGGCTGGCTCATACTCACTTGTGACTAAATTCATTTGTGAGCCCTGATAAAGTTTCGAGATGATTCTTGAATAAAATGCCATTTTTCTTTTTTTTTCATCACATAATAATCCCTGACCTGTAAATATCTAAATATATCTTTGCATCTTCCAGCATAAACACCCAAGAACAAACAGTTATCATGACAGCATGACCAATACAACTTCATCAATAATATCTCTTATTGTCACAGGTGAAGGTTTATAACTTGGACGAAAACAAACACGGCCCAGACGACGTCTTGGTCATGGGCACAGATGGATTGTGGGACGTAACGACGGACAGGGAAGCGGCAGATGCCGTGTCAGCTTACTTGTCTGGCTGTGACCCCTCTGACCCCATGAGGTATGCCCTGTAATCCATTACATTCGGCCTTTTATTTGTTCCGTCGTGTTGTGCCGTGTGAACATGAAAGCTGCTTTCAGAAAACCTGCGTAAAGTAGTTCTGAGTATGTCCACTCGGTGGTGACAAATACTCAGGTCTCCTGCATAGTTGTACTTCATGGGATTTATGAACATGTATGCAGATTTCAGGACGTTTTTAAGATTTTGTTAATGTACACTATTTATAGCCTAATGTTTGATTTGATTTCAATTGTGTAATATTATATAGAGACGTTAAAGTTGTTGACAACTACAAAAAAAGGGGGGAAATAAAATGTTACCCAACTGACTAAGTCAGAAATGCACCAAAATCATGTCTTCAGTGACCACTGTGCAAAGAGCAAGCTTCATTTTGTCTGATATACTCAAGTGACTGAATATGAATCTGTATTTTGCATGTGTGTTTGTGCTCGTCTTAAATTCCAGTGCGTCTCACGACTGTAATTCGTATTTATTTCTGCCCTCTGTGTGTTACTCAGGTACACTCTGGCAGCCCAGGACCTGCTGATGAGGTCACGAGGCGTGCTGAAAGAGCGCGGCTGGCGGCTACCCAATGAAAGACTGGGCTCAGGCGATGACATCACTGTGTTTGTCATCCCACTGGCGAGGCAGGAGTCAGAGACATGACAAGGTGTCGCAGTGACCGCTGTGACAGGGATGACGCCTTCAGGGTACCTTCCCACGGTGCCTCCAAGCTCCCTAAACCCTTCGAAAAAAGCACCTTTGTCATATGACTCGGATCTGATCAGCACCTTCATCAACCCAGACTGCACCCAGTCCAAGCCGCTTCACTTCAGCCCAACCCAGGATCATATCATTTGGTTGTTCTCAGACATGTAACAAAAGATTTTCGGTGACATTATAAGAGGTGTCACACGCTTCCTCCCAGACCTGCTGTTTGTGACCGTCGCCAGCGTGAATTAAACTCCTCGTAGTATTTTTGTTTCCTGTTTATGTTCATGGCTGGACCGCTCCTCAATCCTTTGAATGGATTGTTCATTTTCATGTCACACCCTGAATGTGACTCCCTTTTGTAAAAAAGAAAAGCCTCCCTCGGTTTCACAATCATTTTAGGGGATTGCAGTAAAGAATGTCAAGAAACCAAAGAGATGTCGTTAAGGCATAAGGTTGGAAATCTGTAAAAAATACAAAAACATAAAAGATAAACAAGCAAACAAAAAATCATTAGATTCATGTCTGTACATTAAAGATGCATGTAGGAAGTAAAAACAGTGGAATGGACCTTTTTTTAGCACTGGACTCAAACCGAATCAGTTGGGTCTGTATCGCTGTACTTCCTGTGTTAATGATGAATGAATGACGACACCGTGGCACTTGCAGCCTGTTGCACATGCTCTGTGTTAGCCTGTTGCTTTGCGATACCTTGAATGTGCTTATAAACAATTTGTTTTCTTTTTGTCGTTACATTAAAAAAGGTTCCACTTGTGTTTAGTGAAAAAAGAATATGAAAGAAAAGGATCATTTGTTTAATTGGACATGAGAAAGTAATCTGTTTTCAGTAAATGTCTCGGTATAGTAAGATGTGATAAACTTCACACATATGCCTTATTAAGAGATGAAGGGGTTGTTTCCCCCTCTGCACTAAATTTGATCCTTTTAGAAGAGCATTGTATGACCTGAAATGTACCGTAGACCTATTTTTTTTAATCATTTTTGTTGTGTTATTTAGATTAGCCATATATTTTTGAAGACAACATGGTTGTAAGCAGTATCAAAAGTTTTATTTTCATGTTTTCTATCCATTAACTGTGTGTTTAGAGAGCCGGTGTGTCCCATTATAGGAGGTAGAGGGATAATGTGTACCAGCTTGGAAATAAATCAGATGTTTTCCCATTTGCTTTGAACTTGTTTATTTCCTCAGTCCATTACTCAGAAGGAAATGAACCTTTGGTGTGTTCAACTAATGAGTGAGAATAGTTCAGAGAGCCTGTCACTGATAATTACAGCTTGACGAAGAAGAAAGTTCAGTTCCTAAACTTTTTCCTCCACTGACTTGTATAAGACTCCACTACTGCTAAAAGTCTTCCATCCGGAACTTTACTTGAGCAATAAAATATTCCCTGCAAAACCACTCAGTTTATACAGAATGGACCCTTCCAGTGTTATGCTACTCGATATTATTTCGTTGATTGTTGTTATTGCGTTAACATGGAAGCAGCATTTTAATGTCTGTGCGGATGGAACTAATTTTAACTTGTTGGAGAAGTTGAAGGCCTCCATTGTCCACCCACACGGGTGTTTTCACTTGTACCTGATTAGGCTTAATTCCTTTAGGACTGTGTTAGTGTACGTGACAAACAGAACAAGGACTCACTGAAAGACAACAGCTCCATAGCACTACTCGACATCTAGAACTCCACGGGTAACATTTAATCCTTTTAATATCAGACTAAATATTCTTTGTTCTCAGTTACAGTTCAATTCAACACAGCAGGGAAAACAGCCAATGCACAATCAATACACATACAGTATACAGCCATATAAAACAGGTATTCTAGGTAAACCAGATAACAATAAAAATCTGTATCTCTTCAGAATTGATGGATTACAGGTCTGTGAAAAGAGATAAAAGCTCTAATCAACCTCAACCTGATCAGCAACATTAACTGACAACACTGTGTGAGTGTGCAGGGCTTCTAATCAATACGTTGATCGGCAGTGCCTTTGTGTGTAAAATCTTTAATTGTAAAGAAACTAAGAACAATCGCTGAAAATGAATGTAGAGTCCAAAAGTAGTTTACAACATTTCCCTTTGAAGGGTTGTGGAGTAGAGGCATACAAGTTAAGTACAAAATGCTGCAAAATTGTACTTCACTACAGCACTTGAATGTATTTAGTACTTTCCACCACTGTTTTTTATTTCGTCAATCAAGAAAAGAAAGACAGACTATAATTCCGTTCAGATTATATTTGAGGTAACTCAAAGACGCACCTCGTAGCCTGCAGCAATTGAGTGTCTGTTCAGGTATTTATTGTCAGAGGGAAACACTGGTGAGATCCACACCCAGCCCTCCTGTTGCACGAGACTTCTTGAACTACGGATGATGTCATCTTTGACCGGGGAGGGGAGGGGGGACCTGAGTAACTCGAGCGCCCGCATCAGGTCTGTCAAATTAGTTAGAAGTAACCATAACAATACCGGAAGTACGAGCAGTAGCCTACAAAATAACAGTGTAAACTTTAATGTCGCTTCAGGGGACAATGGTAAAAGTAAGCTATTTGCTATTAGCATATTAGTGTACAAAATAATGAATGTAAAATATTAAATATTGACGATATATCATAAATCAACGCTGTCACAGCAGGGTTTTTTGACAGTTGATGGAAAACAATGCACAGATTATAAACCATACCAGAATCCAACCAATTGTCCTGTAGGCCTACTTGTCTGCCAAGTTGCTCCAGGTTTTCTGTGATTTGATGGAACACAATTATGTTTAAGAAAATGCACCATTTGAGCACAATATAAGGTCACACGATTATGCAGTCTAATAATGGAGGACAGAGTTAATATTATACTTTAGTGGTATAAATGTATTTATATATATTTATATTAATTCAAATTATCAAACGTTGAACTTTTGGGGGCCTGGGGCAATTAGTGATCTAACCTTGCACCAAATTCCTTTAGGCAATTTACTAAAAATAATAAAAAAAAACACAAATGTCAAATATCTCTAAATATTGTGTGGTCCTATGTTTGTTTTTAAAGATTTCAACACTGTTGTATTTTCTAGAGAACTTTATATTATACAAACAAACTAATATTCCATGTCACATTCATATAGAATTATTTTTATGACTGGAGGCTCTGAACTAATCACCTGTGTGAAGACGACCGTGATGGATTCTAACCGTAACGACCTAGCCCTTTTATTTTGAAAGTCCTAAACGGAACCGGTTGTCGGTTAGCTTCGCCAGCTTGTCGGTGGGAGGCTCTTGCTCGCCTGCCCCGTTTCTCAGCACCTTCTCTATATAATAAGCGAATACTGCAGCAAGAAGTGACTGAGTGTGTCTGTGTGTACATGTGTGTGTGTCACGATCGTGACGAAAGCGGGGGATTCATATTCATAAAAACCTGTCATCTGGCTGCTGACAGGTAATTATGAAGCTGTAGTTTGACTTGACTGATTACATGGCTCACTTATGAGGTGAGAGAACAAGGTGGTGGCTTGTCCTTATACTGACATTCGCCTTTCTCCTGTTTAGCTGTTAGTTTAATCCCTGACTGTAATGAAGTAGACAAGCAGCGCGAGTGTAGTTGTGTTTCTGTTACAACTGTTGATGGCCTCATTGTTGGTCGAGTTAAAGTCAACGCAGCAGATCATGTTCCTACAGTCTACTGTTGCGACCTCAATAAGCACCAGCATGGCAAGTCTCCTAATGAGCTATTTCTATTCCTCGCAGCGTTTCATTTCCTCATTGTTCAGTCTCTTTGAACAATGATTTGCAAACACAACAAAAATTAAAAAAAGGTGAAATCTGGTTCGTTATTTAGGCTGAAAACGCCCACATTGGCTGAATGATGTGTATTTAAAGAAAAGGTCTGATCACATCAATTTAATCAGATTGAAATAGGAAGGTCACATTCATAACTTCAAATTCACAATAAATGATTACGTATTGTCCTCGTCCTCCTGAATATTTTAGCTGTAATAGCAAATATATATTCTTAAACTCTTGCAGATAGATGTTGACCGCAAAACGAGTGCTAAAACAATTTCGTCAATTATCATTTTAAAATGTAATATTTTTGTGTTTTAATAGATGCTAAGCAATCAATACAACTGGATATGAGCAGGTTGAACAACACACTTGTGCATTTTGTGTCTGCTAAATGTATTCTTGCTTTATATATTAGAGCTACATCTAACGATTGTTGTTATCTATAAGCTTGCTGATTATTTGAAATCATTCATTTGTTTTTTTTGGTCTGTAAAATATCAAAGTAGTGAAAAATATACATCAAAATTCTAGTAGCTTGATTTGTCCAATGGACAAAACATTTATTTGCCCTTTTATAGAGTACTTTAGAGCTGCGTACAGCAAATCAGCATCACTTTTAATTGTTTAAATCATTTTGATTTCAGGCTTCTATGATGGTAAAGTGTATCGTTGGCTTTGTCATTGCAGGTCAGACAAAACAACCCGTTTTAGTATGTCACCTGTGAAGTTGTCATGGTCATTTTAAACCATTTCCTTTCATTATAGACCAAATGATTGTTGGATTAATTAAGAAAATAATCTGCAGATGAATTGCTAATGAAAAGAAGCGTGAGTTAAATCCTTTGCTGGTCCCTCGTGCGCACACTGACGAGATCTGGTTTGTCTTCTTGTGACCTGAGTTACTGAACAGAAGTCAGTCAGGAGGTGTCGGTTCTCTCAAAGTCGTGAGGTGCACATCCTCGGCCTCTTGTCTTTCAGTTTGGTCACAACATTTTGGGAAATAACTTTCGGCAAGAAAGCAAATGCGTGTAGTTGTCAAAATATTTGTTGAACATAAAAATCGTATTTAACTTTTAATTTCCTTAATTATCTTTGTAGAGTCAGAGTTTTCTTTCTGAGTCAAGAGGTTATTGTCCTCAAGGCGCCTTAATGGAGATGTCACACCTGGTTTTATTTTATGGGCTGGCTGACTTTGGGTACATTTGGTCATTTCCATGGGTGTACCAGTAAAGTTCTGGCTCGATGATAATTAAGGAGCTGATGTGTTTGTAACATACGCCCCGAATAATGTAAGAAGCTGTTGTGCAAGAGAGCTCAGCACTCTCATTTCAATTTTATTCACTTGAGTCATGCAGCTCATACTCAGGACTCTCTACGTTGTGTCCATAAATGCTTGATCCCAAACAGCCTGAAGCTTTCTTTGTAAGAGTTTTTGAGAAGTCACCTGACATCTGATCCTGCATGTGATCTGATGTCAGTGCCTCCTGTCAGATAAGATGCTTTTTAAAGGTGGTGTAGACAGCTGTTGTCTGCTCTGACTCAGCCACAACCTCAGTTTATGACCTTTGGCCCCTATCTCAGACAGACGGAGGTGAGGCTAATTATTGCGTTATCTAAAAGTTTCTTTTTTTAAATGCGCCCTGTTTAGCTTTCGCCTCTTAAAGATAATTTAGTAGAAAATGTGTTGTAGCTGGAAACCAAAGACGCCGGAGGACATTCCTGTAAGAAGCACGTCCCTGAAGTACTTTAAAAGCCTTTTTTTTTATTCTCTAGTAAAATACATTCTGCCTTCTTCCACAGAGATTCAGGCTAGACTTGTAATCTGAGTGAATGCTTTATCTGCCAAACTGCCAAACAGTCAAAATCCAGCCTTGGTTTTATTGCTCTGTTAGTCCTGAAGCCTTCAATCTACAAGCAGAGCTCGACTGACAACTCCTGTGTAATGGCAACAACATCAGAAACCCAGGAAATAACTTGTCAGTGTTGGTATCAGCTGATCTGTAACGCCAGGCTTTCTGTGTCTAGTGTATTTAAGAAAGAGGAGTAGCCCTGAGAGGCCTGTTGGACGAGCAAAACAATTACCGGTACACACCGACTCATTTCCTGTAATACGTTGTTTACAGGACCTCGGAACAAAAAGGTCGTCATCTCATGAACAACAGGCCTTTTATTGGTTGGATGATGGTCTGCGTTCAGCATTGTTGTTGATTTAAAAGTCATATGAGGATTGAAAGGCAGCACTACCTCACTGGTTTAGGGTTACGCTCTGCTCAGCTTGTTGCATAACTCCTGTTGGCCCCAATAAGCCTCAGGAAACCTCCTGAAGAGAGAGGTGGTGTGTTCATTAACCCGGGGCATTGCTCAAATAGTTGTAGGAAGTGATGGTGCTTTGCTTTCCTTTGTGTTTGAATGGCTCCTCGTCTTGTGTTTGGATCAAGTTTAATGTGTGTGTTCTACTTTACAGTGGACAGATCCTTCCATTTGGAAGCTGGAACTGGCAAATGTGGCAGGAGTGCTTAATAAATGACTTAAAGGATTTTAATAAATGATCAGAGTGGTTGAATTTCTGTTCATTGACTTACACACCAAGTTTTCTCCAAAACTATGAAACCCTGCATCTATCTTTGTTTGACATTGTTTCGGCAGTAAATACTTGCATGGTATTTATTTCCGTCTGCAGTTTATACACATGTTCACAACTCCTTTAACCATGTAAGCAACACTGGAACATGTGTGCAGCAGGTTTAGCTTTTGGCTCTTTAATGCAAAGTCATTTTGAGAGAATCAGGGTATTATCTACGACCTACAGAGTATTTCTTAAGAAGCATCTGGAGAGATCGAAAGCAGGACAGTGTTTTTGTCTGCTTTAGGACACCAGTGAGTACTTTACCAGCTGCTCTGATTTCCTGGATGCTTTTCTTTTCCGTACACATTTCAGAGGGAAACAAACGGGGAGGAGCTATCAGGCCTGATGGCACATTCCTTCGTGCCCCAGTTTGTCTCAACACCCCCCCCCCCTCCTCCTGTTTTTCTCTTCCCCGTCTCCTCGCTATCTTCCTCCTTGTCCTCTGTTCCTCACATAGCTTTTGTCGTCTAGATTTGTCATCTTCTGATTCGAGGTCTGTGACGACGTGCAGATCGGGGAGCTCAGGTGATGAAGAGCCGTCAGTCAGATGTCAGCATGAGCAGATGAAGTTCTGAACAACATCGTGTTCTCGATTCATCTCGTGTTCCTGTGATCTTTAGAAATAATTGAAATATCTGCAGCGTAGAATACACAAATGGGATGACAAAGTGTGACTATGTAGTTTGGCTTGTTCCTACAGTGTGACAAGCAAAATCTCCCATGACGGCAAAAAAAGTTCCTTTTGTAGTAACTGCTGATCATTCTGACACACCACTGTTTTTTTTGTTTTTTTGTATGACAGATTCTCTTAAAAGCTCTCCTCTTGTTTCCAAACAGCGATGGCAGCCATTCGGAAGAAGCTGGTTATTGTCGGGGATGGAGCTTGTGGGAAAACATGTCTCCTCATTGTTTTCAGTAAAGACCAGTTTCCTGAAGTCTACGTTCCGACGGTGTTTGAGAACTACATCGCTGACATCGAGGTTGATGGAAAAAAGGTTTGTACATTTGACACTCGAGTAAAGCAGTCCAGAAGTGGTTGTTTCTGTGGCGTAGAAAGTCTTTCTGCCATAAGCCCACACTGTCCTTAAAGTAGTAATACGAGTGACCTAAATGACCTTCTGCTTTACAAAGAGAATCTTGTAAAAGACGTCATACGTGTGCACTTCATGGCTGCATACATGGTATTGCACTAACAGACCGAGGCTAAGGCTGCTTGACCTTCATCATTTGATGATCCATGTAGAAGATATGGAAATACAGAAACAGCATTGATGCAGTGCTGACTAGTATTAGTTTGATAAGGGAAACTGCATGATCATACTGTTTTATTCTACCATTGTGTGGCTGCTTAGCTTATATACTTGGACAAGAAGAGGTTGGATTAATACTTTATTGCTTGTATTTATCCAAATCTTTAAGTGCAAATCCATGAGCACCTTATTAATGTGGAGACATCCAGAGCTGCAACAACGTTTCACTGATCCACTACTATCTATATACTATAAGAGAGGAGTTTACTATAGTGAGCAATCATTTCAGATTTAGGACACTTATTAATAATCATGGGCTTGTTGAGTCATCACTGAACTGTAATGTGGACACTTAAATGAAATGGTGGAGGGTAAATGAAGTGCATTCAATATTTAAATGGTAGGGCTGCACAGTATATTTTTGTATCACTTTGTCAACTTGTGCAATAAACTCATTTCGAAAGTTGCGCTCAAGGATTTAGTTTTTTCATCAAAGAGTTGGTTGAAATAGTTTCAATGAGTGTTTGTTTTCAGTTCAATGCTCAATTTGTGAACACAAGAATGTTGGAAATAATGCCATTTCTGTTTAAATCAACAAGCAATTTGTTGTATTTTAGCAGTCCTATGCTGAGAGGCAGAACTGAGTAAACTTTATTTGTGTATCGCATGTTAGGTTTCCACTATATTCAACAAAGTGGTTACATATTTTCCTCGTATTGTTCAGCCCTGGTAAATAGTTATTTCAGACACGGTTATGAAACAAACTACATTAAAGTCCTGCTCCCAAGTGTGTGTGATGTCCTGAATCTGACTCGCACGGAGTTGGTCAGCGAGGTTCGAGTCTGAGCAGCAGATGGCTTGTTTTGTTCTCTTGAGCCGACCACTGCTGCAGGATCACCGCTTGCCAAAACAGGAAATGACTCTACTTCCCAGCTTCCTGTTCAGACGGGGGAACAGGGATGTTTCCTGGCAATCCCTCTCCACTCGCCGGGACCCTCCTGCCCGATAAACCTCTCATTTCCTGTCCTGGTTGCATTTAAGATGGGATGGGTGGGGGGGGGGGTTTAACTGCTGTGTTCTGGACTGGAAATAAAGAGTTAAGGATCCATGATAGAAATCGGTCTAAGGGGGATGATTTTGGGAAAGAAAAGTGTCTACCCTTTAAATCTACCTTCGATGGATTGGGCAGCCTCTCAAAATAGCTGTTTTTTTCCCCCCTCTTTTCTTTTCCTCCCCAAAGTCTGCAGCGTACAACAAGTCCAGTGCGAACATAACTCCGGTTGCTCATGCGGCCACCTCCTCCCACCCTCTGCCTCTGCAAACTTCTATTTTGGGACCGTTAACTGATGCTTGGGCTCTCTGTGTGCATACCACAATCCATTGTCCATTCAGCAAAGTTCCAGTATTTAGTTTTTTCCCCCTTTTCAACACAACTAAACGTCAACTAAAGAGCGTCTGTCGAAGCCTGTACAGGGACAGAAGGTATCTGGTTTGATGCTTGCTCATCTCCCACTTTCCCGAATTGAATTAATCGGTGGTGTGATGGGAGGCCGTCCCTGAGTTCACTGTGAACGTAACAGACTTGTGAAGCTGATCAGGTCAGAGCTGCAGTGGTGATGAGAAGGAAATATCGAAACAAGAATTCCAGCTGGGGTAAAAGCATACAAATGATTTACTTCACGGTATTTAAAGCGTCGGCCTTTTGGGGGAAAGAAATGCTCTGGCGCACCACATGCCTCAAGGTTCATACGTCATACTCCAAATAGTCACGGCTCTTCGAGTATGATAAAAGCAACTTCATCATTCATGATGTCTTGACTGGTTAAATGTTTATGTAATCACTCAGAACAGTGAGCAACTTTATTTATTTAGAATGGTTAACATTGGAGTATTTACAACATGTCGTCATTGAAACGAGTCATGCAGAGAATCTACATCTACAGTGCATGTATTTAGTTTGTTAGTGTTCTTTCTCTCAGGTGGAGTTGGCCCTGTGGGATACTGCAGGCCAAGAGGACTACGACAGGTTGAGGCCTCTCTCCTACCCCGACACAGATGTCATCCTCATGTGCTTCTCCATCGACAGCCCGGACAGTTTAGGTAAGGAACTGCTGACATGTGTTTTATTTGTATATTCAAACAGGTTAGTCTGAATGACATTAACCTGGCTGCGACAGAAAGATGACTCGTATGTCAAAATGATAAGATGCCTGACTTGTACTGTGTAAAAGTGATGTTTTGTTATTGTGTTTATCCTCACAGAATTGAGGCAGTTCATATGAGCTCAGCAAGCGGTTTGTTAAATGACTTGATGGGAAGTAGCGCAGCTAAAAGCATCTTTGCCCTCAGGCTGTCTGCAGAGCAATCCATCATGAAGTGTTGTGCGCCGTGACTCTGCACTGCCTGTCCTTTCTTACAGCCCCCCCCCCCTCTCACGAGTGCTTCTGCTCACTTCTTGTCTCTCTCTCTCTTCCTTTCTCTCTCAGAAAACATCCCTGAAAAGTGGACGCCTGAGGTGAAGCACTTCTGTCCCAATGTCCCCATCATCCTGGTGGGGAACAAGAAGGACCTGAGGAACGATGAGCACACACGGATAGAGCTGGCCAAGATGAAGCAGGTACTAAAGCATATAAAGGTCAATGAAGAAAAGAAAAGAGAGAGACTGAGGTAATCAGGGAGAAGTAGGCACTTCTTCAATACGTGGGCACAAAGGGCTGCTGATGGGTAGAAACTAGTGCTGGGCAACGATTCAAATATTTAATCGCGATTAATCGCATTGATTTTTTGCGATTAATCGCATTGTTATGGCAAAGTTCAATAATGATTCAAAAGTAGTGTATTCGCACTTTTATTTTAAAAGTACTGCTATATGAACAAAAGGGCAATAACGTTTGGTTCACGAGATGCAGGCAGCATGTTTCATACTTAATGTGACTATAATTCATACTTTGTTGGCATCTTATTCTGAAAACCGGATGTTCATCTGAAGAAACCGGATGTTGTCTCACGGTAATCTTTCCGCTAACTTTCAAAGTCCTTCGCTCGCTCCCGATCTGTGCCGTTTAAATGTGTTTACCGTGAATTTCAGCATATAGGTGCAAATATTGCTTCACCGGGAGATAAAGGTGACGACAGCACTGCATTACAAAGGGTCAAGGGGCTGCTTTGTTGACATGCTACCTCCAGATACTACACTAGTATGTATCAACATAAATGAAGTGCAAACATATGAAAACTATTGATTTGGGAAGACGTTGAGAAATTTTCTAAAATACCAACAGACAGATGGAACATATTTGTATTGTTTTTTTTACCTGCGCGTTAACTTCCCTCTGTGACAGCACTCTGCAAAGGCTGTTAGCCTGTCAGTCTTACTATATTATATGTATAACCGCAGCATATTGGTTGACTGTGTCACAGCATGCCACTGTGGCCAGTTCTGTGTCTGTCTCCAGGTCCACCTCATAATAGCAACATGTTGGCAAAGCTCTCCAGCTCTTTCAAACTCCATCATCAGCTTTTCCTTTCTGTGGCAATCAGGAGCCGTTTGACAAAGAGTAGCACCAAGTCATCAGTTCAAGCGTTTTGGATCGGACGTGGTCACACGCAAGGACATTGTTGGTCCGACATGTGTAAACTATGACTTAGCTGGGAGGGTTAGTGTGCAGTCGAGTGACTGATCCCAAGTGTTAAACTGATACATTTGTCATCATTTAAAGACTGTGTAGACGGACAGAAAACACAAATGCATCAAATTCATCTTATGTGGTTTTATAAGGGCCCGGGCAAACAATATTGGGATGGGCAGGTGGACCATACATGTTCAGGGCTGCTACAATTTATGAGTGTTTAAATTCCAAAGATATTCAAATGACTGTCATGTATGACAAAAACATCAGCTGAAAACAGAGACTCTTTGGCATTTTTGCTTGAAAAATAACTTTATTATCAAAATAATTTTCCGTCCATTGACTGGTTAATTAATTATTTAATTGTTGCAGCTCATCACGCTTCACTTTTTAAAAAGCAAGGATCTCATTGTCGCATTGTCAATATTATTATTTTTTAAAACTTTTTAAGCAATATGACATATTTACTACTGATCATTTTTGTACATTACCTCACATCAATGTCTGCTCTAACCATGCAGGAGCCAGTGAGGACAGAAGAAGTCAAAGACATGGCCAGCAGAATCATTGCTTTTGGCTACTTGGAGTGCTCTGCCAAGACCAAGGACGGTGTGCGGGAAGTGTTCGAGATGGCCACTAGAGCGGCGCTGCAGGTCCGCAAGCCCAAGAAACCAAGCGGCTGCCTGCTGTTGTGAGCGGTCCAGACGCCATAAAATCAACTGACCAACAGGAGAAAAAAAAGAAAACACACACGGGAAGGACTGACCTTTTTCCAAATGAATCTCTCATTTCACAATAATGGCCAGGCAGGTGAATCGAACGCAAACAAACTGAATACAGGAAATGAACAACCGTGCTTAGAAATGTATGTTTCAAGTTCCTTTTTGATTTCCAAAATACATCTTTACACAAGGAATGTTTTTTTCTTTATATCTGTAATGTAATGCGGCAGTAATAAATGCACATATTTGTCTGCAATTATTATGTAATTAGTTGGAGAACAAGCCAATCGAGACGCAAGCCAATATGACTCAACTATGCACAATGTGTGTTGGGTCCAACAGCAGCTGAAACTGAAATGAAGGCCAAAGTCTGGTGAAACCTCCCTTGTTTTGTTCCTTGAGGGTGACTCAGTTCGGCCTTTCTTCTGCTACAACATTTCGTAGTTGCGGCATGATGTCCGCGGGTCTCAACAAGCTCGATGCCAAGGAATTCTTTGGCATTAAAGGTCGGCGGAGACGGTCAAATAACTTTCGCAGCTGGAGGCAAAGCATGATGATGAAAGCATTCCCTGAGAACAGCAGAGGATCTAGTGTTGAACATATCACAAAGAGCATGTATAATACTGCAGCTATTGTGTATACAGATAATGTTGCGCTATATCAAAAGTTGTCTTTGTGTCGATGCATGCATGAGAAAAAACAATGGGTCTTGAACACACACACGTCAATGGGAACAGCTTCTGCTCGGTGTTGTGTAACTTATTTATTTCTTTATCTGGAAGTATTTAAAATGATAAAGGATACCAATTTATATAAAAGTTCATTGTTATAATGCTTCGTTGTAGTGACTGTTTGATATGAAGTGAACATTGTTAAGAAACTATTTTTGAGACAAGACTGACTCGCCCTCCCTGGTCAATTCTTCTCACGCATGGTTCACTGTGCAAGATGCCATTAAAAGGTGATGCTCAAAAGGTCCTAACATGACAATGTGCACCACAGTGTGGTTCAGACATGAGTTTATTTATTCAGGCATCAACTATCAGAAAGAAGTAGATGAATTGAAAAAGAGACCAACTTGTTAAGTGCAAACAGCAGTAGGACAAACGGTGATGAATTCCTGAGAAATTGAATCGTCCGCTACTTATTTTCTCACACAGAACTTCCATGTTAAGTGGCAGCTCTATTTAAAAAGCCACTGACGAGAGGAAGAGTCGAGATTTACTGAATCACGATTGTGGCCGAGCACCGATTGATTGACTGCAGCAAAATAACAGAACTGCTCTTTGAAAAGTTGATTAAAAGGATTCTTAGACAGAAGGTGCCAATGTTCTATTAAAAGCTCAGAATAGATACTTGCTATGCATCTTAATGTACGTGAATGTAGAAATCTTGGATGTCACTACAATCGGTTCTTCATTTTATGCAAGTCGTCTGAGCGAGATGTTCATGCTCATTTTTCCGCTCGGGGTCCAGACACTGCCGGAGGGCGCTCTCCTCTTCAGCAGGATCTATGACAAATGCAAAAAGACACAACACTTTAGTTTATGTCATGTCTGTCTGTTTTGCAATTATTACTGTTGCAGCTATAGCTAATAATGTATGACAAAGAATCACTTGAAGGCCATCTGTTTGAGTTTAACTGAGGTTATCGCTGTACTGACTGTCGGAATCCATGTTGATTTTCAGGGTTGCCAGTCTTGACACAATATCGTCCTCTCCTTCCGCGTCTTCAAAGTCAAATCCAGTGTAACCCTTCTCCCTCACACAATAGCTGATGAACCTGCAGATGAAAACAAAAAAAACACAAATTGTGCAGAAATGGATGAGGAGTCCTTGTAGTGCTAAAGCAGGGGTCTCAAACTCATTTTCACTCCGGGCCACATCAGCATCATGGTCGCCCACAAAGGGCCAGTTGTAAATGTAACTACTCGAAACATATTGTTAAATAACTCTCTACATTCACAGTTTAAAGTAGTCTTCAATGTACTCACAATACATTTCCATGTTAAATGTACACATATGGTACCAGTCAAAGAGCTGCTTCTAACTGTTTAAGTATCTCATAATTTTGACTTTCTATTTCATAATTTTGACTTTCTATCTCATCTTTTTGACTTTCTATCTCATAAATTTGACTTTCTATCTCATAACTTTGACTTTCTATCTCAGAATTATGACGATGGGGATATTTTATTATTATTCGTCTAACTTAAAAAAAAAAAATTTAAAGTTTTTTTTTTTTTTACTGGCGGATTCGCGGGCCACATAAAATGACGTAGCGGGCCGGATTTTTGAGACCCCTGTGCTAAAGAAAGAAAAATTAAATTTGGACATCTAAAACTCCATGGCAACTGGGTAAACTTCCTCTGCTGAGGAAAATGTGTGATAAGCTCCAGAACAGTTACTAAATAGACCTTGTGAGGAGATTGTTTAGTCAACTCCGAGTTTCCACAGCCAAGAATGCACTTTAAACCTCAATAATCACATTGTCCATACAAGGCTCTAAACTCGGTCTGTAAAACTGAAAGACTGTTGTATCGCGTCTGACAACTTGGCCGGCTTCGCCTTACTTCTCCCAGGTGGGGTCCTTGTTGAGGATCACGGGGTTCCCCACAACTATCAACAGGGACCTGGCTCTGGTCAGGGCCACGTTGAATCTCTGCAGCAGATGCGCACATATAAGAAGAGAAAGAGAGAAATATATTAAAGATCCTGCTGGTTTCATTATACGAAGAGAGGAACATCTAACACACCTTTTCGTTTGACAGGAATCCAATGTTGAAGTCTTTGTCCATCCTGACGTAGTTGACGCTGCTGCGGACTGTAGAGACCATGATGATCTTCCTCTCTTGACCCTGAAACTCCTCCACGGACCCCACCTGACAGCGTGGAGAGAAGCAGCCAAAGAACAAAATGTGATTTCAAATAATACAGTTGCGAATAAACACAATCCTTATTGATTTCCTTTTAACAGATGAACAACATCTTTTAATGTCCCTGAATTGATTCTGTGCAGAAGAGATGAGCATCCTTGTGTTTCTTTCACCTTATCGACAAAGATGTGTTCAGAGCAGCATTGCTAACCTTGAGCTCTTTGAGATCACTCCATCGCCTCAGAGCTGAGACAGACTTCAGGGCCTTTTGGATTTTCTCGACCTGTAAGAAAAGTAAGCTCGTTACCGATGACGAGGTCAGACCGTTTATCCACATCTCTAAAAACACAAATGAACGCCAGGCAGACTCACTTGTTTCCTGTAAGGGGCGATTATGCCAATGTCTTTTGCGGAGAGTTTGGGGAGACCCTTCTTTCCTTGTGTTTCCATCAGCTTGGTGAGGTAGTCGACCAGAACTTCAATCTCAGACACGTTGAAGAAAGAAGGACTGTTGGCCTCTCTCTCGTCTTTTCCCATCACCCCGTGGAAGATCAGGGGGAAACCCTGTAGTGATGAGAGCGTGAGCAGCTGGCAGCTATCCATGTTGTCCCCATGTGGTGTACATGCTATTTGGTGGTCTGTGTACTATATTTTCACTATGTCCTGTTTAGTTTTTGTTGTTTAATCTCTGCTCACTTTTGTTTCATGTTCGACTGTCCTCTTCAAATAGCCTTCCCTTTTATCCTACGGAGTTTTCTAGAATTTCATTTTTGTTCCACTTTGTTTCCAAATGAGACTCGTCTTTCAGTAATAAGATCTGATTTGTCGTAACGATTCTTGTGTCGTCTTCTGTGGCAGTCTAAGGCTGGTTTCTGTATATAATGTGGCCTATGACTCTAATAACAATTAAAGGTACAATTCAGCAAATTAATATTGCACTTCCATAAAGATTGGGGACTTTCAAGAGACAGGTTGGCAAATAAAATGGTCAAAATCAGTGAAGCAGAGGCTGAAATATCCAGACTTAAAGTCCCTCTAATGGGTCAACCTTTAAAACCCCTGGAAGTTTTAAAAAAAATGAATAAACTGAATATCCTTGCAGCCGCACCTTTTTGGGAAGGTGTTCCCAGTTGCAGTAGGTATCACGCTCCCACTGGTCAGCAAACACCTGCAGTTCGTTCTCATAGAAGAGCTCATTGGGGATTTCCAGAATGGCAGCATGAGACCTGAGTGAAGAAAAGAATGAAAAACAAGAACGCTGAAGAGCTCTAATTAACACTGTAAAAAGCAAGCTTGAGGTGAAAACTGGAAGACATACCTGTAGTTTCGCAGCAGTTTGGTGACAAAGCGGGTGTCAAAGTGCC
This sequence comes from Melanostigma gelatinosum, assembly GCF_949748355.1. NCBI lineage: Eukaryota > Metazoa > Chordata > Actinopteri > Perciformes > Zoarcidae > Melanostigma > Melanostigma gelatinosum. The sequence goes on along the minus strand of NC_136636.1, from coordinate 21,399,311 downwards.
CAGAGTCAGTGCTTTTCTGATATAAAGTGTTGTGTTTCATCAGTCTCTCAAGCAGAGAAAGCCCTGAAGAACATCATTGTCACATCATTACATTTAAACCATTGAATCATGTGGTTAGGAGACCAATAACTACTATCAGAATGTGCTATAGAACACATTAAGACAAGACAAGTCTCACCGAGTCCATACTGCAGTGCAAAAGGTGATCGAAGGATCGGTCCCAGCTGCTTGGGATCTCCTGCCAGCACCAGCTGACCCTTCTCTGCACTGAGCAGACCTGTAACAACAAAGTCCAACCGATCAGGAGCAAGATGCATCACGTTCACCACTGGACAAGCTCTCGCAAACTCGGAACGGATACATTCGGACCTTTAATCATAAGACCGCCTCGACTGAAACTGCGTAATGTGAAAGGACAGGCAGATGTGTTCGATCTAATGCAGATCTACTGCTAGTCTGCCGTTTGGAGTCTGGAAGCAGTGAAAAGCTTCTCTCGGACGTCTGGAGCATACAGAGCTATAAATGGTTGTCTTCTACATTCCTACTTCTGTCACCAGACGAATGAACTGTGCTGATGAACTGTGCTGTGTTGGCGGCGATAAAGAAAGCTGTGTGCTTTCAGAGAGGACAGGAGGAGTGAAACAGAAATCTGGATCCAGTTCTGAACAATAAACGAGGAGAAATCTGTTCAACTCTTCTTCTTCTCTGTTACAAGACCTTATTCTAAGCAAGTACACTCTTTCTTTACAGTGGAACAGAAATGATGATTCATTTCTAGTATCCCCAACAGAAAAAATCAGAATAGAAAGTCAGATTTGATCAATATTAGACCCACAGTAACTAAGATATCATCTCAGAAATCATGCCTTATGAATGGAAACACGATTTGTGTCCTGTATCAGTGTGTATGCATCTTAAAAATATGCCTCTGTTTTTAACTCTTTCATCAACGTTTCACCAAACCGAAAGACGTGCTGTAGTTTACTGATGAGTCAGATAATCAGCATTTACCTGCAATAGCAATGACACACTCTGGCTCCACTGCCTGGCCTCCTTCATCCAAAAAGATATGGGTAAAATGGCCGACTGGCATTCCTCCAGACACCAGCCTAAATACAGAAGCACACATTTTTATCATAATAAGAAGTGTAACAGGAAGTGTAACAGCTCAAACTAAAGGATGATGCCAAGGAGCCAACGAGTGCGGAATACTGACTGAATAATTACTGTCGATGGAAGCAACTTACCTGCCGGCTGTGACCATAGTTGAAACTATTATCTTGTATTTCATCAGACTTGTTTTCACTGGAAACACAAAAGCATCTTGTGTCTGGTTCCAGTTGCAATTTTTCTACAAGAGACAAAAGATGAGACAATGTGTTAGGGCTGGGCGGTATACCGGTTCAACCGGTATACCGGTTTTAATTTTTCATATATCGTCATACCGGTGCACAGCCAAAACAACTTCTGTTGCTCTTCAACAGGCAGCTTAATATATTGTTCGCCGCTGGGAGCGCTACGGTCAGAGCTAGTTGTCTTAAGTGTATTGAGGGAGAACCCTAGTCATGGTCATAACTTTAGAACAACAATTAACAACCCACAACTAACGCTCTTTAACAGGGCGAAACACCACGACACAACAGTTTGTGACACAAACAATTTGTAACAGAAAAGAGCGATGCAGGATGAACACAGAGTGAACAACAAAAGGTATTTAGGTCAGACACATATGCAACGCTGATTACCGTAATATGTGTGATATTTGTTATAAATGTATATTGGTACATGGAGGGCCTTAGGACCCAGGGGAATGTAGGTGACGGAAACAGGAAGTGACGGAACGGAAGACACGCTGCACAAACAGCTGTTCACCGCTCGCTGGCCGGTTATTTTCGGCGTTAATTAATGAATGCTTTCACGCGGAAAAGAAATACCGTGATATACCGTGAAACCGCCATAATCTTACAAAATACCGTGATATGTGTTTTTGGTCATACCACCCAGCCCTACAATGTGTAAGAAAAATATAGTTAATCTACACCTCAGATCAAACGTGACTTTTTCCATTCACCCTTAAATTAAAGCATTTAACTGTGAGATATCCGTCTATCTCAGTCTCTTCTATTACAGTTCTATATCTATGCTCCACACTGGAGTTTTGGTAAACAGGAAACACTTTTCAACAATGCCTTTGACTATATGCAGACACAATTCTGTTCTTTACTTGGATACTCGAGTCACATCTGAATCAACAAACATCAAGAATCATTACGATCAAACTGGTAAACTCTGATATTAATCTCCGCGATGAGGAAACCCATTGAAATGCGGGACTACTTGCTTTAGTTACTGTGTAAACTCTTTTTCAATTTGGGTTTTACTTTGAAAATCAAAATGTTACGGGTCCAACATACATCTTAGTTAATTCGATGATTTGTGTTATAGGATATCCAAAGCTCACATTTGTTTATGGACAATTCACCACCAATCAGAGCTGGTTTATGGCCAGTAAGCAGATTATCCTGTGGATGTAGAACAGTCAGCTGATGCTCACCAGCAGGTTCTTGGGGACGCTTCTTGGGTCTCGGCTGCTGGCGTAGACGCGGTAAATCTGAGCAGCATCCGTGTGAACCATCAGTCTCTCACAGAGGAGGTCACATGCACTGTTTGAAGGTGCACAGGTGAGGATGCGGGCTGACGGGTCTGCTCTGCTGACCTGTCGATATAAGCAAAGGAAAATGCATCACGTTTATTACCCACACATTATTTTGATGCTTTGCCGTTTCATGTGGCTGCCTCTTCGTTTAACGGTGAAAAGCTACCGACGAGTTTGAAAACATACTTTGTGATATTTTACTGAGATCAACAATCAAATCGGCTTCTACAAGATGTGTGGGTGTGGTTTGATCAGATTTGACTGACAGTGGCATCTCTACAGATTTCTGATTCCTATAATCAGATTGACACACACACTTTACGCTCCTCGCCCAAATAGGCGTTGTGGCTGGTGTGATCCCATCAAAAGATGGTTTTCATTGTCGATTAACCTGACAAATATTTTATCTATTAATTGTTTTGGTCTATAATACATCAGAAAACAGTAAAAGTTGGCCATCACAATAGCCCATAATCCAAAATGACATCATCAAGTGTGTTGCTTTGTCCCAGAAACTGTTTAACACCTTATTATTGCCCCGTTGCAATATAGTGAGAGGCTGTTCATTTTTGAAAATTCATTTTCAGCCTAGCAACGTCACACCTTGAACACTTAATACCTGATGCATAGCTTCAACCAGAGTGATCGTCTTTCCAGTTCCAGGAGGTCCAAACACGAGATGAGGGGCGGGCTTTGATGATCCGGCCACAATGCGCTGGACCGCAGCGTGTTGCTCCGGGTTGTTCTCCAGCTGCTGGTTGAACATCCTGGAGAGTAACAACACGAGAATGGATCTTTACACACTGGTGAAACACTTTTAACACTGAAAAACAGTCAACGTGTGGAGATGAAGACCTTATTTGTATCCATCTGTATGATGAGATGCTGAGTTTGTTACATTCAAGTCCAAGCAGTTAACAGAGCACTTTGTCTGGTACGTGTTCTCAGCCAACATAATCCTCAATATTCTGCCCAAATCAACTCAAGGCAAGTTTATGGCATTTAACCAAAGAACAGCCTGTTCTTCCGATATGGTGGATAAGTGCTCAGAGAGAGCTGAGCCGAAGGCTGTTGGGCACACGCGATCATCATACACTCTTATCACTAATGCCAGACAGTTTAATCTCCTTTGTACTACAAGTACACGAGATACAGACTTTAAGGTGGTTTAGTTGTGTGCGTTTGTAGATGATATGTTTTTGGTGTTCTGTATGCGTGAACTTTATGTGTATAGGCATCACACCTGAGTTTAGGCATGGAGAGATTAGCCACCGCTGCACCAGACGGAAACAGCACCTCTTCCAGCTGATGCTTTGCCGCCAAGTCCACCGCCCGATGCTGCAGCTTCAAGGAGTACCGGTTGATGGTAAACTCAACGTCAAACTTCATATTGCTGATAAAAATCTGCAACAACCTGAAGTGGGTGGAAAATGAGAGGAAGGTGCTTTAATCACCGGCTGAGATGTAGACCAGGTTTCGAACAGACAAGTATCCGTAGTCCAGCTCTTACCTCTTTGAGAAGCCCAGCTTCACACTATCCAGCTCCACTTTGTGAACATATCCGGTGTACACAGTGATCGGCTCGACCGTGTCTCCTGATTTGGACACCCTGAGACAATCTCCCCGTAGTACAGACGGACGATTCTCAGCAACACCAGGAACCTGTTGGAGAATAGCAGCTGTGGTTTCTGTTCATGCCAAACACTGAGCTTTCTTCAAATCAGCACGCTTTCAGAGGACAACGACATCAAAAGAAGCAGAGGTTATGTACAGCAGTAGATGTGTACTGTGAGGATTCATTTACTCGGAGTATGAGCAGTTTTTTGTTGCTTTGGTCTTGAGTCACGGTCTGATCGTGGAGGTCGTACTTCCGGACGTCCACCTCCATCTGGATCTCTTCCAGGTGTAGCAGGAGGTGAAATCGCTGAGCATACGTCTTCATCTTCAAGGAAGAGTTGAGGAGACCCCTGGGCATACATCACACACACACAAACAAACATCCGGAGTTAAGCCCAGAAAATACTAGATCAGCTGGAAATAATTAGGTCGGTTTCTCACTTTACTGAAGCCAGGTTCTGTCTAGCAACCGGAGAGAGGTACTTAGAGTCCTCCATCCTTTGTTTAGCCAGTTCCTTTTGGTAGTAAGGGTACTTATAGTCTCCTAATTTCACCGTCGTCTTTGGAGGGGCTCCAGACCTGCAGAGGATAAAACACAAACACATCATACATGACAAAAAATAAAATGTCTGTCACCCTTCTGGGTCCATTTGTTGATCAATTTCAATTACAACTGAAGAAAATTGCTTCAACCAGCTCCCAAATCCCAATATTTGTACTAAAATCTGTAAGAATGAATTTCCTGCTGCTGGTGAAACGATCTGTAATCATTCTATTTGGAGAGATTAAGACGATATGCTGCGTTTATCTGTTACACTCAGTACAACATCAATTCGTAAAGGTGCGCTCGGAATTCTGTGTTGAGCAACTTTAAACTATGGGACCAACGTGACTCTTCTTCTGTATTTCAAAGAGTCACCAACCAATTGAGCATTACACTCTTATCATTAACATTGTAGGACTCACAACGGACAGTTCAAAAGTATAAGAATCAAATGCGAGAAGCAGAGATAACATCTTTTGAATTCATTTTTGTTGATCAAAACTTGGCGCCCACAATGGAACTTGTGGAATTCTGGCGTGTTATGCTCGTAGCCTCAAGCTGAGATGACAAGCAGGCTACATGGGTTAAGTAAGCCCACTTCTTTCTAACTCCACAACCACACTTGTGTTTTCACTTTCAAACTCGTAGCGTTTAGACCCAAACAACGCTCCATTTAATAGATTCCATGCTGCCCCCTTGGTCCCAACAACGTGTCAAATCTGTAGTTTCCCTCTAACAACGGATAAAAGTGAGATTCTATTTTGAGTCTTGAACTGGTTTGCGATCCATGTTTTGTAACTTACCCCTGAGGAGGTACTCCCTCCACTATCACAGTGTTGACAGGCTTGTATGTGACCACCTGAAATGGTTTGTAAGGAGACACAGGCCCCAGCTCCACAGCCAGAGGGGTCCTGGCTACTGCTTCCATCTCCCTCACGATGCAAAAGGGCACGGATTCTGGCAGATCCGGGCAGAACTCAAAGTACATCGTGGCAGGGAAATATCCATAGTGGTTCAGCGTGTACCGAACCACAACCTCGTAGCTTTCTCCTGTGAGAGAAAGAAGGCGGCAGAGGAGGAGCTGTGAGCGTTAATTACCTCTCTTCAGTTGTTTTTAATTTGATGAAAACAGAGCAGCGGAGCGTTAAGCAGTCTCACCGGGACAGAGGAACAGCGGACAAGCCCGGTTCACTCTCCTCTCGTCCTCCAGGGTGAAACAGCGGATCTTGTGCAGAGCAGTGTAGAAGGTGAAGTGTACGCAGTTGGGGCCCGTGTTTAAAATGTGGAACTTGAGGATGAACACCTCCCTCAGACGATCCACAGTGAACTGAACCTTTGCACCGCTCGCCACGGGGTCTGAGGTGATCTCAATGCCCCCCTTGTCAGCGGTCAACTTTTTCCTGTAAGAGAGAGTGTCATGGTCAGGCTGCAGAGATTACAACTGTAACACCTGTGACTGTAACATGGGTGTAAAAATACTGCTGATTGCAACTTTCCCATCGTTCATTTCTGGCTGCGGAGCTATGTACGTTTGCCTGGCAGTCAGCCAGAGTTTGCATGTTCTCCACGAGTGCTCGTGGAGAACATGCAAACTCTGCACAGAAAAAAACACCCCCGCTTGCTGACTGCCAGGTTTGAACCCAGAAAGCGTTTTTGACAATGCCAACCACTGCACCACCATGCACATCCTTATCATAAACAACACCCGTGACAGGTTCTTAATAACGTTTATGGAGGACCACAGTCCAGGACAGGAGGGCACTTCAGCGGGTAATTAAAACTGCCCAGAACATCGACCGGACATCAGTGATATCGGGGACATGAGGGGCCTGCGCAGAGCCGACACTTTATTCCATTTTACTGCTTGTTTTATTTCATTCTATTTTAAGATATTTGAGTGTTAGTTATATTCTCTGTGTGTGGCAGGAGGGTGCTTCAACTGCATTTCATCGTGCAATCTTTTGTGATAATAAAGCTGAACCTTGAACCTTGACATTGACATTGAAATGCTGCAGCACTAGAACAAGCCGCTCACACACCTGTTGTCATGCAAGAATCTGATTTAATGTCAGTGCACATGGAAGAGCTGACAATAAAAATCGACTTTGCTTGAACCAACTTGTCAAAATGTCTCACTTGAGACATTTTTTAAACGGACGACACCGACCTGTCCACCTTCAACTTGTAGATGATTTCCGTAGCCAGCTTTTTCTTCGGGGTCAGCACAGGCTTCATCGGGGTTGATGGGCCAGAGGAGGGTGAAGGAGAGCCAGAGCCTGGAGTGTTTGGGGGCTGAGGGGCCCGGGGCCTCCTCCATTGGTCACAATACACTCGAGCCTACAGTGGTGATTTAAAAAGGGAAAAAAAACATGACGCTTCCTCATTTCTGTACTTTAGGTCCAGGCTTGTTCCCTCACAGCACAAGGGAAGGAACAGCGCATCCTACCCGAGGTTTGACATTTATGTAGATCTCCCCCTGTTTCATGTGGGCTTTGTTGCATCTCAGTAGAGCACGCAGGACACTGTGGAAGGTGGGGTCTTTTATTCCTTCTCTGTGGACACAAACACACAGAGAGGGAGTGGTATTATCCACAGACACACGGCGCAGTCAAACCACTGCATGCGACGCGCGTTAACGTTACCTGCCCTTAAATTCAGAGTTGTAGATGTTCCGAAGTTCTTTCTTGCTGGTGGTGGATATTCTGTCTCCCAGAAATTCAATGAAGTCCAGTCCGGATTCCAGCGAGTCTTTAAGCGACATGGTGGCGTGTCTCCTGGCTCAAATGAGGAAGTTCGCCGGCTGCCCAACTATCGCCGTCAATTTCCTCAAGTATCAAATGTAGCTGTTGCCGTGAATGCGCCGCACAATTCCACGTCACGTATTTTGCGCGTGTTGCGCAAGTTTTCATCATACGGAAGTTAAACTTTGCCGTTGATTTATTTGTCAGAACCCATTACACACATGTGGTCATAACACCGCCATTGACTTCCTATTATTATTATTTTGTTTTATTATTATATACAAATCCACTATTTTGAACGACGGCCTCGAAGGCTACCGGAAGGGAACGTCTGCAATTGTTTTATATACGGAAAGCGAAAACACCTCAGCGGCAGAACACAATACGGAGTTGAAACTAACAACTCCAGCGCAAAGTCTTGTGTCTTTATTTATCAAAGCTCAGCCGTTGAATTCCCCCACCAGACTATTCAGACGAGTATAACTCATCCTCAGACACGTTATTGCGGACACTCCCTGGGCTACATGTCAGCAGAGCAGAGCGTGTGGAGTCGTGTGAAATGGGCGTTTCCATCTGTTTCAAATGTATTATGATCATTAATACACATAGCTTTATTAAACGATTCATTACAGCTAATAATGGATAATGTTGACTGGAAAGCTTGGAAATGTCATGCCAAAAGATAAATAACGTAACGTTAATCTATTGATTTGTATTTATGTTATTTCACGGATTACTTTAGTAATAAGTGAGTTCTTTATAAATGTTTTTTATCCAAAAACCCAAATATTTTTAATTTGCATTATAATGGTGAAAAGCAGTACATTTTCACATAATGAAGTTTGGGACCAGAGAACACTCGGGTTTTTTGATTAATCAGAGTTAGAGCTGCAACTGACAATTACTTTAATTATTTTATCATCTAATATTTTCAATCAATCGTTTGGTCTATAATCATCAGACAAGATCAACATTGTTGCTGTATATAGGGATAGATGTTTATAATATGTCCTAGCTAAATGATGACACACAGAACCACTAGAATTATATTCTTCATCTTCATCATCATTTCCCTTTATGCCTCTTGGCATGTAGGGCAGCAACAAAAGTCTTCCACTCCTGTCTGTCCTGGGCGAGTCGCTGGATGGTGCCCCATGAGTGCTTTAGGCTCTGCATCTCCTTCTCCACAGTTCTTCTCCGTGTGTTTCTTGGTCGGCCTCTTTTTCTTTTCCCTTCTGGTGTCCAATGTAAGGCTGTACTTGTGATATCAGCAAGATCTTTTCTCAACACATGTCCCATCCATCCCCATCTTCTGCTCATTAGGATGGTCTCCATGCATTCTTGTTGGCATTTGTCATACAGTTCTTTATTTTAAATTGTGTTTGGCCAGAAAATGTGCAGTATTCGTCTTAAACTCTTGGTGTGGAAGGTTGATAGTCTGTTGAGGTTTCCTTGTGTCATTCTCCAGCATTCAGAACCGTACAATAGGGTGAATAAAACACTGCTCTGATACAATTTAAGTTTGGTCTTGATGGCGTACTGCTGTGACCTCCATATGTTATTCAGTACTTTGAAAGTGCTCCTTGCCTTATTGAGACGATTCTTGATGTCTTTATCTGTGCCCCCATCTTGTCTGACGGTGCTGCCCAAATATGTGAACTCGTCAGTTTTAGGGAGATCTGCTCTCTCCTTGACTCCGTCCTCATTCTTCATACTTAGTTATTGACATGTAACATGAAATGTAAATACTGTATATTCTTCATTATAATGCAAACCTCAATGAAATTTGAAACACACATCTAATTTTATTTCAATTAATACCGTCTTTTGCCTAAAAAGCAGTCAAATTTTGTCTTAAAAAAAATGAGAACATGACAGAGTGTAAAGTCAATAACTGCCTCAAATTCGCAGAACCCAGATGAAAACATCTGGTGTCCAGGTTCTCTAAAAGAAACTCCATACATGATGTAAAACACAAGCGATCACCATTGCTTGAAGATCATATTTTTATTTCGTGAATAATAAATGTACTTACAGTTTGTATAAAAAAATATAGCAAAAGCTAAAGGCAAACAGCTTTTAGGAGGACACCAATACTGTATCAGCTCAGGGCGGTATATACCGTAGGGATTATCACCAAAAATGTCTCTCAACAACAAGGAGAAGTGAAAGACCTTCAAGGAGGGAAGACAAAATATGGTCAGTGAATGGAAAGGGAAAAAAAATGAAGCTTTGGCTACAACCCTGAATCCAGAGGGATACATATGTCTAAACAGATGAGATCTTCAGATGTATAATTTGGTGCCTTAAAGTGCCGCTCAGTTAACATATCAAATTGCATACAGTATTTGCCCTCTGTTAATAAGAAACTATAGGAGGTATTGGAAGCTCTTGAAGAATATCAGTTATGTTATATAGTGTAAATTAGTTGCTACATGAAATTCAAGGGGTTTTGGGAGAATGTGTCCGTTTTGGAGCACTGAGGCATCAGAAACTGAGTGTGTTTAACGCGTGACTGAGAATTTGAATCGCAGGTAAACAACCAAACGTTCACAGTGTTACTAAAGGCATTAATTGTTTGTTTTTTAAAAAAAGTTATAGGTTTGCGAGAGCGAGAGTAACATCACTCAACGTCTTTGTAAAATGAAGGCATCTCCTCGTAGTGCATAACGGAAGCTGTCATTCTCTGTTAAACCCCATCGAACAAATGTCCGTTTCATCAGGACATACAGTACGTTACGTTGAGTCACGCGTGTCTGCGCGAGCATCGGCTTCTCCCCCGTAACCCAATCAGCCTCTTTGTCCTCTAAGCATTCTGCATCTCTTTGCCAATCTTGTAGCTGAGGATCTTGTTCCAGTCGATCTTGGTGCGGGTGACTGGGAGCTGTCTGCGTAAGGCTTTGAACGTGGTGTCCGACATGGTCTGATAGTTCTCACTGATGGCCACCTGAAGGACGATCAAAGACGAGCACGTCAGGCATGAGTAACGTTTGACTTTTGTGGCAGTGTCTGTAAATGTGTGAGCAGTATTCTGGATCTGGTTTGCACGCATGTGTTGTGTCTTGTATACATGTATGGCACAATAATGAAAAACGTTTCATTGACATACAGGGGGGGGGGGGGGGGCAACTCTTGTTTTTCTTAACTCACACATACCTGGTATTCATTCTCTGCATCCTCAATTATTTTCACAAGCTCTTTTGCAGTCTGGCTCTCACTCTGCCAGAACATACATGTGTGGGTTAATTAAACAACTCAAACACACATCAACATAAATCAAATGTAAAAATACTCAAATAATTCCATTCAATGATTTTCTACTTGATTCTGGATAATCAATACTTACCTTTGTCTGACCATGGTGAAATAAGAACCTTCAGCTTACATATAGATTAATATGTTAACATACTTACAGACACAGTCAGCGATTCCTGTACGTCTTTATGGCTGACCAGTTGCACATTTCCATCCTCGTAATAATGTACCTGGACATGAAGAAAGAGGAGACGCAAACAACAGTGAAACAACAACAGCGTGACAGCGGAGTTCAAACTACCGTGTTAATGACTCAACATACCTGTATTTTCAAGACTCCGACCACTTGTGCTGTAGATTGCGAGACGCTGAACTTCCATTCAGACCGGCAGCAACCGTTCCTGGAAACAGAAAAAGTAAAAGAGTACACTTGAAAACTGCCTCCACCCTGAAGCAACAGAATTGTCTTAGTGAATTTGATTAAGGAGTTTAAAATGAGATCATTGTCCTCTATCAAATTACCAGAAGTTTTTAGGCTCGAATTGATGGCCCTGGATACAAGCGATGATGGTCTGCTGGCCATCAATTGTTTTCCCATAAACCTGAAGCAGATCAAAAACACGATGGGCGGGTGATTCATTGCGAGTATTGCTGCCTGTGGCCGTGCAGACTAGGAGAGCCTTCTTACGGTGCAAACTCCACTGGGGTAGTGCTCCTTGACGTAGGCCCTCAGGGCAGAATCGCAGGCGTCTCTCCAAGACTTGAGAGCTGACCCGCCGTCGTGGGGCTGCGGGTCGCTGGCTTCCTTTCTCAGGTGGTCAAACTTGAAGGAGATCTTGTTGTGAGGGTCAAAGAAGCGACCGTTCCCCAGGTCTCCATGCTCCGTTATCAGGACCTTCAGGGGACAGAGAAACCTGCCTGTTACTCAGGAATGGTCTTTATGACATAGAGTAATGATATTGACATTTTAGTGGGTTCAATGAGATAAAGCAATTCATTTTTTTTAAAGAAAAAGCTTACCTGATCTTCATATCCATCAATCTTGGCAAGAATGAACTGATCCATGTTGTACTGGGCGAAGGCGCTATATCAGAAAAATAACACAACCACGATTTGCACTTACATCCAGAATATCATTTTTTTTTACGACATATCACAAAAAAAGAAAATGATGAGCTTACTGAGCCGCGCCCTCTCTGAGAAGGTTATCATTGTTGAGCAGTATTCGCACATCTGAAAAAGAGAAGAAGAGCATTAACAAATTGTTTCCATCCACATTAAAACGCAAGTAGTCCTAAAGACGTTACTCACAAACAGTGCTCACCATTGAAGACTTCATTGAACTCCCCCGGGGGAGAGTGCATCACAAAATTAGCTGCAATACGGACCTAGAAGTGAATAAAATATCTTGTCATAAAACTTAAAAGAGGAAACACATTATCACGATATACAGTGTGTATAACTCATCGGTTCAGTTCCCCTCTTGCTCAAGTAAACTGTGGTAGAGCAGAAAAACAACAGTCTCCTCTCTTGCCAAAGCTGATGTATGTTTTTTGGGGAAATCCAGCTAATTTATTCTCCTTTGAGATATAGTAGGTGGTGTACAGGAGAAATGGGGAAAAACTTGCAAATAGCCACTAGAGCGAAGCAGAGAGCAGTCTCTGCTATCTTCCTTGGCCACCGGGTTGTTAGCTCTATTTTGGCCACTCCTTAGATGGCAAACAGGGTATGTCGCCCAAGGGCTTTTCTTAGCAGCCAGAATGCAAGTGTAAGCATTTGGTGTCAAAGCCGCAGGGTGAAGACATTGGTACTCGTGCTCTTAAATGGTACTACATAGTAAGGACTGTGTAGTTACAGAGAAGTCTTCGTAACCCTTCATTGGTTTTTTCCTTCACTCATTTGTGACATCCTAATGTCACTGCCACATTACAGTGAGGCCGTGCCGGTGATGCCGTCTGTCAAGCAGACAGTGTCATGTATTTGCCTGCAGGCTGCTGCTGGCATTGACCTACAATGGGCTGTCCGGCTGAAAGGGCACAACAATGAGCAGCCTAATGTGACCATGCTCCAGAAAAAGTTACTCCATTCAGAGCCCAGGAATCCATTCAGAGCCCAGGGCTCAGACTCTCCGCCATGCAGCTCAACGATGTGAGCTCATGTCTGATAGAGATACTAGCAGAGGCAAATAGCCAATAAAAGGGTAAAATAGGGGCATTTCAATCCTTTCATTACACTGACTTGTTTACATATATTTTAAAGGTGCATTGCAGTAATGCTTGACGGTGTTAAGCTCCTGTCACACCATCAGCTTTAGGAATGCAAAGCATTACTTTACAACATGTCGCAGCATGAGGCAGGGGGAGCAACACCAAGCCCCAACAACACTGCGTTAAGATGAGTCCGGTGCTAAATGTTGCAGGCATACAAGCGAAACACTAAATACCTGCACACTCGTGTAACATGAGCGACTAACTTCAACTTGTGATACAGACGAGTATAAGCAGCCACATTGAGCTGTAGTAAACTGGGTGTGGGTGGTGTTACAGTGCCGAGGCACTGCCATTATCCTCACTGTAAATGCAGGAAGTACATCTACTTCCTTCCATTTAGCATCAACGTTAGCTCATCATTTCCAACTATTCCAAACTCGTTAAATCAGACATCAAGCTCAGCCGCGCACATATGTCATGTTTAATCAACAAAGGGGCGGACTCACATACATTAGCTAACTTATACTATGTGTTTGTGCACAGGAACACCATGCAAGTAACAGTTACAATAACTGTCAGATACACTGCCTTAGTTTTTAGCCTCGCTAGCTCCACCAACAAACACCTAATACGGTCCGTTTGGCAATCCATGCTGCACGGTAAGTGTTTCATAAAGCAATGTTATTGTTCACGGCACATGTTGAGGGGAATATAATAATCACAGTATGAATTTATGAAGTAATACCTTCTCTTCATCGCTGAGCTCTTCGAAATCTGCCATCTTGGCTCAATGAAGCGTTGACAAAGCGACTGTCGATGTTGCCAGGTATGCGTGACTCCTCCCCGCACGAACACGACTCAACCCGGAAGCCTGGCTGTGGTGGCGGAGCTCACTGTCCATGCTGAATGTTCAATGTTCAATACATACGTTTACTGAAATATAAACAACGTAGATCAATACATGTTCGAATGAACGACAAAAAAAAATCTCCGATATGTTTTTAAATGACTGAATTGTCAACTAAAATCAATGTGTTACATAATTATATAATATATTATTTTTTAAGTGAAGCTCACAATTAATGTGTATTTATATTATTTATCTAAATAAGTGTATGTTGGGTTAAGGTACCAAATATTACTTGCACATACAAACTGAAGCTGATAAAATCCCAATTTGGCAACTACGACGCGTTCATGATATGTGGGATGGATGGGACAGACGACCGGTATCGATGTTTGTTTGGTTTTACGACACACACTGTTTTGATATAAATAGCTTATTCGGTAACTTTTAGAAATATGCTATTTATGTAGTTGTTATTACGTCTTGGATATTGCAAAACAAGCTATTTAGACTATAGGCATCCGAATTACGATAATTCCAATATGACTTGAAAGCGGCATTAGCCCAGCCCATGGAGAAGTTATACGTCACGTGATTTAGTTCAATCTAAGTCAGTCTACTGATGTGTTGGGATGGTTTTAACAGTATCTTCTTATACACAGTATAAATTTGCTGACGCAAATGTTCACCCTTTTCCTTTTGTATTTGATAACAAATCTATTGAATCTATACAATCATGTATTAAAGGTAATATTGCCAAAAATAGTCTAGTCATCTTTACATCAGGTCGCTCGCTCCATAACGTTAGACATCAACTGACGACAACAGCAACTCCTTTCTACACGGACAAATATATAATTTACCTCAATAAACGTTGTCGGATTTATTGATTTCATAAAGAGATACAAAAACGTACATTTAGAAAACATATACAACAGGCACATTGAACTGCAATAACAACAGAATGTTAAGGCCCATGCTTTAGAGTCGCTAATCCTCTGAAAACTTAATTTATTGACGTTATCTTTCCTACAATAAGTGCCATGTGGCTGGGACGTTGGAGTCAATGTGCTGGTCAAGAAACATGTGACCAGATGCAGGAAATGTCAGTGAAGAATGTAACGTGCCAGTCAGAGACATATGTTCACATTTATCTAATTTCTCTGTGTAGTCGTCCACAGTGTCTATGCCAACATTCTCTGTTCGGTCAGTACCAGACCGATTGTCCTCAAGACTGACATCTTTTTTAATCGGATCTGCATGCACATCCGTTTCGTGAGGGGGTGTTTTGTTCATCCTGAATATCAGAATCTGTGATGTCACTTTTGTGATTATCAGGTAACTGACTGAGCGTGTGGTAGTCAGTGTCAAAGTCTTTCCCATCTCTTTGAGTCTGGTGAGTTTGTAAAGTGTCATTGGAGCTGCTTGAGTCTGAGATCTGCTCCTTGGCTTTAAGGACTTGGTGAAAATACTGTGACTGTAAGACTGACTGTCGATGGTTTCTGTCTCAGACCCAAAGGTGTCCACAAGAGGGCCACCTGCATCAATATTATTGTGATTATCTCCAATATTTGTGTCTGTACATCCATCCTGTGTCTCTGTGAATTATACCAGTTCTTGGGAGCAAACTTATCTTCACGTTTTCCATTTTCAGGTGAAATGAAAATGCAGTTTGTCTTCAGCAAACTTTCCGTACGCTCCATATCAGCACCAGAGTCCTCGTCCTTCTTTTGGCCCGGCTCCGTGACTGCATCCTTCATGTTCTCCTCTTCAACAGCAGCACCTTCCTCTCCACCCAGAACTCTCTTCAGACTCTGGGCTCTGTCTCTGTATTCTCGGCACAACTGAGCATCGGCCATGTGGTTGCCGTGGATCTCGGCCAGCTTCATGTAAGGCAAGACAAGGCAAGTTTATTTGTATAGCACATTTCAACAACAAGGTAATTCAAAGTGCTTCACATGAAACCATTAAAAGCATAAAGGCAAAAGTAAAGGAGATTTAAAACATACATTGAAACAATAATCGATGTCTCCCTGAGACATTGCGCTGCACGCAATCAACCATACACTGCCGCAATTCTGCAATTACTCGCACACAAACCACGTCTGGAAAAGATCTCTGCCGATCTGCGTTTTATAGTGTACGCCTTGCACGAACTCTGTCCTGGAGGAAATGGCGACATATTGTGCAGTCCTTTTAAAACCATTAAAAGCATCAAAACATAAGGCAAAAGAAAAGGAGATTTAACAGCAATTAAGAACAGTGTAAGAAATAAAATACAGCAGTAAAATGCAGAAATGCAGGAAATTGATTAATATATTAATTGAATGTGGTTCAATTAAAGGCAGCAGCAAACAGAAAAGTCTTCAATCTTGATTTAAATGAGCTGAGGGTCTCAGCAGACCTGCAGCTTTCTGGGACTTTGTTCCAGATATGTGGAGCAGAAAAACTGAACGCTGCTTCTCCATGTTTAGTTCTGACTCTGGGAACAGAAAGTAGACCGGTCCCAGACGACCTGAGGGGTCGGGATGGTTCATAAGGTAGCAGCAGATCAGAGATGTATTTTGGCCCTAAACCATTCAGTGCTTTGTAAACCAACAGCAGGATTTTAAAGTCAATTATTGTACACCACATACAGAGCCTCTGGGTTAGCTTGGTCCTCCAGGGCCTCTGCCAGAGCCAAATGGAAGTAGCCCACCGCGTCAAAAGAATCCTGTGGAGAGTGCACAGAGCAGAGGTCTCCTTTTAATTCAATATATCATCTTTTAATCTTATTTGTAGGCTGGATTTTGATTGGTACCATATTCTGTGAAAAGGATAACAGATAAAGGTAAAGGCAACTGTTGCTCTGCCAAAATGTAAAGCCTCTTCTATTAAGACACTGGCTGGCTACACATTCACTTGTAGCCAGAGGAAACGTTTGTGTTATTATTGTGATAAAACAATTGCCTAACTTTGAGGAATGACATCAGTTTTTGACAGGTAAATTCATGATTTCCTTAAAAAGTTAAAAAAATGAAAATAAAAGTGTATATGTTTTGTTGCGTTGAGAAAATGTATCCAGTCATTCGTTTGTTTTTCACATGTCATTTTACGCCACATTGTTAGAGTAAACCTGTTAGGTTTAGGCAAAAAAAAACATGTATGGTCCGGAAAAACTTCACCATTGGACTGAAAATAAGGTTGTAAAATAAGTATAAACGTAAACAAGTTTACAGAAGTACGGAAAACACGTCACAAACATCTCTTACGAAGCTCAAAATTACTCCGAATTAATTAATAATTCATATAATATGTATTAATTATATTTATTTCAGAAACATAATGTATATATTCTGCTTGCTCATGCAAATGCAAACACAGAAATATAGTCCGCTTGTGTACCTTCAGTTTGTGAAGTTTAAGTTAAGTTAAGTTAAGTTATGTTGAATTAAGTTAAGTTAAAGTAATCTTCTTCACAGCTGAAGAATCATATAGATAGATAGATATATAGATAGATAGGTACTTTAGGGGGAAATTTGTATGTTACAGCAGCAAGACACACCAAAAAGCAAAGTAACAGAGTAACCAAAATATTAAGTATTAAAAAATGCAAAATATATACAATGGAATAACAGAGTATGACAAATTAAATATCAGAATATAGAATATATAAGATAAAACAAAAATGCACAGTATATACAATGAAATAGAATCGTGTTAAATTATCTGCCGAGGAGAAAAACAGTGAAAAACAGGAGTGCAAATATTAAAAATCAACCCCAGCAAACAACAGTGTAGCAGTGTGTAGTTATATGGAGAATGATCTGGCCAGAGCTGTTTTATTTAAAGTCTTATTGCAGTGGGCAGGAATGTTCTCCTGTATCTTTCCTTGTGACAGCGGAGCTGGATCAGTCTGTTGGAGAAAGTGCTCCTCTGTCCCTGCAGGAGGTGGTGGAGAGGGTGGTCCGGGTTATCCAATATGGATGATAGTTTCTTCAGTGTCCTCCTCTCCACCACCTCTTCCAGATTGTCTTGTTTGCAGCCAATGATGGAGCCGGCCTTCTTAACTAGTTTGTTAAGTCTGTTGGTGTCTCCGGCTCCAATGCTGCTCCCCCAGCAGACTACAGAAGTACAGTGCACTGACCACAACAGACTGGTAGAACATCTCCAACATCTTGCTGCACACGTTGAAGGATTGAAGTTTCCTCAAGAAGAAGAGTCGACTCATCCCCTTCTTGTACACAGCGTTGATGTTGGTCTTCCAGTTCAGTCTGCTGTCGATGGAGACACCCAGGTACTTGTACTCCTCCACCATGTCCACATCCTCTCCCAGAACTCTCAGCGGTTGTGGAGCCGTCGTCTTCCTCCTGAAGTCGACCACCATCTCTCTGGTCTTGGCCACGTTCAGACGCAGGTGATTTCTACCGGCCCACTCCACAAAGTATTCCACTACTGCCCTGTACTCCTCCTCCCGTCCGTCCCTTACACACCCGACCACTGCAGAGTCATCAGAGAACTTCTGCAGATGGCATGACACCGAGTTGTACTGGAAGTCAGTGGTGTACAAGGTGAACAGGAAGGGAGACAGAACAGTTCCCTGTGGGGCTCCAATATCACTGACCAGCCCATCAGACAGCACACGGCCCAGTCGGACAAACTGTGGTCTGCCCGTGAGGTAGTCAGTGATCCAGGAGACGGTGGATGCGTTCACCCCCACCATCCGCAGCTTCTCACTCAGCAGCACTGGATGGATGGTGTTGAATGCACTGGAGAAATCAAAGAAAGTGATTCTCACAGAGCCACCGGATCCATCCAGGTGCGACTGAGCTCGTTGCAGCAGGTAGATGATGACGTCGTCCACCCCCACATGAGGCTGGTATGCAAATTGCAGAGGGTCCAGTGAGGATTTCACCTGCGGTCGAAGGTGGGCCAAGACCAGCCTCTCCAGCACCTTCATCACATGAGATGTGAGGGCAACTGGTCGGTAGTCGTTGAGGCCAGATGGTGTCGTCTTCTTCGGTACAGGAACCAGGCACGACGTCTTCCACAGCACCGGGACTTCCTCCTGCTTCAGGCTCAGGTTGAAGAGGTGTTGCAGGACAACAGACAGCTGGCTGGCGCAGGTCTTCAGGACCCAGGGGCTGATGCCATCAGGTCCCGCAGCCTTGCCTTGGTGGAGTCTCTCCAGCTGTCTCCGAACCTGGCCAGTCGTCACAGAGAGAGGGGGGGGGGGGGGGGGTCATAGTCTCGGTGGTGGCAGAGCCCTTAGAGGTGGAGGGCATGCAGCTCACCATACATATATATATACATATATATATATACACATATATATATATATATATGTATATATACACATATATATATATATATATATATATATATATATATATATATATATATATATATATATATATATATATATAGAGAGAGAGAGAGAGATGAAGTAAAGTAAAACGGTGGGGTGTGATCTTTACATGCCTTACTAGCCGTGCAAGCCATCTTGAGGTGGCTAGTTTGGAAACTCCTGCATCAATGCAATACGCAGATTTCTATGTCGCACCGGTACCGTAAAAACCATCAGATCAGATCAAGGTACACATTTTGTTGGTGCACAAAAGGAGCTAGAATGCTCATTAGAGAACTAAATCATGACAAAATCCAAAGACATCTACTCCAAGAAGGAATATAGTTGTTATTCAACCCGGCAGCAGGTGCTCACCACGGAGGCATATGGGAGACTAATTAAGTCACGAAAGAAAATTCTGTGCCCTGTGGTAAAAGAACAAGTTCTGGATGATGAGGCCTTGTGAGGTGGAAGCTATAATGAATGATAGACCCCTCACAACAATAACAAATTACTTGAATGATGTGGAACCTTTAACACCTAATAATTTGCTACTTAAAACCAACCCTGTCATGCCTTCTGGAACGTTCAAGAAAGAGGACCTGTACTCTAGAAGGAGATGGAGACAGGTACAATATCTGGCTGACCTTTTCTGATCACAGACTGAAATACGACTGTGCATTTCCGTTTTGGGCTTAAAACGAGAAAACCATGTAATTTCTGTATTTTCAAACTATCAAAACGTAGACGGATCGATGAGTTGTTTGTGTCCACAAGAGTTCACAAAAAACAGACACGTTCATATTAGAGATCAAAGTCAGTTTCTTTATATTTTTAACTTTAGTTTGCCAGCAGATATATTTACTTACTTTTTACTTTCTGATGAATGAGTTGATACAAATTATTTACTGGATAAAAATGCTTAAGTTTCTCAATGTAAATTTGCTAAATCTCTCATGTCTGCCCTTGAAATGTTGTAGTTAATAATAAACGGCGTTGAGTTTTTCAATTTCGCATAAGCCATCAATAAAAGCCTGTCAGTCCAGAATAATATTTAATACTTTATTGATAAAGAATTCTGTAACACATTATATGAAAGTCATATACTATATACATACTCCCTGAATGTGTCGTCCAGAGTGGAGGAAAGGTAAATTATGTTTTGTGTTTATTAAAAATGAACCAAACGTCTCTATATTTTTCAATTGTCATTATGTATTGCTTCATGAACTACACATGCTCACTCTTCCATGACATGAAAATAACAAGTAAATACATAATGTGTACAACTAGGTTGCAAATGAACCCTAAACAGCAAATATCAGATTAAATAACCTGCAATAAATAGATCTGTATCAATGACATTGCTAATTAACAAAGACACAGGTAAATATAACTAAATATTTTGGTGCAAATACACGTATACTGCCATCTACTGGTATAAATGGTAAACACATTTATACTTCAGTCTATGCTCCGCGTTCACTCAAGCAATAGCACAATACGGTGGGAAATTAAATATCAGTGCAAACAGCAACAACTGTGTGAACACAAAAATGACTTTGATTAAACTTATGAACATCAAACAATGCACCGTTTCATCGAAAACTTGATTGTTGCTGTGTAGCTCCATGGATCAATGAATATTGAAGCGCATGTAGTCACGTATTATTGCTAACACACTCCCATCAGCCCACATTTATCTATTTAATGTATTTATTTCCCTCTATTGTTAACTTGGTATGTGCGTTTTGCGTCATAGACAAACACTTCTCTTGTATTCGCTCCTTGTATTGCCTTGACCTTTATTTAGACATGTTCTTACTTCCGTAATACCTGTCGTGCTTTGCGTCTCTCTTCAAAAAAAGCAAAACAAAAGAGAGATTTGCAAAAAAAACAAATCGGCTCGTTATTTGACTTTGGTTCTCTCGTATTTTTTCGATTAAACGACACAACAAACTATCAAAACGTACACGGACCCGGTCTATTTTACAAGTAACCAGTAGGGGGAAATTCAATGTACAATAATAGCCGTGGCCGCAGAAGAAGAAGAACAGGCAGCTACCGTAAAGAAGAAGAAGAAGAAGAAGAAGAAGAAAAAAAAGAAGAAGAAGAAGAAGAAGAAGAAAGAGCGGTTTTGTGAGGAGCTAGTGAAATTTCTAGGACCTGTACGTAGCCTCAATAGTCTGTAAACAGAGATTCACACTGAAGGTAGGCAAATAGTTGCTCTGCTGTCTGCAACACAGCGACATGCGCAGTGATATAGTTTACCTCCGTGTAGTCGGCCATGTAAATCCAACGCTACCCGTTTGCTTTTACGATGCCAGATAGCTATGCTAACGCTAAGTAGCTAACGTTAGCCAACAGCCAACGCTGACCTGGCTGCGTGTAGATGCAACGTAACCACATCCACTGTAAACACACCGCGGTGTAACGGTGAAGCGATGTTAATCTGCTTAAACAAAATAAATCCACCCAGCTAGCTGCTCTTATTGGATATTTTCTCACTAACCGGTGTCGTAGCGTATGGCCGCAGAGAACAGCATCCCCTCGTGGGGACCCGCTCAGTTAACGTTAAGGCTTAAACCACCACACAGTGAACATAATTATGTCAGAGGAAAAATACTCTTTTTAAAATGTGACAAAGTGCCGCCTACGCGTCGGTAAGACTATTTACATGTACAGATATTAAGGTTACAGTTTCGGCTGAGATGTCGTCTCTTACTCAAACCAGCTGAGACTTACATGAATGACATTCACTGCAGTTGCCAAAAATACGACATGATGACCGCATTTGATTGCTATGAGTTGACCGGGCACGTGATGACAATACTTAACGACAATGCTGGGTTTAATTGAGACCATTACACGATAACGTCAAACTTTTTAAATGACATCTATACGCCTACATGTAGAATTGCTGTGTTCATGAATGTTAGTTCTTGTTTTTTTAAATTTGAAAATAAGATTATTGTTTGGAATTTTGTTATGAATACTAATTTAAGGTTGTCTAAAAACTTTATTCACGACTTTAAATGACCATGCCTCGATCACTCTTCTTACTATCAGACAGTCAATCAATGTGGTATCAAGCGACTACCAACATCTCGATACACTATTGACACTTTAATAACATACTTGGTTTAACATACTTGTTTGTTTGTCATATTTTACTGTAAATCTTCATATTTCCTAGTTTTAAATTGTCTTTTTTGCTTTTATGTTTATGGTCACGCACCCATCACCAAGCCAATTTCCTTGCATGTGTAACATACTTGGTAATAAATGGTTTCTGTTTCTGATTGGATCATTTCAGGGGATTTATTTCTTAATCTGTGTTACATTGTTATGACTTCTCTCTCCCTTTCAGACGCTTCGGGTTTTTTAAATTATGCGGACACAGAATCCAGGTCATCAAGGTTCAAATTAAGGTATGTAAAGGGTTGCTCCCTTAAAAAACATTATGCAAATTATCTCCAATCATGAATGTAATGTAACAAATGCTTTTACTTTCTAATAACAGTTTTGTAAAGAATGTATTTTGGGACTTAAAACCCCTTTTTTCTTTTGCTGAAATCACTTTATACTCCGGCTTGTTGGCCGCTTAAAGATACAATACTGATATTGAAGACATTTAAAATCATTTGTTTCATTGAAGAAGAAGAAAAAACATTTGTACTTTGGCATTTACGAGATGATCGTAAATCCACGAATTCATTTCATCAATGCGATTTTCCTCAAGATGTTTGCTAATTCCAGAGAAGAGGATAATTTGAACAAAAGCTGTATTTCCATTTGTAGGAAACGCTATTCGAGCGGTTGTCTGCGCTGCTAGTTAGTGAAACCTTACAGACCCAATGGGGCAACGTTGCGATGAGCAATGTTGCCCCAAACTTAAAGGCAGACTGATTTTTCCTAAAACGCAATGTATAGACTCGCACCAAAATGATCTCTCTCAGTCATCACTTATGACGGAGAGTGTGGCGGTGTCTGTATCTGCAGAGACCCCCCCCCCCCCCCCTCTGCCTGCATTTCCTCTTGTCTGTTAATTTCATTGTGTTTGGCACATTTCTGGCCGTCAACCTCTCTAAAAAACGTAGCGACCGGGTGCCAGATCGTCAACACGCATCCAGAGGAAGCTATGAAAATGGTGGACACGGTGCCAAAACAACGCAAACACAGCGAGGCCGAACGCCGCGTGGAGCCAAAGCTCGTTCACACCAGAAGTGAACCTGGTATTGGCGCGCACTGCCGGCGAGCACCGTAACCCTCGTTGAGCATGTTGTTAACAAACGCAACCAACAAAACCTATTCATTGTGATTTAAATCGGCGTAACAATTTATTGCCACGAGTCTATTTTAAAGTAAGCGGAGGCAGAGTTCATCACACTGTACAGTTGCCACTCTGTGGGTATCTGTGTATCTGTGCCATTTGCTCCACTTTCTCTCACAACTGCGGTTTAACGGTGCGCTTTTCGTTTTGCGTGAAATGTGTTTCCACCATCGACTTAAAGCCATCCACTGTTACGACACCCACGGTGTCTTACGTGGCTTTTTTTAAGCACAAAATGGAAGTGTATTCTCTTTGGTTCAACATTTAAAGAGTCGGGGTGTATTTTATATAATGTCATTGTTAGATGTATGCTATACTGGGACAAATCATGTAGCTAATATACATGTTGGCACAGTCTCTACCACCTGTGACATTTCCACGCATCTCCAGCCAGAAAGATATTTTACGCTCCGTTTTCACGCCATTATTTCAGTCTGGGAGCCCAGAGAAGGCGGGAGGAAAAAAAAGCCCGTTGAGAGCTCAACAAGTGCGCATTTATCCGATCAGGTGTAGGAACGACTCATGAAACGAGTCACAATGAGTGAAGTCAAATTGTGAACGGTTAGACAAAGCGTTCGCATTCTTGAAAATCGGGGGAAAACGTCCATTGCGTCACTGACTTTGCACCCATTCATAAACTGCTTTTGGAAGAATTTGCGATTTAACCGGCTCGATTTTGTTTAAAAATTTGCAGCATTTTGAACATTTATTTTCCACAGCATTTCCATTGTCTGATGTGATTTGTTTTGATTTTCAACTTTTGCACTGCTGAAACTTTTCATCCCTCCCAAGAATTTTTATCTCTTAACTCACTGACATGTTTCAGGATTTTGGACGGCAATTTAAAGACACGGATTAGCGAACAAACCAAACTTTTTCAAGCATTTGAGACGCACGAAGGAAAAGAAGAAGTTAAACCCCCTTTTCAACCAAGTCATGTCTCGCCGAAGAAGCCGCAGCCCGTCGCCGGGGCAGTTTTCACGCAACTGCAGCAGTAGTGACCCTCGAGATTTGGAGAGACGGATTTTCGTCGGGAATTTGCCGACCTCCGACATGGAGAAGAAGGATTTGGAAGAGATGTTCAGCCCTTATGGGAAGATAATCGGTCAGTAAAACACCATACAAGCAATAAATCTAATTCATGACATACTTTTACTCATGTCTCGTAGCATCAAGCGTCGTGTTTTTTCATGAAATGCAAGCATGTCAAATTCCAAAGGATGTCCTTACTGCTAACTTTTGAAAGTGGGTAGGTATTCACAATGATCTGTTCCACTTTAAATGTCCCTCTTCCAGGCGTGTCCATGTTTCGTGGGTTCGGATTTGTACAATTTGAAGGTGTTGAGGAAGCGGAAGCTGCAAAGTCTGGCCAAAAGGGTCGCATATATAAAGGTTATAAAATAGGTAAGCCTTAACTGCAGTGGGTGTGATTGTCTGGCTACAGAGGACCGCTTTATGTTGGTGTACAGAGAGCAACTACAGAAGTTAATGAAAGGCCAAGTTGTTGTTTTTATGTGTGTGTGTGTGTGTGAAAACCTTCAATGAGTGGGCATGGTGTTTTTAAAGTGTTTATCCTGAAGAGAATCGTGACTATGAAATGCCAGCAAAGTAGCAGTTAAAGTTTACACTTCCAGATTTATTTCTGTGTTAAAAGGTTTTAAATGTAAGATAGAGATTAATAGTGGACGGCTAAAATGGATTTTCCTTTTTAACGCCATTTTAGTGATCCAGTAAACATGATACCTGTAACGCTGATGATGCAAGTTGATCACTATTCTTTCCCACAACTAACCTCGGTGTTGGTTCTGCGTGAGGGCGCTCCGATCAGGACTGTGGAAGCAGCATCTGCCGATACCGACCACCGGGTTTATTTGAAGCCTTCTATTTGTTGTTGCATGATTTATTCAACCATTCTTAACCACATTGTGTATTCAAATGAAGATATGTGTCATGCAACGTGTGCACACTAAGCCTCTTTTTACACAGACACCCTGTAATTCTGCTGTAAATGGTGCCTCTTAATGGCCCATTTGGGATTTTAGACGGCATGCCAGCTCGACGTGTAGCACTGCAGCGTCCCGTGCGTGTCATCCCTTTGTCGGCCGGCCTTTTATACACCGAAGCGGTTGTGTTGCCGGCAGCGGCAACAATGCAGACGGTTTTCTATAGAACAGTGAGGCATGTAAAAGGGGCTTCAAGTAGCAACTCACAACTCTGGTGAAGACATTTTAGTCGCGTGTAAATAAATTGTCCCGCGAGTTTTGCGTCATCTGATCGGCTTCCATATAGAAGTGGCCAGAAGGAATATTGGCAGATCTGCGGCTATTGATCGGAGCACCCTTAGTTTGATTTGATCCACAGCTCAACATTTAAAAAAATTATATTATTATAAATATATTTAGCCACGCAGAGTTTTCTCCCTCCAATCTGTCTTGTGACGTGTTACATTATCGGCATACAAAGCAAATAAACAAAGGCATTGTTAACTTCTGGCAAAGCCTGAATCTCTGAAATCTCTTGTTTTATTTGCCAAACTGACAATTTTCTACAACATAGATTTTAATGCGTCACTCAAGTCGGGCACTTGCGTTTTTTGTTTTTTTTTAAATTTCAAGTTTGAAAAAAGAATCTAATTTACACGTTGAAGCTTTGCTAGTGCCGAGCCCATCTTAAGTGCACAAAATAACTCCGATTTGGAAACTCGATTTGCTGCATTTTGACTCTCGTCCAAGCTCGTATTTTGGAGCTCAATTTCATTTGGATCGTGGAAGTGTTGACGCGGCCACTCCGTTCTGCGTGAAAAGCAACTGATTAACATGTCCCTGTTGTGTTCAACGTTTGGATTGATTTATTTTCAGATGTAAATATGGCAGTGGAGCGACGGCAAGCTAAACCTCAATCCCAGCAGAGCCCCCCACGAAGGTAAAGTAACGCGCAATTGGTGTGTTGAATTACAGTCACCTCTGAGGTGCCGGTAAACCAAAAAAAACCCAAATCGTATAACATTTTCCTCAACTGTCATTCCCACCAGTGGTGAAGTCCGCCCAATGAAGATGGGTTTGTGACAGTTCATGGGACAAATATTTCACCCTAAATTACAATTTCCAGATATGTTGAAATAAAGAGAGTAGTCGTAGGAAAGTGTCTTTGTCGCTTATGCTCGTGTTCATAGTGTGGCTTTGCACTGCAGTTCACCTTTATAGGTAGATTGTGCAACTTTCCCGCTGAATGAAACGTAGTGCGAGTCCCACCCAGCCTCATATCTCTTTAGCAGGTTCATGTCCCACAACAAGACCTTTAACGAATTATCTTTGTAAAGGAAAAGTGACAGAACGGGCACAACACATTGAAGTATATTTCAGGCAGGTTTGGGGATGGGGTCGGGCATTCACACCCATAAGATCCCAGACCAGGGCAAGCGATGTGTGTGATGCTTATTCTAATACGACCCCGTTGTATATCGACGACATAAACTGTTGCGATGCACAGAACTCGCAAGGAAAATGTGGTGAAAGGAATTTATTGGTTTGTTGCATTTTTCTTTTAATTTGAAACCTTCTTTCGTGCCTCACTTTTGAGTTGAGCGTCATGGAAGTTATTTGAACTCTCCTATAAATGTTGGAAGAAGTGAAGACGGATTTGAGGGTTTAGCATCAACAGGCCCGGCCTATCTAACCCTAAAGGTGGCCTCCGTTTCAAAACACCAAGGGTTCAAAGGGCTCCAACCACTGCCTCCTGGAGACACCTCGCTCACTTTGCGTTTTTAGGAACTAGTTTTCCTAAAAAATATTTTTGCTGTGTAGAAAATTTTCCTTCTAGAAATGCAAAAAAACCCAAAATGTTGTATTAGTTCTGTTAACCCGAGACCTGCAGCGTGGGAATGTGGCTTACCGGAGAACAAAACGCAAATCATCGCAAGCAAATGCTAAATGCGCAAAATACACACCGCCTGTTTCAAAAAGGTTAAATAGCCGTGGTACGCGTGTATCTGAAGAGCTGGGTTCATGGTCGGGGGAACCTCAAATGGTCGACAAATCAATCGTGTTGCAAACACTGATCACTGGACCCTTTCAAAAGCTCGCCGTCGACGCGTCTCGGAACCACCTCCTGGATTGAAAGCGTGCTCGGTCCCCTTTACGAGTCACGGACAGAAGTTTGTAGTGTTTCATAGGCAGACTGAACTCTGACCGGCCTTGCACTAACTGATACCTTTTCTCTCAGGGCCACCGCCGCCACCACCACTACCACCACGTATGGCAGCTACGCGGACAGCAAAGAGCCCCGGCCTCGCTCACGCTCACCCGTTTATGTGCGCGAGCCTCGGGAGAGCCGAGACGGCCGCGAGTCCCGGGAGAGCCGGGACGGGCGCGAGTCTCGGGAGAGCCGGGACGGGAGGGAGCCCGCTCGAGAGTCGAGGCCGGCCGGCCACTCTCGTGACCACGACTACCGGTACCGGAGCACAGAGACCAGAGACAAAGACCCCAGGGAGCCTGCATTCAGGTGACCACTCGGCTCATAAGTCGGAAGTTCAGCATTTAGTTGTTGCATTTTTTATTTTTTTTTTGTCTGAACCTGAAATGTGTCCATGCAGCAGCAGAGACGACTATGACCGGTTCTACCGCAGTGCCAGTGGTGCAGAAGACTATTACCGGAGGAAGGATGAGCCCTTCAGGGACCCTTACAGAGATCCCTGGAACGGACGCCGGGAGCCAGAGGGTACGTGTCCTCCAGTCTACATATCTAATGTCTTGTTTAATTGCTCTTAGTTGATGTGAGTACGTGACCACCTTAGAATAAGATTGTGTTTATTTGTGATCGGTTGGATCTTCCTGATTTTGTATGGAATTTAAAAACGTGACCAGTATTTGATCTCACATCCCACAGGTTGTTTTTTTGTCGCTCTGGATATCATTTTTACTGCATTTTGCCAACACGTCTTTCCACAACTGCAGTATTTATAATATTACGTAAAACGAATTGATGTCAGAGTAGCACCAGGCTGAGGCTGTTTTGCTTTAAAGACGATTTAGAGCCGTGTTCAACTTGAACTGACATGTCCCTGTCCAGCCGCCTCCACCCTCACTTCAGCAGTAGATGATCGCGCTCGACCAGAAGAGCGCCGCCGCAATGAATTGTATCGGCAGTACTACGAGGAGCTGCAGCGGCGCTACGACGCCGACCGCCCCGTCGACTGCTCTGTGATCGTCGTCAACAAGGCGCAGAAGTATATCCACTCTCTTGTTCTGTACCGGAAAAACAAAATCAAAGACCTGGAACATCGTTGTAAATGTTCCACCAGTACATGGCCTGTTTTTATTTCATATGGCTCCTGTGTGTGTGTGTGTGTGTGTGTGTGTCTGTGTCTGTTTGTGCGCCTGTGTGTCTGTACTATTGCTTCACAAACAACTGTAGGGAGTATGCGGAGACGGTCGGACGGAAGGTTCGTGATTTGGGCATGGTGGTGGATCTGATCTTCCTCAACACAGAAGTGTCACTAACTCAGGCGCTGGAGGATGTAGGCAGGGCCCGCACACCCTTTGCCATCATCATTACCCAGCAGCACCAGGTCCACCGGTCCTGCACCGTCAACATCTTGTTCGGCACGCCGCAAGGTAACGCAAGGCGACAGCGGGCAATTTGATTCCCTCCAAAAGCAAAGAGCGCAGTGTTTCACGTGTCTTTTGTTTGTTTTTTTACACGTAGAGCATCGGAACATGCCGATGCAGGATGCCATGATGCTGGTTGCCCACAATTATGACACCTACAAAGTTGAAAACCGTGAAAAAGAACGCGAGGAGATTGCCAGAAAGGCTGCCAAGATGGCGGACGACGTGCTACTCAGGGAGCCTGACAGAGAGGGCCACCCCATTTCTGTGCTCACCTCCATCACACTGCTGTCTGAAAACAGGTATCCGGTCTGAAACGTTGTTTCGTGAACAAGTCTTCAATGAGCAATTGAAAATTGGCGCAGTGGAGAATGTAACATTTTGTTTTGTGTGATGCCTCAATTACAGTTTCCATGTTGTAAAACTTTGAATCTCACACGTGATGAATCTCAGTCTTCTAATTTCTTTTGTTTTTCCCTTCGTGGTTGCCGGGTAGATTTGTAACCCCAGATGAAATGGATGGTCTCATTGCCTACCTGAAGGACAAAAGAGCTCGACTGCTACGAAGCGCTGCAGACCCTCTCACCGGTAGGAGGAACACGTTTCAAAGGACTGGTTCACAGCTTTTGTCCGTTTTTCTTCAAACCATATATATATAATATACTGTCATCATTCATCCTCTACACACTGGCCCAGAAGAGAGAAAAAACACACTTACGGTCAAAGCAGAAAGTTCAGCTGCAGTCACGAGTTTTCTGAAGCAGCTCAGTGGAAAATGTTGCAAAAGATTTAAACTTTGAGATGCCCACTTCCTCTCTCTGATTGGTGAAACCTCAATAACTTCAGCTACATTTCACAATGTATTTTTATACAGAATGAAGACTACATTGGCATTGTTAGTTTATTTTTTTTTATCTCTGCCACTATGGAGAAGAGGAACAATTACAGCAACCAATAACGTATTTAATGTGCATCGGAGTGTTTTGTTAACTGTCTTAAAACATGTGCTGAGATAGTTTAGTCTTGTTTTTCAAAACAAGAGCTTTGTCCGTTGAATGTTAGTCTGCAGAACTGCACATTCTAACTGAACCTTTCACATCACAGCTGGAGTCCATGGAGCAGCTCCTGCAGCAGTACACCATGATGTTTCAACCTCCGCTGCAGGACTGCCTCCTCCATCCCACCCTGCTCTATCCCACCCTGCTCTATCCCACCCTGCTCTATCCCACCCTGCTCTATCCCACTCTGCTCTATCCCACTCTACTCTCACGCCTCCACAGTCCAGCCACCTCGGCCTATCGGCTGCTTCGAGCGCCTCGGCGAACCCCAGCCACCAGCAGGAGCTGCAAGCTAAGATCCTCAGCCTGTTCAACAGCGGCAGCGGGGTCCCGGCAGGCGCAGGAGGCCCGCCCTCCATCTCCCAGACGAAGGCGTACGGCTCCCTTGGCCCACCCCCTTCCCAGAACCCGCCCCGCCCCACCATGACGGGCCCCCCTGCGGGTGGAACCCTGGGTTATGGCACCCCACCGGGACGCATGCAGGTCACCCCAGGTGGCCAAAGACTCCCCTCGTCGGCTTCAGGTATCAACTTTGACAACCCGAGTGTACAGAAAGCGCTGGACACCCTCATTCAGAGCGGACCGTCCCTCAACCACCTGGTGAGCCCCGCCGCCGCTCAGCAGCCCCCCCCCAGCATGGGCCAGGTCCCGCCGATGTCCATGTACCCCCGACATTACTGATGTAACAACTTCTCCTCTCCCTGTGACACAAGTAGACACATCAATTCTCTGTGCAGTGAATGTACCAGCTGTGTAATATAGGTAGGTTGGATGTTTTGTAAAAGCTTTTAATCTTTTTTTTTTTCTTCTTCTTTTTATTCCAAGTATTGTGTTCAGTTGACTAAATGGTTATTAAATTTGGTTTGATGACTTGTCCAGACTAACTGTCTGTATTTTCGATGATTAGCCAGAAGTTAATTATTCATTCAGTCTTCTTACGTGTGAGGTAAAGTTGCATGTGTGAAGTACGGTGTGTTTTGGTTTATGATGGATTCCTTTGTTCTTTTCCAACCATGATTTGTGTTTTATAGTTTTGCACATAGTGTCTTTTTAATTTGTAACATTTTCACTGTCAAAACAAGACATGATTAAAAACTCCAGACACAATTGCTGTAATAAAATGGTATTGGTTTATTGCATTTTGTGCTGACAAATTATAAGATGGAACGGGTATCGCCAGAAGCCATAGATATATAAGCATTTGAAATGTAAGATAAAACTACTTTTTTTTTTTTTTTAAATGTTCCATGAAACACAATAGAGAATAATACGTTCTTTTTTTTAAACTTTATAATATTTAACTTACACTGACACAAAAAAAACACCTCCACACTAACTGTATTTGATTTATTTACATGTAGCCCCCTCCCACCCCCCAGCAGTTACAAGTGCACAATGTACACGCATACACACTCCCACAAAACTTAAAGGAACACACTACGGCTTTACCATAAGACTAGGTACAGTATCAAGGAAGAGTAATGAACAGTTTGGAATGACAAAAGCATTTTCATATTACTGAAATTTGATACAGGTGTGTCTGTGTGTATGCTGTATATATCAGGTATATTGTCAGGCATTCATACGAAATGTTTCCCACAATTCCGGGGAATTAGACTCAAACCTGGACAGTGACGGGATTCCTCTGGAGGGAACTCATGAAATGAAGTTCTGTACTTTTCAAAAGCAATTAAGTAGGAAATGTGTTTATTCCCGAGAGTTGCATGAGAAGATCGACAACGTTGCCGGTAGCCGGCTAACTTAGCTTAGCACAAAGACTGGAAATGGGTGGAAACAGCTAGCCTGGCTTTGTCCAAAGATGAGACCTGATACCAGCACATGTAAAGCTCAATAACGAACACGCGACTTAACACTAAGTCACACAAAAGTCCAAATGTAAAAACGATAAATTGCCGTGAACACATTTTATTAAAATTTTGGCACAAATGTCTACTTGCGCTCAAGGCAGATCTCATTCAAATTTGGGGGTCAAAGGTCAAAGTGACCTCACAAAAATGTTTTTGGCCGTAACTCAAGAATTAATATTCTCATAGTGACAATTTCACACAAATGTCAAATAGGATCAAATGAAGTGACTGCAACAATTCGAGTTACACTTTGTTTTTTTTGTCCAAACAAACCAGAGAGGAGATGTTAATTAATGAGCGTGAGAGATGCTGATTGGTCAACTTTATCGTTGAACAGGCCGACTGTTTCCCAGCTTTCGGTCTTTGTGCCAACTCTCGCCGAATAAGTGCATAAGGTTGTCTGAATATCGACAAACCACACCAGTTTATTTTTTTTACCACATTTGTAATGATTATACTTCAATACACACTAAATATAACCAGTTATTGAGTAAAAAAGTAGGTAAATGTAGTTTTGGACAGGCTGCCACTAAAGTGTGGTTTTGCAGGCACCTCCTCCACTACTTTGGCACTTTCAGAGTCTCATCCAATTGAAACAATCTGTTAACTGAAAACAGTCACATTTTTTTTTTTGAAGGAAAGAAAACAGTGTTTACTGGTCTGCGTCTAATTCACCGGAGCACACATTTGCACACCATCATGTATGTAGTTCACTGAAATATATACTTTGGTAATCAGTTCATCTGCAGATAATATTTGACACAATGAGAAGACCTTGTCAACAAATCTACCATAAAAAATAGAATCTCGTACTATAATAATAATAATATTCATCTTGAATACATTGGCCAGTCCTAAGGAAAGAGGAAAAAAGAAAAAGTCATACGACTAGAAAGAAAATGTTTCTAACTGATATAAACAAAAATACTTTTACACCACAAACACCCAATATATTTTCAATACACCTTGTTCAGGGTAATTGCATGCATGCACTGAGATACACAACATGTCTGGGACCTGGCTCTGCTTGCACTGCATGGACAGCCACTTGAGTTCTTCTCTTAAACTCCCAGAGCGGTCGACTGTCTGACACCTCCAACATCAGGCACGTCTGTCTGATGCCTCTGTGAAGATATACTGAAGGATGCGATCTTATCTCCGCTACAGACTGCGGGGGTTTTTGCGCCCTCTCTGCCATAATCTGGGGCTGGTTTTGTATTATTTTCTCTGTTGGTGTCTGAACAGGACAGCCTCCTCAACCCGGTAACAGATGTGTTTCAGAGCCCTTAATATCCATTTAAGGACGGAGACTGAGTAATGATCACCGGCAAGTTTGTCTCATGCTACAGTTGTGCAGGCGAAGTTTCTGATCTACATCATGGATCAGCTGTGGGGAGAGGGGGCGTGCTGCTTTCTAAGTAGACCATCTTGTGTCGTCCAAACAGAGCCAGTGCCAGAATTGGAAGCGCGAGTTTTATATTCTTTGATCATTTTTCTGAATTATACTGCAATCACATTTAAAATACAGAGCTGGAGTGGATTTAGTGGCTGGGATGGGGGGAGGCCAGGGATTTGCGGGCAGATGGGGGGGGGGGGGGAGGAGCGCGGGAGGAGGGATTCTGGGAAGGCTCACCTCACAGATTGAGTGACAAGCACAATAAATTTAACAGTTAATATTATTCTTTTTTTTGTTTTTTTGGCAAGAGAAAGGAAAGAATGTGATGCATGCTAAAATGTCCAAGAAAATGCTGAACCGCTAAGATGTAAACATAATCAGCAGGTAGGTTTCTGCATTCGTGCAGGTCATAACTGCTGCAGGACGGTGGACTTGATCTGATCTTTTTAGTCTGAGCTGTCACACCGCCACGGCTGGGCTGTAATACACTCGTGTGCCACCAGAGGTCACTGTGGGACAGAGTCCGCTCAGAGCAGGCTGGCTCTTGTTCGACGCCCCCACTCCTGCAGCCTGATCCCGTCACAGAGAACCCCCCTCAGTGTAAAGTGCTTTGCTGTCTCAGCCACATTTGAGATGAACACTGTCGATCTTTGTCTGTAAGACCTGGTGACAAACATTCTGATGAAATAAGCGACACCTCCAGTTTGTTTAAAGAAAACAAATAACTGTGACCAAATGAAAAAGAACCAATGTGAGAACAATATTGCACATGATCTTACAAAACTCTAAGACTTCGTCCACAGTGATAGAACCGTGTACAACGAAAGACAACACTCGTCGTTTACAGTGTCTCTGACTTAAGTGATACATTTACAAAGGTGAAATGACCAGTTCTAAGGCCCATCCATTCGCTAACTCAAAATCTATTAAGACTGTTTGAGCAAGGTTGAAATATAACAAGTAACAATATAGTGAACGCATACTTTATATTTCAAGGTCTAGCCGTGTCGCAAACACTCCAGAGTTCTCAGAATGTGTAACTGGATGAGAACATTTCACAACCTTTTACCCGTCTCTGGCCCTCAAACATGTAAGTCATCACGATAGAAACCACGAAAACAAATATTGCCACATAGTACCATGCAAACAGCAATTATAAAACATTTATAATTCCATAAATAAACTAATTTTCCAATAAACATCAGATATCTTTTCTTTCGAATCAATTTAAAAGGCTCAGTTGATGCAGGCAATGTTGTGGAGACAATCCCAAAATAGCCGTGTTCTTCGAAAAAAAAACGTATGTGAGCGTTAAAACGACCCCTTTGTCAGAGTTAATTAAGTGTGGCAAGCATATTGAAGAAAATCTTCATGACTCGGCACCCTAAAACCTTTGAAACCTGGGACTGGCTGCTTCTTTAAGTGTCACAGGTGTCAAAGGTGTGTTCAAAATTGAGCAAGAAGTAACATTTAGAAGACAAATATATATTCATAATTTTAACATATTTTGGCGATTTCTCGAAGTAAATTAATAATCTGTTCCATTAAAATTGGTTGACTTTACTTATGGGATTAAAGATGGGGAATAACCAGGAGAGCGTTTCTTTTTAAAAGAGAATAAAAAGGTGGAGGATTTACCCTCAGTTGTAATATTGCATCAAGGTCTTCAGAATAGTTTTCTCATAAAACAGAAAGCTAACCCTGTCCAGAGCTCTCAGGCCAAATGTTTACAGGTACCACTGATATGTATGTCTATCCCTTTTTCACTTGATCTTTAATGTTGCTTTAGTCATCTCTATTTACAGTACAGATAAATCTATTGATACTAGCAGCATTCACAACATATGGTCCGACATTCAGGCAACACTAAAAACATTAAATACTGTTTGTAAATACTTCTAGAAACTAATTTATTTTGCTTCCCTATATTGTATATACTGTTTATATATACGTATTTATTTATACTCATATTTCTACTACAAGTGCAAATGACCAAAAACGGTTTCTTCGAGAAAATAAACTGGAATAACGTAAAGTGACAGCTGTCCTTGGTCAAAGTGAGATGATTCTGGATTTTCTTTTTTTTAAAGACTTACGAAATCTACATATACAAAATATATGTGTAAAAAAATAAATAACATGATCACATGAGTCCGGATTTTAACTATTGCACATTCCTTCCAAGATGCACTTTTTGAACCTAAATATGATTTGCTCACCAGTCATTCAGTCAAGGACTCAAATCTCAGCCAATCTAGAGGATACAAAATCTCACGGGAGAGTCTACTGCATAGAGTTCAGTCTTATGGACAGCGTGGGGTTTCCTAGCTACAGAAGCCTTCGTCCTCTCTATCGATTCAGACTTGACCCGGTAAACAATCGATCGCCAAGATGTTCAGAATCTCACCTCGCTAACAGCTGATACGCTTCAACTCTGAGCGTCTGAACACCCGCGCTTTAATCATCATCTACAGGGAGACTTTCAGACGACAGTAGATTACCGTACCAGTTTCACGTAGACACCTCCGATTTGACTTTTCACGCTTTGTTCTCTCCAATCCAATCAATAGAATTTTTGTTCACTATTTCTCTTTGAAAAATACTTTGATATGGCACATTTAATGTATCTAAATTAGGCAAAAAAACAAAACAACAATATATATTTGAGTGACAATCAAAATGACATACAACTATTTCATCAATATGTGTAACTCTGGTCCATAAACATAAATAGACATTTGTTCTCTAGATGAAAAAATAACATTTAGTATTTTTTGTGTGTAATTGAATGAATTCATTAAAAGTTCACTTGTTGCACAGTGGCGGACAGTGCAGGTGCA
This sequence comes from Melanostigma gelatinosum, assembly GCF_949748355.1. NCBI lineage: Eukaryota > Metazoa > Chordata > Actinopteri > Perciformes > Zoarcidae > Melanostigma > Melanostigma gelatinosum. The sequence continues at coordinate 21,363,014 of NC_136636.1, read as the reverse complement.
GTGCTTGTCGAGGTTACAATGACAGTTACCATAGTGACAGGAGCCTATGCCATCCAATAAATAAATAAATAAATAAATACATACATACATTTTTAAAACAGCGTTTTTGAGCTGTCCCTCTCAGCGAAGGAGCGTTTTTCTCTCCACTAGAAGCTTTTTAATATGTCACAAAAATACTACACTCATACTGAACAACGCGTCAGAGCTTGTACATTATTTACAGCGGTCCCACACGAGGGTCGAGGGGTGCTGGCAATGATAATCTCCTCGGGGTGTTTGTGCCGTCTCCCCACCGTTACACCAGCCTTCTGGTAGGAGACGCACAATTCACAGTTGTAATTACCTGTCAATCTCTACAAACTAAGCTAGCCTTGTTGTATTTCTTCTTTTTCGTTTTGTTTTTGGCACTAACAGTGGCCACGGGGATGAACAGCCACTAAGAAATGAGTTGAAAGGAGGACGGGTAGAAAGACGGTGATGGCGGTCACGGAACGAGTATAAACACACACAGTTATAAGGACGCCATGCTAACGAGTGATCGGGTTAAAGATGGCGCTTGCAGCTTTGATCCACGTGCCTTTTCAGTCTTCTTTAAATACCAATGTGAATTTCACAGTTCATGCTTCGCGACTACTCTCCTTCCAGCTGGTGGTCCTGACCGTGGGTAGCAGTGTCTTTTTGCCTTGAGAGATTAATCACATCGAGGACAACAGGCTGGTGCGCTGTGGGAGCTGTCCGATCCCCACGAGGGAGCTAAACAGACAATCCTACACCCAGCTCACGTCAGCTGGCAGAAACCGCTGCTATGCCAACACTCGTATTTGGAACAAAAAAAAACAACATCAATAAGAATCGGCAGAGATTTGAACAAAGACGGACACAAACATGCTTGTGCGCTCACACCTCACACCCAACACCACCACCTCCTCCTCCTCCTCACCGAGTCACGCAGACTCAACGCCAGTTACTACAGCAGGTTACAGACGACAGCGACGAAGTGTGTTCAGGAACAAATCTAGGCAGCATCTAAATGAGTCTACAGCCGGCAATAGTTATAGTAGCTTACTGGACTGGAGTGAAGGGTGTAGTAGCTGAGCATGTGACTCTGCCTCATCGGTCTGCTGGGGATGGAGCGGAGGGAGAGGTGCTGAAGCTGAGCTATCGGCTGGGTGCGAGAGGACTATCTTACAGAAATAAACGGTGAGAGCGACAGAACCAAGCAGCGTCGATGAGAGTGGGAGCAAAAGGTGACACCGGAACAGGGCAGAGGGAGGGGTGGGTGGGGGAGGGGGGTAGTGGGGGGGCTGCTCTTTCAGGAGTAGATGGTGATGACCTCGCGGCCGCCTCCGCGGACCAGGAGGACCCGGTTGAGACCGTCAGTGAGGACCTCGAGGAACTCCATGTCTTGGAGAGAAGTGTTAAAGAAACTAGAAGAAGCAGGTAAAACACAAAACATAAAAATAAACTGCAAGTCAACAAAACAAAGACTTAAATCCATAGTTTGGCGTTTTGGCGAAACACTCATTCGCTTTCTTGCTTAAGAGTTCGATGAGAAGACGTCGTGACTGTACGATAGCTATGAAGTTAGAGCCAGGAGACAGTTAGCTTAGCTTAGCATTAAGACTGTCAACAGGAGAACAAACTCTTTATCCAATCGTGTTAAACCGTGTTTGTTTAATCCGTACTAACAACCAAAGTCGTGGTTTTACTGGAGGTAAATGTGCCAAAAGTATTTGTTGGCGCGGAGCAGCCACTTCCTCAAGTCTCTCTGGCTGTAGCCTTCTACTGATCGGACAGATGTGCGTTGGATTGATCTTCTCATCTGTCGGCAAGAAAGCGTGTTGGGAAAAACTATTGCTTTAAGACGTTCTGATTGCATTTACCTGTAGAAGATGAATACGTATGGATTAGCCCAGCAGTGAATTGCTAACAATACCAGATCAACTCTTCATATATTCTCCCACCGACAGGACATCATGTTAAAATGATTAAAAACACGGCTACAAAATGAGGACAGTCAGGAAAATATTTCATAATTAGTTTCATAGAATCAACTGTAACTGACTTCAAAAAGCTGTGCAAGGGGCTAAAAGAGTAATTAAAAAGAATCAAACGAAAACATTACCTGCAAATGTTACTGAAAAGGTTCATCTTCTGCTTGCGATGGCACTGTCTGCTTATGAATCATAACTAGTTATTGCCATCTCACACATATTTTCTGATAACAAAGCACAGTGCCAAGTCAATTAACTTACCGTTTATTGCTCAAAATACAAAATGTAATCTTATTCCTGGAGAAGGAAAGTGCCTCGAGGCTTAAACTGATTTTGTGTCCGTAGAGCTCGACTTAAAGTTTGTGTTTTTCACACCACCTGACCCGCTTACGTCATTCATACTTACGTAGGTCAGTGATTCAACGGCACATGGACTGGGTGTTGTGTTCGACCATCCCTTCTGTTCAGATACAAACATTCCGCTGCTGAAGCCTCCAGCTTTGTCCGGAGATACCTGCTCAGTGTCGCAGGTTTCTGGATCTGCCAGTGTGGCATCGTGATATTTGAGGCTCTCACTTCAGCGACCCCAGGCCCCCGATCAGAGTACACTTGACCCCAAAGTCTAGTTTGTGGATCGACTTCAAAAGGTGGTCTCGATTACGGTTCACATCAGGTGTGAAAAGAAGAACTGTACCATTGATAAATAAACATGGGAGTGGACTGCTATTGAACGCAACTAGCAGTCTCGTACCTAACATGAGAATGGGACAGAAACAAGAGTCAGGATACGAGTGACTCTGCAGAGTCGAAGCTCACTACTTGTGTTATGAGAGCAGCGCATTCTGTCTCTGACACACCGGCGTTAAGAACTCCTCTCAGTAAACCTACTTCTGTCCCGCTGAAGGATACAGTTCTCGTCACCTGTCCGGTTCCTGGGCGGCCCGGGCATGTTGAGGAGGACCAGCTTGGCCTCGGAGGACTTTTTGATGATGACTTCATTCAGCCGGAGCGCCGTGTGCATGCGTCGCAGGTTGGACTGGTTCCTGAGTGAAGTCAGAAATGAGAAAATGAGGTCGAACTGTTTCAGAGCATTGTTACGAAGCATTTTGTGCCACTCAGCTGGTCGAGGTGGAAGATGCTCATTCACCCGCAACACACATCTTGGTCAGTATGGGATGTAAATGAACTGAATGAGGTTCATAAGGACTTAAATACTTACAGGTTTTCCCACTCGCTGCAGCGTGGCAGGAAGAGAAACACACAATCATCACTACTAAGCTGTGAACGTATTATCTAGTGTTCCTACTCCTTTAACAGCACGCAGGCAGACCCCTTTGGTGCTACATTGAACAGAAACAAAGAGACTCGAAGGTTCTTTTTTGTCAGGAACAAGAAGGCAATTCACCTTTACGACAGGTAAAAGGTTCAAGGAGCATTTCAAAGCACTCACGGCTTCATGTTGAAGAAGTCTTTGATGCCCTCTGGTGCACCAGGCGGCTTGGCCGGTTCGCCGTCACACTTCTCAGTCCAGGTCATCTGGACCTGCTCCCCGGGGCTCTTCGCCCCCTCTGCGGGGGTCAGCGGGGTGGCCGGGGTGGCGGGGCTGGCTGGGGTGGTGTTGTCGTGGATGAGCTGGACCTGGGCGGGGGGGGAGACAGGGGAAGAGGCCGACTTTGACTACGAGACGAGAGGAAGAGAGGACGGATGTGGATTCACACGCACATTACAGACGGAAGGTTGAATGAGTCACGGTTCAGGTGGAAATGTAGGAATGCAGGTCAAAGTCACAGAGAGACACAAGTGTTTGAGAGAGGGGGGGGGAGAAGTGAGATTAGGGAGCCTTACATTGCTCAGTCTGCATTTCATGAAGCTTCTTTTGCAGTGACATGGGCTGTGATTGAGGCAGGACAAAAGTTCATCGCTATCACATTACCTTGAAATCAGTTCAACAACCACGTACTGCTGTACCCTCTTCAGTTCATCTCCCAACATGTCTAACTAGTCCTCATGTAAAGTTGAAGTATTTCTGTTACACCAAACTTCTACCAATAGTTTTTCTTTACTTTGTGTTTTGTTCTTCTACGTTATCCACTTGTTGTTTGTCATGAAATCCCCCGGGTGGAAATCCCCCGGGTTTTATCCCATCGCTCCCTTTGTTCCCCTTCTCGCCCTGTGTGAAATCACCAACACGTGAGCACAAACTTTAGACTTCGAACTGATCCCGGCCGTGCTCTACCTCTTCCTCAGGCTTCTCCTCCTTGCTGGCTGCCGGCGGGTCCTCGGTCACACTCAGCTGGGTGGTCACAGCGGCCGGGTTCTTACGGCGGATCGACCCGCGGGATGAATCGGTGATGCTCTGGATCTGTGAAGACACAGACGAAGGAAAACGAGGAGGGAGAGAGATATGAGAGGAGATTCATTTTGATATCACCGCAATGACGTATAAAATAAAAGTTAAGTCAAAGTGAGAATACTTCTTTTGCACTTATCAAATTGACTGACGTGGAGAACCAGGCAATCTTAAAGTTCAACAAAGAACTCGGAGCAGCTAATAATAGTACAACACTGAGATCAATATCTTTTGTTTTCCACATCTGTCAAAACGCCAACATGCTGTGATTCACAAAAGCAAAGCGGTTATATGGGAAATATGGTCTCCCACTGCTCCGGTTTAACCGTAGATATGCTTTTGTCCAGAGGGGTTTATGTGTCACGTCCAGTCAAATCATGTCAGCCATGCCAGGTCGGCCCGTCAAGTCTTGTCAAGTCTCTGTGTGCATCTTTGAGTGCATTTCAGAAACAGCAAAACTTTCCTACCTCTCTCTCACGCTCATTCTTGGTCATTTTGATCTGTTTCAGCATCTGCGACCGTTGTTCCATCACCAGGGTCTTCTCGTAGGTGTAGGCTGAGATGTCACTGTCATGCTGAGATGAAAGAAATGGACGTTACATTTTCTTTCACTTAATTCCTGTTTCATACTCATTCACCAGTCGTTGTCTCTGTCCCTGCCGAATCCTGGATCAGACGCGCTTTGAACACAAGCATCAACGAGCCAACCGACGAGTCGCCCGACCACGTCTCAAAGCAAATGTGCTTACGTCTGTTGTCATTGGCCGCACCAGAGGGTGAAAGCCTGTCTTTACAGAGGAGGAGCGAGACGGGATGCATCGTACAAACGGGGACAAAGGAGCACACTTTCGGGCAATCTTTCCTCGAAGGCATTGATTGTGTTTGAGCTTGGTTGTACGCACAAAAATGACAAAATAATTGTGTGCAAAATGGAGAAAAAGTGTCGAGTAAAGTGAGTGTGAATGTCTTAATGTTGATTTGATGGACACATTCCCAATTGCAACGTCTGTAAGATGCAGGGGGGGGGGGGTGCGACGTTTTTCAGACTCTCGTTTGACCATCCAACTCCCACTTTGGTTTTACCGATGCCTTCACACACTATTTCATGCTGAACCTCGCAACAGTGCAGTCAGTCTAGTCTTCAGAAAACTCACCATTTCTACAACTTCCACCATGGCTTCAATACGGAGATGGTAGAGGAATGTGGTCAGGTCTTTTTTCATCTGGATGCTGTTGTCGTCCAACTGGGCCACGGTGAAGATGCGCATCTTGCACTTCCTCCAAACCTGAGCAGCAGAAACAACCCTCTTACAAACTCTTACAGAATTGTTCTGTGACTCCTTCATGTTGCTTTTTTTATCATTAGTAAATCTTGTTTTATATGATTTGGCAAATTAGAACACGAAACCTCACCACACAATACTACAGAAACTATTTCTGAGCCGCATCTCAGAGTATTAAAACTGCAAACTGTAAGCATTTAGACCACGCTTTGCTTGTTTACTTGTTTGTACTATACTTGAAATATGTACTTTTTTTTTGTAATATTAACTGATGGCACGGTACCTTGTGCTGGCGGAGAAGGAAGGGCAGCAGCATCAGCATGCCTCCATCATGGACGATCCACCATATGTCAATGTGTCCCTCAGTGAAGCGCTCTCCGTTGGACGGGAAGGCCGAGATGTTCTTCGGGACGAGCATAGCCAGGTCAGCGGCGGTGGTTTCTCTCACCAACTCTGCAGAACGGACACATACAGAGAGCCAAAGTATTAGCGATACTACTTCTGTTATTGTTACTGTTATTTGATTATGATGACTAGTCACATTTTTAAGGTGTGTTGGATGTTGTTTTGCATGGCTTTCTTGTAGTTAATTGGCTGTGCTTGATCAGCTGTTCTTTTTATAAGAGAGATTTTCATTTCACCTCCGCCCTCGAACAGACTAAACAAACAGCTAATAGCTGGATGAGCTGCATCGGCAGGGCCGACGCTTTGACAGGATGGGCTCATTGGTTTATTTGCTTTCCCAATGACCCACCGACAAAGTTCCTCCAGGCCTGGTGCTCGTCTCCCTGCCTCCAGTTGCGTGGCCAGGACACCAGCACAGCGTTATGCTTCAGGCCTCCGAGCCCACTGGCCTGGAGGAGGTGGGAGGTGGCGTCGCGCAGGTTCGAGGACACGGTCACCTGACAGAAGCCCTTCACCTTCTCAGTCTCCATCAGTTTACGCAGCGCCTAGAAAGACGAGACGGAGAATAAATGTTGCCACGGTTCAGAGAACAGGTGAAAGGCTAGCTGTGTTAACAGAACACAGGTATCCATGTTTGACACATTTCATGTCTATTTTCAAGTATGTCTTTTTGGCAGCTGTCGAGGCATAGTTTGCTTATCTGTGATCAAATTGAATAAAATACATTTTCTTCCACAGAAGAACAGATTTTGAAAGCGCTTCCGTTTCGAATGAATTTTAGGGCTCCCTACCTGCTCTGCACGCTGGGTCTGTTCGTGGTTCTCCAGGAAGGTTCCCACTAGAGCTGTTCCAACAATGGTCAGACCTTTGCCTGCCTTCAGCTGGTTGGTCAGAGAGAGCAGACGAGGCTGTTCCACGTTTTGCTCTGCGTCTGTACTAACTAGCGTCAACAACTGGGGCCTGGAGAGAGGGGAGAGAAAGTGAAAACACCGGGCAGAAAAAAGTCGAGGGAGAGAAATGCAGAAAAGGGAGAGCAACGAAGAATCAAATAGATGCGTGGGGAAAGAAATGGCAGGGTGGGACAAGTATACGTCCTAGTTGGGAAGGAGAGACAGAGAAAAACAGCATGGAAGGTTGACGCGTTAATATGAGTTCACCAACACTTCTCAATGTTTGACAGCTTTGATGAGGAGAGTCACATGAACGGAGAGACTCGTTGTTCATGTCTCTGTTAATTAGAACCAGGATGAAACATCACAATGTGTGCCTTTGTGTTGGTGCGTTGTACCTCCAGTTCTTGGTGTGCGGTGGACCTTCTTCCAGCCGCATGAGAGCGTAACGCGCCGCGCTGAGAGACAGCCCTCGTATCCCATCGCCCCACTCTTTCTCCGCACTGTGACACAAACAAGCGCCAGTCAACATTCCTCAATCAGAACATGAACAAAAGTTCAGCGGCTTCGTTCGAAATATAAAACGCGACAGTGATACAGTCGACTTCGAGACGACAGTTTGACAGAATGCAGTGTGATGAAGGATTCGGCACCACTGTTAAATGTCAAGTGAACATGATGTCACTCACCACAGGGAATTACAGCGCTTAAATACTCAGTGTGCAGTGCTTGGTACAACTCCATCATGAGCATGGATGGATTACTGAGAGGGCACTACTTTAAGACAGAATCATCATCTCAGGCTTTCTTTGCTGGCCTCCTATGTGCACTTGTGTTCAGTATGATATATGGTTCAGTGAGGATCTACTGTGGCAGGAAGCTTTAGACACGAGTCCGACAGCCACTCTCTCTCCAGTGTGAAGTAAATACGGAAGTTCAGGTGCCGTTTCTGAACCAACGGCAGTACCTTACAGGTCTGCTTCACCCGGAAAATGTCCTTGAAATAGACGCAAGACAACTACAAAGAGATGCAGAGTAATTACAGACAACACAGCTACCATATATAGTTTTTAAATATTTACTTGCAAAACATCACTGAATGATGTTCAGTCCCATTGTTTGTAATTACTTTGTGTCTCTTTGAGTCTGGGGGTTTTGCTCTGATGTAGGAGGGGTGAGGGGGCGTTTCACGTGCCCATTGGCCAGTTGATGCACCCATAATGATAAGGAGGAGATTATGTGTAACACATGGTATTTACATGTTTCCTACAGTATAATAAGTGTTTTGCTAGGACATCAGCACTATCACATGAGGAACAGGAGCCAAAACAAACAGAAGTACTAAAACCCAAAACACCAATTTCCCTTTAAACCCCTAAACAAAACAATATTGATGGTATGGATTTAAGAGCAGAAAACTCTTAAAATACAGCACACAGACTCACACTCTCACAGGCACACACACACTCTCACAGGCACACACACACATACTCTCACAGGCACACACACACACACACACCAGCGAAACCCAAAGGCAGCCAGCGAATCCAATCTCTCCTGGGGTTGCGCTCCACTCACCCTGCGAACTCGATATACTTGTAGATAGAGCCAGCAATAACCATGGCGACGATGGCGTAGTACCAGGAGCAGATGAACATGAGAGTGAGACACAAGCTCATCCCCAGGAAGGACAGAGCCCTGTGGAGAGACACAGACAGTGAGGTGGAGGCCCAGAGAGACACATTTACAATTGACTTAAGATACAATTATTCAGCTGCTATTAGTCTCAGCAGCTGCTGAACGGACCAGTGGTAGAACTTGAAGCGGGGTCTCCAGTTTGGAGTTCTCAGTAGCGTCTGCAGAGCACATGCCAAGTTGACAAACATGTAGCACATCAGGAAAAACCTGCAGGACACACACACACACACACACGCACACACACGCACACACACACACACACACACACACACACACACACACACACACACACACACACACACACACACACACACACTCAGTTTAAAAACAAAGCCCTTCTTATGTCCTTTGACATAATCAAGTGATTTCACCCTGATTGCAGTCCAAGAAGTGTGTTGTCTTAATATCCGTCACATTCGCTGGTATTTATATGTATTAGTAGAGCAGAAAAGCGTTTTTGCCCTTTGCGTGATGAGCTAAATCTCGAGCCCATACAATTTGGCATTTGCATCGTTTAAGGAATAGCGGCGGGCGTCCTGCTCTGAAGTCTCCCACTGTTGGTTCTTCAGAAACGGCAGTTAATTAGAGAGTTCAGTGCTCACATGGAGAGGATGGGAGCTACCGCATCCAGGGAAGCAATGAGGATGCCGCTCTCGCAGATACAAGCTGTCAGCAGGAGGGACCACGTGGGCTCTCCGTTGGCCTTTCCATGGCCGAAGATCTGTGGAGGCAACACAGATACATTAACTGTCTGCTAGGTGTGCTGTTTGTCCCAGTATGTAAACTCATTGGAGAAGGTAAGGAAAATGATGACGGTGTAAATAAGTAGACAGACTGACCCGGAGGGCGGGCACGATGCCGTCCTTGGCGATGGCTTGCATGAGACGAGGCGCTCCCGTCAGACTCTGCAGCCCCGCCCCGCAGGTGGAGAAGAAGGAGCCAATCACGATCACCCATGGTGACGGCCAAGCCAACGTGCCAATCACCAAATTCCCGTGGACTCCCTCTCCGAACCTTAAGGAGATGGGGAAAGGTTGTTTGCACTATTAATAGCAAGCATAGTATGGAAAGAATCATCAGTTGTTCTCAGGGTTTGTTTGTCTCAGCTAACAAAGGATCGACTTACTTGTCCCTGAGGACCACGCCGTCGATGCAGGCACCAAACAGAATCACACTGGACATGTCTAAGCAGTTATGCATCAGGAAAGTAAAAGTATTCCACAGACGGGTGTCATCAATGCTCTTTAGATGAGACCTGTTTAGTGACGGACGGGACTTGATGAATAAAGACATCTTCAACCTTTCCCTTTGAAGATGCACTGAATAATCTGATAAACCCATAAACTGCGTTTGCTGAGAAAAGACAATCAATCGATTTTGTTTCGGATAATATCTCAGAGATCAATGACAATGTAACTAATATCCTTCTGCTTTATTCACTTGTGATTGCAAGGGCAGCCCACTGATGCGATTAGACGTCCTAATCAAATTAGTTTGGACTCCAAGCTGATTCCTCCGAGATTCATGGAAGACAATCAAGATGGCTGCTTCGGAGTTAGAGTGTCACACGCCTCTTTTTTATGCTCAAGAATCTTTAGTTTTCCATGATTGTGCATCTTTTACTCCTGCTTCATCATTTTACAGCAGAAGACATGTTATATTAAATAAAACATGAACATGTCGGAGAACTCAGACGTATGTGATAGAATCTGAATTGTGAGTCGCTTTGGATAAAAGCGTCTGCTAAATGACTGTAATGTGATGTCATTTGAGTGAAAAACAAACTAGCTGATGTTGGAGTGAGTCAGTAGCAATGCCACCATGAATTAAGGAAAAGAGAGTCGTCATCTCCCATGAACGACACAGACATACTTCAGAAACAAACGATGCAATAACCCCAATCAAAATCAGTGGTGTCTGCGTATCATCGCTGAGCTTAAAATACTATTTGAGTGGATATCTGGCTGGAATACTTCGAGTACTTTTCGATGTCTGGTATTCCTACTGTAACTGCGGCACATGTTTCATATTGCCCATACTGTATATATCTAGTGTATTTATACCTCTTACTGTTTACTCCACATTCTATTTATTCTGTATTTTGTACATATTCTGTACATAACTCTACACTTTACTTCTTTTTGCACTTATATGCTAAACTGCATTTCAGTACCTCAGTATTTATACACTGTGCAATGACAATACAGTTGAATATAATCTAAACAAGGTCATAATTAGGAATTGTGCAATATTAACAATCCTGTAAAGCATATTTGACTTGTAATGTCTTCTCTGGGATACAATATTTGATATATGGCATCATTTTAAATGTCAAAATTGAATGGAAAACTAAAATATTTTTGAAATCGGTCTGTGCAGCGACCCGTGCTATCCTGTAGGGGGCAGTAGTGAGAGGATACAGACAAAGGAGGTGGTGGTGATGGCTGCAATGGTTCCAATGGGGATGGACTTCTGGGCATCCTTCAGGTCTCCAGAGCGGTTGGAGCCAGCCATGATCCCTGAACGCATAGTCCAGAAGCAAACATTAGCAAGATGAAGGAGATTCACACACATACAAACACAGGGCGAGTTGGCAGAAGCAGAATATCAATAATCCAGATCTTCACCTGTCACAGAAGGGAAGTAGATGCCGACCAGCAACGTAAAGAAGCTGGCGATGTCGGCCAGCACGTAGCGGTTTGCGTTGGTCAGAGGGTCGTCCGGGTCCTCCACCGAGTCCATGTTGTGTCTGGCAACCAGATCCCCTTTCTCATAGTAGATCGGAAACATGTTCTCTGGACGGGCGAGACGGACGTGGAGAAGAATTGAGTCGAGAGAATCTAAGACCACCTGACTTACTTACAGTGATTTCTACTTTTAAATGGTTACTTTGATGCTCTGTATTTGTTTTACAATAAACACAAACAAAATGCATTCCAGGAGTTATTACGTCGGGATTTTAAGCAACACTCGGCTCCAAAAGGTCTGGACTTATATTCATGTCGAAGTATGGTCGTCTCCCACCTAAACCTGCTGTGGTGCTCCAACTGTGACTTTTAAGAGCTAGCCCCAAAAACAAATACATGGTAATCAGATCACTAGTGTAACCCACCGTTTGGTTGATTACATTGCTGTCATAAAGCAGCGTCTTCCAAACATACAGTGCCTATAAAAAGCACTGAATCAAAGAGGATTTAATGTGACTTTTTTACACGAATCAACAGAAAAAATATATTTGTGGAAAAACACATTACATATTAACAATTACAAATAAAAACAAAGTATTCACCCCCTTTAATAGGTGACAGGTGAAGCCTTTTGGTTGTAGAAGTCTCTGACTAACTGACATTGAAGGGTTTTTGTTAAAACATTCATAGAGGGTGAATTATTTTTATAGACATATTAACAAGGATTTTTTTTAGACGTGGATCCTGAACACAGGGCTTACTGTCAGCCCTGTGATAAGGAAGAGAGAGAGACACGAGGTTGAGCTAGCTCTGGGCTTTCCATAACCTCGGGTTTCTGGTAGTCACTTCATCATTTTCCACATTTCCAGGAAAGACTTTCAGACTCTGAAATTTCTTTCTGTATCACAGACATTCAAAAAAATCTATTCTAATCCAATATAGCAAGTTCAGTGAATCTATTATTTATCAGTGACAGCCTTCCTTCATGATTTAATTATTCCTTATTTACGCTTAATGCCCCTTATTGTTTTTCCTATTTGACTTCAGATGTTTGTACAACAGAAAATCACTCAGAAATACAAAGCACACAGCTTTAACCTGCTTTAAGACATCTGTTCCACAAGATTTCAGTTTAACAAAACCTTTTTCCTTTTGTGTGTTTGTGTGGACATGCAGATCCAAACCGGATAAACCAACCTGCCATGATTCCACTGGTGATCCCTGGGATGCCCTGTATCTTGGTCACATTGTTGGATGTGAAGTACCTGTCGCAGGTAGCATTGAGTAAAGGTGAGTCACAGAACATGCGCCACAGCTGGGTGGTGACGGTCCCGTTAGCTGTCTCAACGGTCTTGGCACACACATCGAAGTTCTTGGAAACCAACGTGCGGTTGCCCAAGAGACACACACTGGAGAGAGGGAAAGCACAAGATTAGTTGTTGCCGTCTTGCATAATACAAATAATAATAAAAAGCATTAATAAAAATAACAACACAAGCAATAATTACAATAGAAACATTTAATAAAAACAATCATCATTATTTTAAGAATTTGAATATTTATAACATCAGAATAATGATAACAATAATAGCACATTTAATTCTTGGTCGTCACTGCTTACGGGAAATCCGGAGCGTCGATGCCGGTCTTGATGACGCCGGCGTAGACGGCCAGGATGGAGAGAATGACGCAGGCCAGGAACACCAGGGCCAGCTTGTTGACGTACTTCACGCCGACAAACACCACCGTGGCCATGGAGGTCAACAGGATGGTCCCGTACACGCGCATGTTGTTCAGCAGGGCGGCCTCTGCCTCGGGGCCCTCCAGGCCCTCCAGGGGAAAGATTGCCGCCTGGGGCACTATGTAGATCTGAAGCAGAAGGTTGTGTTATTATGGTTTTCCCCCTGTAATATATATCCAGGGATATCACACCGGCACAATTTCTCATAAAGGTTCCATACAATCTCATTGTTGCTCTAGGGCAGGGATTCCCAAAGTGGGGTGCGCGCACCCCTGGGGGTGCGCGAGCTGCCTCTAGGGGGTGCGCGAGAGGAAAAGTGTAATGGCGGTCTGATGGTGTAATAATATTAAATATTTAAAAAAAATGTAATTTTAATTTAAAAACTGTCAGGTGGGACATCTGAAGCTATCAGTCGTAAAAGAGGAGAGGGACAGAGAGAGAGAGAGGAATCGGAGGCGAGGGGAACGGAGAGGTGCGTTGGGGAGAGACCGGGAGAAGAAATCGAGCCAGAGTCAGAGGAAGATGAGACGGCGCAGACTGGGGAAAAAAGAGGAAATATGATGAAAAGTCTCTGTGTCTGGGCTTCACTTGGATTGGCAACGCAGATTCCCCAAAGCCACAGTGCGTGGTGTGCAGTGAGGTTCTGGCTAACAGTCTGAAGCTCTTATTTACGTCGCCACCTGAACACCAAGCATGCCAGTGCAAGTCAAAAGCCCCGTACATTGTTTATATCCAAATTGGAGGAGTTACAAAACAGCCAAAAACAACTGGAGTCTCATTCATGTGTTGGTCTATAAATGACGCACTACGGGCTTCATATCTGGTTACAGAATAGCAAGAAAGGGGCTACCGCACACAATCACTGAAGACGTGAGCTTGCCAGCTGCCAGAGAGATGGTGGAATGTATGATTGGGGAGAAAGAAGCAAAAAAGTTGGACATGATCCCGGTGTCCAACAACACTGTGTCGCGCCGCATCGATGCTTTGTCCGAAGACATCCTGGCTACATTAGTCGCTCATTAATTGTAAATTAAATGTGATAATCTGCCTCTGAGCCTGTGCGTGTGTGCTCGCATCCTTATTGCTCTTTAAAAGTGACGCCTTGTGTCACTGAAAGTTATTGAAACTTTGTTGCAGTGTTTCAGGGCGTTTTCACACCTTCAGTTCGTTTGCTTTGTTCTGATTCAGGGATTAATATGATACAATGTTGCAGTTGCTCCTTTGTTCGGTTTGTGTTCACACTGCAACATTTAACAGCGGACTAAATCTTGTAAACAAATGCCACGCGCGAGCAAACTGTTCTCTCATTGGTCCGATTCTTATGCGGCTATGAAGGCTTAAAAGGCTCTGTTGCTTCTTTTTTTTTTTTTTTATTAAGGGGGGGGGGGGGGGTGCGCGAACCCGGTCGGGATGTAGAAGGGGGTGCGCGGCCTAAAAAGTTTGGGAACCGCTGCTCTAGGGCATCATGGTGGTAGATGTTCAGGCAGTGTTACTCATCCACTTTCCCTCCTCACTTTTCTACCAGCCTGTCTGGGGATTTAAACTCGCAGATATCAGGTCACAAGCCTGCTCCTCTAGTTCACCGTTTACTGCTGAATTTAATCAATTTCACCCTCGGTAATGAAAAGAAAGAAAAGATAGCCGAAACATAATAAAAGAGAGGTGAGAAAGGCGTGAGGTGAGTGAGGAGGACAAGTCTGTGAAGTGTGAAAACATGTGACGCTCACATGAACGGTCCTCAACTGGAGCTTGAAGCCTAAAACTACTCTGCTATTTTAATTCAGCTTAATTAAAGAACTCAAGCGTGGTATTAATCTTCAAAATGCACGGCCTTTATTACACTTTTACTACGGGTCAATCCAAGAATAGTACCATCATATATAAAAACCCGTAATTAGCCCGTCAGTATCTGTCATCAGCGTTAGATGATTCATGCCGAAGCGCTTACATAACCATGGGAATGTCTCTCTTTTTTTTTCAAGTAATCATTTGGTTTCCACCCAAAACAGTTGAATCACCATAAAGAGGAAATCAAATGGAGAAGTACAGTCGTGGTTCAATTTGGCCATTTGGCTGAAGGAAGTGATCTGGTGCTAAGAGCAGCATTATCACGAGGCAAACAAATCTCCTGCTTCGCTGTCAACTGTTCGTGCTTCCTAAAATAGCAGCATCAGTTTGTGTTCTTGGCTTGGGTGGAAGGATGAAACGTATTCAAATCAGCCCTCTCCAGATCCGCTCCTTACAATTCTGCAGGGATTGTTATTTTACAATGGAAACTAAGCCAGCTTTGACCCAGAAGACAGAATTAACCTCCGGGCATGATCAAACTCTGCATAGCCATTAGAGGCAAGCAGAAGGAGAATAATGGAAGAATACAAAAATAAAAAACACACTCCGTTAGGTTGATAACAGCGGACCAAAGTGATGAGAGCTGTTCCAAGGAATTGCCAGTGTCTTGATCGCTCGCGAATGCAGTATTTGCATAATTACCCAACAGAGGGGGACTGCAGTGGAAGGAGTGTAGAATAAAAGGCAGAAGAGGAGGAGGAGGAGGAGGAATGAAGATCGAGATGAAAGATCCCTGCATTTCGTCAACTGATGAGAATTCACGCTGAAGAACACTCAGCTTGAGAAAAAAATTAGCTTCAAAGTGCTCTGAGGAGGAAAATAAACTGAAGGAGAGCTGTGTTTTTCAAAGGCATGAGTGATGCAATGCTAGGTGTCATTTTTATTGAGAGCACAAGTCTTTTTTTCCACATTTGCACATTCTCAATTATTTTTTAATGCACTGACGTGTCACCAGTCCACAGCAATCAAGCTGCACTGCATTCTGCTGACAGGGATACAGTGACATCAAACATTCTTCCTGGATTATATTATACTCATTTAGACTTTGATTAAAAACCTTTTAACTACACAGTGAAGCAAAAAAAAAAATACATTTTCAAGTTCTAATCCTGTCTTTTTTTTAAATATATGTCAAAAAATTGGAACATTTTTGGTCAAAGTGTTTAAACATATATTTCTATGATTGTCATGAAAATAGTTCAAGGAAAAGCTCGCCATTTTGGTAAGTACACTTATTTACTTTTAGTCAAGTCATGCTGGTTAGCTTAGCTTAGCATAAAGACTGGAAACAGGAAGAAACAGATAGCTTAGCTCTGTCTAAAGCTCATTAATTACCACGTAATATGTTGATTGTTTAAGCCCATGTCCGAATTTTTGACTGCTGTGCCGACTGCAACACGAGATCAATGAGACTGACATGTCAGCCAGACAGCGGCTAACACGAACACAGTGTCAGATTGAATAGTAGAACGGAAAAACAAAAATGGTCTTTCAGTCTGATTAGTCCAAGACACTTTAATATCAATGATACCTTTTTTAGAAAAGAGAAAGAAAGTGTTCCCATATTCTCAGTAGACATCGGTGATTGGTTTCCTGAATGCCTCTTTGCTGCTGCTTGTGTTTTGGCTCCTTGCCTCATATAATTGAACCATTTCCAATATTGGCACAAGTTTTGGGCCGGAGCAACACGGAACCAAATCTTTCATGTATCACCAACATAATTGAATCTAAGGGTTTATATTCAATCATGGCAATTCTGAACTCGGTGCTCAATCATATCACCTTCCTCTGTCTACCTCGAGCTTTTGTGAGTGTTATCACGATGACAAAATTGTCAAAAGTATGATGTTGCAGAGTTTACTGCTGGGAAGGAAAAGCTGTGCTTTGAGTGGTCATCCCCCACTAACCTCGCAGAGTGATCCCATTATTTTCCCTTTCACTCATTGCGGTCTGGCAACACTGCTTGAATTGACTTGAAATGGATGTCGTTTCAAGTAGGTTGCACAAAAGAGTGTTCTCCGTCTCTCACGTCGACATGAACCCACTTACTGGTCTGAGAAAACATGGCAGCTGTTCCAGAATAAATCTGAGGTTTGCATTACTGTCTGACAAACATTCATATGACTTGGATTTATATTTGATTAATGTTCATACTTTAGCCCTCAATTTTATCTTGCACTATTTTATGTCTTAGATTCAGCTTTTACTTTCCTTTTAGATTTCCTTCTTTTTTTAAACATATTTACTGAGCATTGTCGAAAAAAGACAGAGATCCAAGATTGTCATTGCCAACTGTAACTGTTGTGCATTTAATAATAAAGAGCATGGAACTTGAAATCGATATCTTGTTGCTAGCGTTGAGCTAGTTCTGCTTTGTGTTTGTTTTCACCGGGTTAGTACGGCAGCTTTTGATATGGAGGAGTTTGTGGCTAATCCTTCTCTCACTCAGTTCGTGATTTGCGGGAGATAGCAATTAGGATCTTATCTACAATGCCTTATTTGAATAGTTGTTAAGAAAGTACGTTTTCGACACACTCTTCCAAGTGACGTCTCAACTATTGTCACTCACCTCTCGCCACAAAACCACTGGTGAGCTCACGCTGCAAATATTGTGACAGGCACAAAAAATGTAATCCTTAAAAATGTAAATGATAAAGCAGGTGAGGACTGTAACAGAAAAAGAGAGAGGATATTTCTCACCAAAAGGAGCTCAATGGCCCCCAGGATGTACATGGCTCCAGCGTAGGTGGTCCCCAGATAGAAACAGATCCCCACTGCTCCCCCAAACTCAGGGCCCAGCGAACGGGATATCATGTAGTAGGCACCTCCAGCTGCACACACACACACACACACACACACACACACACACACACACACACACACACACACACACACACACACACACACACACACACACACACACACACACACACCAATGTCAACAGAAAATGTTTGTATGTAGGTATGTATGTAAATAAATGAAATGCAATGAATAGAGATGCACCAATACTGATATTGGATATCTGTTCGATTCTGAGTCAAATAGCTGGATCTATTATCGGATGCCACTATTTCAATAAATAACAATTCACAACATTTACATCTATGTATGTGGATTTGTTACATTTTGTCATACAAAGTCAAGAAATCACTGTTTAAAGCTACTACAAGGGACATTCATTTTGTGTTGATTTTGGCGGCCCCTGTGAACAAAAGTGGTCGTGAATCCGAGCACCAGAGTCCCTGAGGAAAACCTCTAATTTCACTTCGGCAGGGTCCGACAGTCTGCTCCGCTCAGTACGGGTTCTAATTCTCTTGTGCCTCCCTTCCCTCCGGTGGGACCAGCAGGGTGGGGTCAGTGTCTCCCAGCCAGTATTCAACCCAAAGTATTCAATTTATAATTAAGAAAAGGAGGAAATTGCCAAGTTTGTGAAACTATAACAAGTTAATGTTTGCAATTATTTATTTAAAAATTTATTAATTGATTGTCACAGCAGGAATTGATCATATTTTTAAAGACTTGCTCTCAAATAGTTGTAATTTTGGTTCTGCCATTTCTGTCATCATTGTGTTTTTACCACAGTGCTTCTATTTCCTAACAGTGTGCAAATAAAGTAACCAAGCATAAATAAATAGAGCTTAATCAGCACTTTGCAGCAGCATAAAGGCTGGTACCAGTTATAACAGAGACAGTTATAATTGGTGTACAGTTCCACACATTTCCACAAGCCTGTAATTGGCTGACACCTGCTGTATGCACTCCGACTGGTAAGACGCAGGCCATCATTACTGTGTAAACTCACATGATAAAATATAGTTATACTGCATAATGTGTCTGCATACAGATGCAAATACATACCTTCAGTTTTACGTTTCAAGCATTTGGCTGACGTTGTATTTTGTGTAAATTACATTGTGTGGCGACAAGTTAAAGTGCACAAGACCCCAGACTAAAGCTTTCAATGTCTCTGGGGATATCAAGCTGCGCTGGGCGTAATGCGCCAAAAGCAATCAGTGAAAATAAGATTTTAGAAGCGGACAGACTCAAACAGGGATGACTGTGCGGTGCCAGCGTCTGCTCACCCACCTGGCACTACTCCATTGGTAGCGATGGCACTCATCGAGATGGCAGTCAGCATGGTCTGCACAGAGAGGGAGGGGCAACGACAGAGGAGCAGAAAGAAGAACATTACATCATATTCAGCTAATTCTGCATATTCTGTGGAGAGCTGATTCTTGAGTTTCTCATCCTCTACTCCTTTAAAAAGTAGAATTACTTGTTTTCTTTAATAAACTGTCAGTTAAACCCAAATGTACTGAATGCCAAATCATTGGTTTTCATCTGGAGTAAATTAATTCAAAACTAAAATGCAGTTGAAGTTATTAAATGAGGTAAAATATCTGATTCATCTGTCATATAAGTGCTAAAGGAAGGAAAAGTCAAGATCAACAACAATCTATCCAATAGTTGTTGAGGTATTTCAGTCAGTGGGCCGAGTTACGCCCATGATATCAGCGTCAGGCCTGTGGTATATAACAGCAACATAACCTGTGAGATTACGTAAGGACAACACCAATTTACGGCAATGCAGAAACTGACCGGTTGTGGATTAGATCAACAATAATGCCACCAGGCCTGTCAACAACTGTCAGAGCACATTCAGAGAGAGAGAGAGAGAGCGAGAGAGAGAGAGAGAGAGAAATGCAGTCAGTGAGTGGAAGAAAAACGACAAAAAAACGACAAAGTGAGAAAGACAGAAAAACGACAAAGTGAGAAAGAGAGAAAGAGAGAGGGTAGTGTGTGTGTGTGTGTGTGTGTGTGTGTGAGACAGAACAAAGACAGCGTTAAGATTTCATCATTCTTTTTTCAAACACTATTGTTGAATTTCTGAGTGTCTTTTTACATTTTCTGCACATGAAAGAGAGCAACGGAGACATAAAGAGAAGCATGAGGAGATGTGAGGGCAGGCTGCTTAAATCAGTGCCATCTCTCCACTGCTGTAATGTTTTTTCCATTTTTATTGCCAATGCAGTTTTTGTTTTAGTCATAATTTCAATGTTTCAAAATATGCCCTTTTACAGTCTAAGATATCGTCATACAGCTGTTACTGCTTCAGCTCTGACCCACTTTGTGAAAGCTTTCACATTTGCAAAAAAACTGTTGATGTACATATTCAGCATGAGATGGGTCTTTACTGGGTATACCTCTTTGTAGCATCTGTTACAGCAGCACATCAGTGGTACAGAAAACAAACTGGGTAATTCAAATGTCAACAATGACAGCCATCTACTCAGGCCCGGCTCCAGGCACGAGATGATCTCCTCCGTGATACAGAAACTGACTGCGCAATAGGGAAAAATTGACCAAACTACTTTTGATCTTATGGATTATGAATCAGAGCCTGCCAGATGCATCAAATGATTTCAGCTAATCACAGGAATATAGTTGTCGGTGTTATGCGTCAGCTGATAAGTAACGAGCAATCGCAACACAGAAATAAGTCAGAGTTTGAATGTTTATTATAGTTAAAGATCCCCTCCAGACATATAATAAAACATTTAAAAAATATTCAGCTTGGAATAATACTTTATGTCTGATATGTCTATATGTTAAGTAGCCTGTTAAACATCTTCATATTGGACCAATGATTGACTTCCAGACTAGTTGTGATGTTACAAAATGATTTTCATTGGTAAATGTCTTCAACTGAGATTGAAGGTGATCACAGAGAAACATACCTGAGCGGACGATGGGGGACCTTTAAGTATCTTACAGAGTTTTAGCTGTGACCAGCAGCTCTGCAGCTCACACTTTCTCCATCCCTTGGCGGCCACAGTTTTCACACTCGGAGGCTGAAATTTGGCATGGAGTTCAGTGTTTAGGTGTTTGTGTTCATTGACGAAAAAAGGTTGTGTGGCAGCGAGAGGACTGTAACACAAAGGGGCAGAACTGCTTCTGTGTCAATGCATGCATATGCCTGCGGTCGCAGGTATAGCTGAATCTGGGCTTGTTTAGTGGCAAAGAACTGCACTTCCATTTATTTGGGGCTCATTTTTTAGCTCAACTTTAATACATTTTTCTTATGAATGGTGTTTAAAGTTTTAGACAGATTTTGTTTCCAGTGAAGGCAACGTTAAAATTGACATTTAGTCAATTTATAACTTTAAAAGACACATGCCAGTATAGACGTTAATTGCAATTCTTTAATGCCCCAAAATGTTGATGTAAAACCAAATATTGTCTGACAAATTGTTGTAGTTTTTTAAACTCTGAAATATCAATATCAGTATATAAAAATAACTAAACAAATAAAATTAAAATAAATAGTGTGACTCAGCAGTCCAGTATGAATTCAATGTTGTAATGGGTTTTACTTTTGATATCCTCATTGCTAAGTGCTTTACTTTTGGAAAATGCTTCACCCATAAATGTGATTACACTACAGTGTACCATTATAAATAACATTGAATGGTATTTTTTTCATTCATACTGTATATTATCACTCAGAAGTCATTGTAGTTGTTTTCCTGCCCTGCAGTCCCTGAAGATGAAGACACAACATTGGTAACTTGGACCAGCAATAAAAGGTGAGACTTATAATGGAAGAAAGGCCTGGCGAGTCCCAGCCGTTATGTTATACTATCATTACGTCCGTCTCTGTGAAGACTGTAATGTGGTTAGTGTCACCTGAGGGCCCGGTGGACTGACGATCAGGAGTGAAGAATGAGTGGGACTGGGCTCTGTTTCTCTCTCTAATCTAGTCATAATGAGGCCACCAGCTCTTCTCACACCACAGCAGATAAGACAGTAATTGTTTAAGTGTTTTATCTGATGTGGGCAGCAGCCATGCAGAGGTAGTCCGTCGCATACTGAGTCTCTGAATCACCGCACAACTGGACAGGACAGCCACCGACGGAATGATATGATGAGATGGACTCGTATACAGTCAAACATGGCTGATGTACATTAGAGGTGATAGAGGTGATGGTAAGGGTAAAAGGCAATACGATAAGAAAGGAGTTAAACATTCTTTTTCAGAAAAGCCTGATTTTGTCTGTAAAATCTTAATAATTTAAATCCCTGACCAGCCATTGTGTTAGTGCATCGAGTGTGGAGGGCAGTTAAATGAGTTTAACCTTTTCAAAAATCAAAAAAATCAATCAAAAGTGTGTTTCTTTCCTCTAACTGGAAGCATTAGCATGTACTAACTTGTTTACTACCATAAACAGTCTATGTTACAGTCGTACGGCTCACGTCATATTTCCTCTAAACTACATCATTAACTAACTATATTGTTTTGTGTCGCTAAAGTAAACGTTGGGTCAACCAATGATCATGTAGCTAACGATAATTACCTAGCTAGATAGCTACAGCTGGTAAAGTATGCTAGTGACACCAGTTATTACAATTATTACCAGCATTCGATTTATAGGAATCTACTCATACAATGTAAGTGTTTTGGGGAACATTTGTGTCGCTCGATATATGAAATTGGTTCCCACCGTAGAGTAAATTGGTGTTTGGCATTCATGCCTTCCTGTTGAACAGGAGGTCTGAAATGTGAGGATGCGCTCCTTATTTAAGATAGCTATTCACTGTTAAAAATCAGTTGCCTGATGAAGGTCTAGCAAAAAAACGTGAGACAGTGTGTTAACAGTCCGCAAGACATTTCTATGGTCCAGACATAACAAGCTACAGACAGGATACAGGAACTCGATCAAGCATTTAGTCTCTGCAGAGATCGGTTATTTCACTTCTATCCACTGGTGAATTCCTGATGGTCTATCATCTTCATTTATGAAATCCTATTTGGTCAGCTTCCTTTTACTTTTAAAAGTGTCCTACTTTTATATCACACAACTCCTCTGGGCGTCACTGCAGACAGGGTTATTAACAAATGATATCAATCAGCTGCTGTCACAAACACTGAGCATCACTCTGACGGTCCCGCACCGTTTGCACTGATCTCAGACGCTCACACAGGAAAATGAATCTGATCTGAAGTGTAAAAGAACTTGACATGTAGATTAACTGTCTCAAATTCAAAACGAACATTTTTCCTCCTTTTGTCTTGTATAGTTCACCTGGTCACATGATTGATAGGCAAAGAGCCCGACTACTTTACCTGATGACCTCGTGTCTGAATCAGCACCTGATTGGTGGACTGCTCTGGAGGCAGCAGTGTTCTGTTGTAGTAGGCAGGTTGTGCTGCATCCTTTTTCCCACTGACCCAGAGCCCGTTTTATCGTCCCACTCTCAGGCTGTGCAGGGCCTAAAACTCTGACGCTAGAGAGTTTCTTTAATAGAGTATACGCCGTACTGGTCTGGTTTACGAAAACCATCTTTCTCTATGAAGCCTGGAGTCAGCGACTGTACCTCCAAAGTCACCATGCACCCACACGCCCTCTGGCCTCTAAGCGTGCCCGTAGACGGCGTGAGATTATGCCGCCTCTCCATCTGTCTTGTTCATATGAGGTTACATATCTGTTCAAAAGGACAATTTCCTTCCAAGGCAGTGTGAAGCTCGAATAATTGCTAAGCCGCCATGATTACGTCTGAGCCTGAGGAATGCATATGGCGAAGGAACTCATTTAAATTTTTAAGAATAGTCTGCTGATATAGCCGTGACGCTGACAGCAAAGGACACTTAAAGTCTGTTTCTTCCCAGAGCTACAGTCAAACTCTGATTTGGCCTTTAGTCGACCTCGGACTCCAGCAGCAATTAGTTTTGACAGGAATGGAGTTTCCACACTGCCCTGAGAGCGTGCTTCATTAGCATGCTTCATTGTACAAATGCAGAAGTTTTGTCAAGTACAACTTCATCAATTCACATACAAAGGTACAGTAGAAGTCTATTTCCAGTGTGCTGTTCATCACTTGAAGTCCCTGTGGATGGTATACTGCAGAAGGCAAAAGTGTCAGGTGAAGGAGAAGGTGTTGTTTTTTTACTTTCAGACTGACATCGGGGGGTAAGGAGACAGAGCACAAGAGGACGAGATGCAGCTTGAGCGAGGCGGAGGAGAGAGGTGGCGAAGCAGCACAAAAATTGGATGGTAGGTGAAAAGAGAGGCAGAGGAAGCAGACGGGGAGGAGGAGGAGAGGAAATAATGAGACAGTAAAATTAAAAAAAAGGGTTCGAGAAATTGAGATGAGAGTGAAAAATGAAAGGGATGAAGGAAGAAAAGCATCCTCAGCATTTAAATGAGTCACGACAGAGGGCAGACCACCCTTCCCCTCGCAGCATTTGGATTCAAGACCTGGAATGAATGAGGAAGGCCAAACAACAGATGACTTTCCATCGAGAATATTAAACCTCATTTTATCTTGGTGACAAGCCTGCATTCATTATCTGGACGTATTAACGTCGTCTGCGGTCATACGCTGGCTATTAAAATGGTTGTGTGTATAATTTCATAGTTAATGGTGTCAATGCTGTTACATCCCTCATATAATAACGACTCCCACAATGATCGTTAATGTTCTGTCACAATGTTGCGCGACGGAAAAATAACGGTGTAAGTGTTCGACAGTTGCAGATACGTGTCGCTGTGATTGATCATCGAATGAAAAGTGCTCCGTCACCGATATCCCATCACGCATTCATGTGAATAAAACATGGGCTGTATTTCATCGAGCTTTACAGCATGCCTTATCCCTTCCCACTTCAAGTCCTGTGGATTTCACAAAAGGTGGGGATGGCTGCGTACATGTATGTACACACAGACACACACACACACACAGACACACACACAGACACACACACACACACACTCCTGCGATATGTTGCTGGCAACCCCTGGAGGGCTGGGTGGTTATGTGTTATGTAAGGAGCTCAGGAGGAGAGAGGTGGGGGTTTCTCACACACTGTTCACGCTCAGGCTTATCGCCACCGGGGGTCTGCAATGAGCTCGGTGTGACTGATAAGAAAAAATGTGTGTGTGTGTGTGTGTGTGTGTGTGTGTGTGTGTGTGTGTGTGTGTGAAGGATAGAAATGGTGAGAAACAAATGAAGAGGGGAACCGAATGTATGTTTGATGGATTAAATATCCCTCAGTATGTGATATGTAAAGAAATGTCTGTGTGTGTGTGTGTGTGTGTGTGTGTGTGTGTGTGTGTGTGTGTGTGTGTGTGTGTGTGTGTGTGTGTGTGTGTGTGTGTGTGAGTAAGCATGAGACATTTCACATGTAATCTGTGTTTCAAACGGAGTCTGAGCTTTGATCTTGGAGTATTTTATTTTATTTTTTTTTTTTACAATCTGACGCTATGTTTAGTATAAAAGAGATAATCATCATTTTTTTTCCAGAGGCTTCCATGGAGATGTATCAACAATTACACTGGGATAAAATTAGTGTTCGCACATTCACCAATGAACCACGATTTTAAAATGGATGTACGATACAGTCAAAAATCAGTTATTGCACCTAATTAGCAGCCATTTTACAGTTTTTAATATCCATGGAAATTATGAACATATTTCTTTGAAAAATGGTTCAGTTTTCAACTGAGTACAACAATTAAATAAAACCAGTGAAAGAAAAAAAGATACTGCTTTCCCTCAGTACGCCATTTCAAAGCCCTCTCTTCACTGTCACAGAGAAACATGATGGGGAAGCATATTGCCTGTGTGTCTGTGCAGGCAACTTTGCGATGGTTGGGATTTTGAGGGGGGTTGTTCTATAAATACACTCTGTGCTAGAGGAGAATCTAGGCTGCACAAACACACAGACATGCCAACATACAGTCCTGCCACATCGCACGCTGCAAACAGAACGACACACACATCGCTGACAGCTGATACGCAGCACAGTGTGATTCAACCGCCTTGTACGAGAACTTAAGAAGGGTTTTGTTGCAGTATATATCAAATAGCTGACATAGGATGTTGTAAAATGCATTCACCTCCTTCCTCCTGAATAGACGTTGGGCATTCAGTGAGGAGGCACATCATATGTTGCATGACAATCAAATGCCTCAAACAAGTCAAACACAATCAGAGTGGAACCGCCACTCAGATCACTGACAGCAGCGCTGATGATCCTGTGGGACTGTGTTTTGTAATTCGAGTCCCATGGCCACGACTGGGTGTCTGTCCAACACCAAAGTCCCTCTGACACATGACAGCCTCTGACATTAATGGGAACCCAGGAACATCAGTGTGTCATAATCCATTTTGTTCTTTTTACAGATCGAATGTGCGGCGTATTTACAACTGAAGCGACGGAAGAGGGGCACCTTCCTTCTTTCTGCCGACCACAATGGCAACCTTGTTTAGTACAACACAATTGAAAATAGTCTTCATCGCTACTGTCATGGGACTGCAGTTGCAGCATCATTAAACTCCCCCAATGGGCAGTATGATCGAAGGCTAAAATAAGATGCGACTTCCTCCCATAAACTGCTGCCTGAAGAAGGATTTGCTGGGTTTGAAGCAGAGTCAATATTTCCACTTTAGCAAAGAAAGATAGTTGTTTTTTTCTCTCTTAACCAGTAGTATGTTATCGTGTGTGTCAAGAGGCAACATTGCTAATCACAGGTTGGTCCACATGTCAGGCAGTGATAAGGGACATTATGTATGACTATATTTGTATAATTACTGGTAGAAAACAGCATTCCTTCATTGCCATGAAGACGGGCTCTGAAGTCCATAGCGAGTTGATCCCACATACACCATTGTGCTGCTGTAAATACTCACTAGCAGCTGGATATAGGCTGCAACTAATGCACCATTTACTCCTGTTCAGTAGCATTGGCTGAAAACTACAATACCCAGGTTTAAGAAATTACTCACTTTTCTTAAAAAAGAAAAAAGAGAATACATCATCAGGGCCAATTCTTCTAGATGTAGGTCTTCAGTGGGAGTGGGAATGTAACAGTGAATATAAAGTCTAACTAATCTAACAAAGGCTTTGCAGAGCCCAAATTGACTTCCCCTACTGAGGAGACCAACATTATTCAGACACTCTGTCCCTCCCTGCAGTTGCCTGTAGGACAGCATCAGCTTCAGACAGGAAGATGATGGTCAAACTAAAAGTACTGCAAACTTTGTGCTATGGTGTTTAGATGGGGGCGGAGAGGATTATGGCCCTGATATGGACCACATTTCATGATATCGCAAATGTTCCTGTGAAACAACTGAGGAACCATTTACGTATAAAATAACCAGATGTTTTTGGCGAATCCAGTGAATACCTGACAAATCAAAGTACTTCATCATATTCATGCAAAAGTCATATAAAAAGGCTGCATTGGCCTAAACCACTCACAGATACAGTATTAAAGTGATAGCCGCTTTATGCATTGTAAACAACATTTCCCATGAGAGACAAATTGATATTATCTGATGTTATAATAGTGAACATCTGGTATCTTTTCGTACTGCACAGCTCATTAGATACCCGTACACGATCTGCTGCCACGGCTGCGCTACTATGCTGCTCTTCAGTTTAAGGTCACTTGTTAATGAGACTTTTATGTGCTGCAACAGAGGGCTAAAATAAAAGCAGGCAACACACACACCGTGGTACAGCACATGAAGACGATGATGAAGGTCCCGACGACACCTCCGATTCCCACCAACCAGGTCATCCTGAGGAACAGGATCACTCCGAAGATGTTCTGGATGCACGGCATGTAGACACCCATCAGAGTGCCGAGCTGGGGGGCCTGAAGGAGGACGAGGGCAAAAGTTATTGTTTGTAAAATTCCAAATAAGGTTCATTTCTAAGCTTTATTTGCAACATGATTGATCAGTGGTCATATCCCCAGACATGACTCATCAGTTGGCCTGCAGTGACACAGTTGTTTATGTAATTTTGATGAAGATTAAGTTCCAGCAATAATTAATTTGTAGTGTATGATGAAATTTAGAACTGTCTCATGCTTATTTGCTAAAAGCCTGACACACCAGATTTGCAAGACTCACCGAATGACTCCTGCTTCACTTTGGGCATCAGTAAGAATCAATGAAAGTCAACACACCAGCCGTGCATGCTGGGAATCACAGTGTGCACATTTGCTATAGTTACCATGTCTATTTTGTTTTCTCTCCGAAGGTCACATGCAAAGAAAACACACTGCAGATGGTCAGTCTGTCATTAAAGCAAAACACATATTCGACTTAACCGTGTAGGACTTCACAGATTGCTTTCAAAGACCCAATTTGTAATCGTAATAGTCCCCTTTTCTGTCTGTAAACAGGGTGGCATATGTTTGTGGGCGGAGCATATAGAAAGGCAAATAATTCTCTGAACACGTTAGTTAACCCAGGCTAGCAAGTTTTGTTGGCTTGTTTTTTTCTTACAATGGCTTCGAGCTTCTCTCAAAATGCACAGTCACTAACCAGGACGATGAGTGTTACTGGTTGTTGACGTTAACCAACAAGACTATATTATCCTACGCCGCTGATAGTCTGGTTTGCTATGGGAAGAGCAGACTGGAGCTCCGTAGCGGGCGGCTGGCTAGTTGGTTAGTTAGCTAGCTTGTCCATCTCTAGAGCGGGCAAGTTAGCTAGCTAGTTTCCGTCTCTCCTGGCGAGGTCGTCTCCTAGCAGTGAGGAGTGAGGCAGAGAGGTTGCAGAGGAAGAGCCCATAAGAGGTCCATCTCTCAATCTCTCCAACAGTTTAGCCTCTTAGCAACATTTTCTCTCCGACTCTGAAACACTTGGCCAATATTAAAGCTCGCTAGAGCCTTGAATCAGTTTATCTTAAAGATATGCAATATCGATTCTAGTACTAAACAACACAGCAAGATGACATTCTGTATGACGTTTGCGCTATACTCTAAGCTGATTTGTCTTTGCCTTTGTCTTTCTTTTGTTGATATAATCATGACGTCAGCTGTAAAAGGGTCTGTATGGTGCTTTGAGTTGAGATAGCTGGTGTTGCATTCGTCTCACAAGTCTCACATTAGTTCATTTGTATTTATTGCACACACAATTTCCATTAAGTCAATATTACCGGACTCTTTCTTTTACTCTTCCATGTTACGGTTGCAGCTTAACATGCATTTTAAACTTGAATGATTGCTCGTTATTTCAGCATGTCAAAGCTTTCACATTTTAGTTGCCGCTTTTCCCCACTGCTTTCTGTAAACCCTTTGTTGATTTCCAGAACGATAATTACTTTGAGACCAGGAAACAAAGAACACTTTGAGATCAGGAGGCAGCCAGGGGACCAGTCCGTTCATTGGATGGATGGATAATACTTTATTTCTTTACGGTCTCCTTTATTGCAGTGGATTTCTTCTGGTTGGTTTTGCTGCAGTGCTGTCCCGGGTGTGGATCAGTGGACAAAGAGAGAGCTGCTCTGTACAGTACGTCCTTATACAGCACAAGAATCAGTTTCAAGGCTGCTCCATTGAAAGCAATTACTGACACATGGAGACTGAAGATGTATGTTGTTGCACGTCAGAGTGATTAACGAGAGGTTTCTTTTCCTGATGGTGTTTGGGATGTTCTTGATGTGTGTGTGTGTGTGTGTGTGTGTGTGTATGAAGCCATTTGTTTGTGTATTAATGTGTCCTGTGTGTGCGTGTGTGTGTTTGTGTGTGCCTGCACCAACGTAATGGCATGTATTAAATCTGAAGGACACATCAGATGACCCTGTACGTAATTGAAAAATATTCATTTCCTGCTCAAGGACAGCCCGGCCAATGAAGGGTAATTATAGTGATAGCCGGCCATGACCCATTTTACCAAGTGAGAGTGCAGACCTGAACCGTCACATCATTACATCGCGGACAAACCTTTTCTGCTGCATCTCGACGCTTAAATACAGACAAACAGGATGAATGGAGGGATGATTAGCTGTGGTTTATGTCAGTAAAGATGTTTTTATTACGCAGGAATTTGTCACAAAAATATGTGCACATTCCTCAGATTGGAAGCAAAATGAAGCTGGGGGATAATCATTCATCTCACATGAGCAGTATCAGCAAAATAGGGATTACAAGCTCAATTAGACCACAAACACTTGAGAGCTTAACAAATCTGTTTGTTCAATTGTTTTTGTTCCATCTCCAAATACTATTTTTTTAGATTCAAAATGAACTGCTAAATAATATGTTAAGATTGTTGTAGTTGTGTCTTTAAATGCATATAATATAATCCCAAAAGTAGACATACATTTCAGAAAAATGAGTTTGTTATAAAACTCTAGGGCACTATTCCTCAATCAAATAATCCTTTACCAAATCAGAACATCTAAGTCTAAGTAACAACAGCAGCAGCAGCAGCAGCAGCAGCAGCAGCAGTTTATGACTACAAATGCAGATGAGTACAAGAAAGTAGTAGTATGTGTTTTTCTCCCTGAGTGGGTGAAGTGAGGATGATGATAACCACT
Source organism: Melanostigma gelatinosum (assembly GCF_949748355.1). Classification (NCBI taxonomy): domain Eukaryota; kingdom Metazoa; phylum Chordata; class Actinopteri; order Perciformes; family Zoarcidae; genus Melanostigma; species Melanostigma gelatinosum. The sequence continues at coordinate 21,332,780 of NC_136636.1, read as the reverse complement.
ATAATAGGAAAAGCTGTCACCGTTTTTGCAAGAGACACGTTAAGAAAATGTAATGATGTTATCTTGGCAAACATTCATTGTAAATAATTATGGTATACACTCTATTAAAAGTTATACTGAGGAGTTTTTGACCACTGCAGTGCTATGGAGAAATGGCTGTGTCCAAAATCACTCCCTTTTGACTATACTAGCGTGTTTTAAATGTTTAAATGTTTATTTGAGTGTCCAAACAGCACGTAAAGTATTCTCTGCTAACAATTTTGTGTTTTGTGCAGGTGTTGTATTATAGATGTATTTTATCAGTTAAAACTTAGATTTCAGGGGTGTTTTTCTCCTTACCTAAAAAAAGACGAATATTTCATTTTCATTTTTTTTCAAACATCTGTCAACATCAACCTCAAAGTCAAGTATCGGTCGGGCTGTAATTCCAAAATGCATCATGAAATATTGATGTCCTTTGGAAAGTACATTGAACACTGATTGGTTGTCAGTGATGGTCCCGAATATATTTCTTCAAAAGTGGTTATTACATTTGTTGTAACAAGATGAAGGATTTACACACAAAAGAAACCTGCACTGGGAAGAGACAGCAGATGGGAATTCATAATCCAGACTTTTAATCAAATCATCCTGACAAGTGGCTGACATCAAATGAATAATACTGTCTGACGCTACACAGTATGTGATTTGTTTGGAGAGGCTCGCTTCCAAGCATAAATAATATACTGTTTGCAGAGAGAGAGAGAGAGCAAGAGCAGGAGAGAGAAGCAGAGCGAGAGCCAGTCCAAACAGGTCTTGCAAATGTAATGAACTTCTAATTTCCTTGAGAAAAACAACAGAGCAAGAACTCACACTCAAAACTGTAATTAGCTGACTTATCACGCTAGAAACCCTTGATCTGGATGTGAAGAGACGCAAATAGCTTATAAACATGTTGAATCCTATCCTGTCACATATCCTATCATGTGTCAGATCAGATAAGATCCTAACATCTCACATTATGTGTTATGTGCACATATCATTCATCACGTAGTTGTATCACCTCGTATGTGACGTTACATTAACATGGTGTGACATGTCGTCAGTGGTGGAAGAAGTACTCCGATCTTTTGCTGAAGTAAAAGTAGCAATACCACAGTGTAAAAATACTCAGTTACAAGTAAAAGTCCTTCGTTTCATATTTCACTTCAGTAAAAGTACAAAGGTATTGCATGAAAATATACTTTGTTATAAAAGTAAAAAGTACTCATGCAGAATGTCTCTTTCAGAATAATATAAAATCATCACTGATTGTATATGTAATGACTTTATATGTGTGCAGCTTAATCTATCGTGATATATATGATTTTACTTGTTGATAGTATTCTGTATTAATGATCTGAATTTGTAAAGTAACTAGAAACTACATTGAGCAAATACATGTAAAGTAAAAAGAACAATATATAAAGCAGCAGAAAATGGAAATACTCAGGTGAAGTACCTCAAAACTGTACTCAACATGTAGTGCTTGTACTTAAATGTATTTAGCTACTTTCCACCTTTGCAGACAGTATCATGACATATATGCACTACTGTAGTTTAAACAATCCTTATGTTAGCATTTAAATAAGACCGGCACCGTTAAACTACTCGAGACTTTGTTCTTGAAATTATTTCCACATTCTCAAACCACTGTTATTAATGACGAGTAGTGGAAACTGTCGCGCGCTATAAGTACAGTGTACTGTGGTAATGAAGATGCCCTGTCCGTTTACATCCAGTGTCCCCTGCATGCATGTTCTCTGTATGCGTGCGCACAGAAAGACATTCCTTCAGAGCGCTTCTAAAGGTCAACAACTCCACAGGGAAGCTTGAACAAGAAACGGGGACACCGACTATATGTTCTGTAGAAGTGTGAATGCTTGTAATCTTATGTTAACCCCATTGGTATCGTTGCACTTTACTTTTGTAATATGGTTTTACCATTTTATGTCTGTAATTTTCTTGGTTTTTTTATGATGCTTTACTGCAAAAAACAATAAAGACATGAACTGAAGTGTGTTGCTGTCGTTTTGTAGGTTCTATTGTTCTATTCAGCTATATATGTTTTGCATTTGTCACGTGTGAATAGTTCCTCCTCCGTGGAGCTTACAATTTTTTTTGCCCTCTTATACAACTAAATCCTTGCAGCAGGGAATCTCTCAACCTTCAGCCTCATTGTCCTTGAATCAAAGATGCACATCAAGGCCTCCACAGGTGCTGGAGGGCGCAGCGGAGAGAAAACCTCGTTCATCTCTGTCGCCTCCCCCACGATATGATAATGATTCGCACAGTTTGAGTGTTGTCTGAGCTAATGCAAATCAGATCGTGACTCACTGTGATTGTGCCCTTCAGTGTGAGGCGGAGAGGATTTTTCATCACCTGCTTGTCGAGGGTCTTAATAAAGTTTTAATAAACCTGAAATGGGTTCTATTTGAAACTATATAAGTATTATGTAAGCAGGGGTGTAACGATACGCGTATTCGTATTGAACCGTTTGGTACGAGGCTCACGGTTCGGCACGCATGACGAACCAAATACGTTTGAATAAAAAAATTAAAATAAAAAAAAAAGAAAAAGAAAAGAATATATATATATATATATATTTTTAAAAACCTGTATTTAACCAGGTAGTCCCATTGAGATTAAAAATCTCTTTTGCAAGATGTAAGTAACAATACTTCATAACATTAAGGAGCAGTTTTTGGTTTTTAAGCTTGGGTTGCTAAGAAGACACCCCAGAAGATGGGTCACTCAGGTATAGTTCCATCATTGTTCAAAGTCAAAGTTCATGATGTTAGTTGTAATGAATAAATATATTTTAAAATAAAGTACATTTCTCTGGCATTTATAGTTTTCTACTGTACCGAAACGTACCGAACCGTGGCTCCACTGTATCGTACCGAACCCAACCGTGAGTTTTGTGAACCGTTACACCCCTAGTAAGCAGCATCGTTTTGCTTAATTCACCACGTGAAGAGGCTCTTTAGGCTACTGGTCAGATGAAACGGTCCACTGTGTTTCAATTAATCTATGGTTCAATTGTAAAATGAAACAAAACCAGTCAGATCTGCTGGCTTTCGAACTTTAAGGATAAAATAACAGAAAACATGGATCATTTCCAAACTCGCTGCTAAATCTTTTCACCTCTAAATTCCTTTTCTTTTCATGACTCTCTCTAGCTCAGCTGTAATTAAAGGACAGAGTTTCCATGGACAGGTTCTTCTGGGACTTGGTGTGTAACGTACATTAGCAGTCAGGTGTTGCAGACAGAAAGGTAAACCTGCCATCAGCACTTTGTTGTTCGACTAAAACTGCTGCTGCTGCAGAAAGTGGTGCGAGGTCAGTTTGTAATAACAGGTGGGTTATTAGAGAAAAACCTGTGAGCATTTACAACAGCAGACGCAACACTCTGAAGAGGTCGACGGCTCTGAAGTCCTTTCAAGGTGGGTGATTGTAATTTAAAAGGATCTCTAAAACTACAATGACAAACAGCCTCTTTTATTGGGAAAATATTTCACAGTATTCACTTCAAACAGATCAAAACAGAGAAAAAGATGTCTCAGAGATAGTCGCAGCCAACGATAATAACTTCCAGGAATGTTGATTTTTATCAGAAATAGATAAGAAAGGAAAAAGTATGGCTTTGTAAACTCAAAACGGCACATTGAGGTTAGACTGAGGGATCCAAAAAAGACAACATCTTGGCAGAATAGTTTGTCAGAAACGCTTTTACAGTGCAGTGAAAGAATTAAGTGACATATTCTTCTCCTAATGTTTTTCATTAATATCTGCAAAAAATACTTTATAATCTGTCCTAAAAAGGTGTGTAAAACTATTCAGCATTAGAACACAAAGGTGTATGTCTCACAACACTCCACGGGAGAGTAACATCAGCAAAGGTAGGCAATAACCCTCTCCAGACTGCTAAATGTCATTTCCCCCGCCTGCTCTCCCACACAATGGAGAACCATAATCAAGCAGACCTCGTACGCTGGCCCGCTGCATGAGAGTCTGCGGCAGCTGAGTGATAAATTATAATCCTCGTTCAACAAAAGGCGGGCTTTGAAAAACAGCGTGTGTCTGCTAGAAATCCTGGGTGTTACATAAGATGTACAGACGCAGATAATAGACACTGAGCGGGCTTACACCGAGTCGGAGAACCTGAACATGATGGAAAACCTCTGTGGGGTTGGTAAACAGCCACCGAAACAAAACAAAAATCTGGTGAACTAATGGATGCTTCTAATGACTTTATATTGACAAATAGCCTGGAACAGATGAGACAATTGTGCACGCATTGCATCAATGACACTGTTGGGAGAAAAAGGCTGGACGTTTATTGAAAGCGCTGCTTTTCTATTTTCATTCAATTGGTGTTTCATTTGAGGACGGGGATTGCAGTCCTGACCAGCGGCGCGCACACACACACACACACACACACACACACACACACACACACACACACACACACACACACACACACACACACACACCCACACACACACACACACACACACACACACACACACACACACACACACACACAGAGAGTGTCTGTTTAACGGGCTGGGAGCCAGCAGAGGGATGATTTCCCTGGAGATCGGGCCACCGTGAGCAAAGGCAACACTGACTGCTGCAGAGCCACAGGTAGGCCAGCGTGGCACCACTGCACTAGGAATGAACAGCTGCCCACCGACCCCCTGGGAAGCGAAGTGAACCCACTGAATGGATGGCTCAGGTGTGTTAGACGCACAACAGGACCTTTGAATACATCTGCCGAGGCACCTACTTCAGATTCCCTGCCTCCTGCTGCCCTACCACTTACAACTAGCTCTCACCAGGCTGGACCTCGCTCTCTCTCTGCCTCTCTACATCTATCACAAGCACTTTATTCACACGATCCACCGAGCCCTGAAGCCCACTGAAGCAATAATCAAACACCGTGTCATTGCTTTTAAAATAAATGCTCTGTGTGCTTCTTCATTTCGACGCTGCCTTCATCAGTAAAACAACAGCACTCATTATCTCTTTCAACATTTAGAAAAAAAAAACCAGTTCAAGCTTTACTGGTATGCAACCTCTTTCAGTTGTGGGAGTAATTACTGTCCTCTCAAAGAAGCAAATGTGGCGTTGTTGTAATGTCGCAGAAGCTATTAGGAAGGAGGTTGTGGTGGATGGTTGGGTCGACGAAGCATGTGACTGTGATATGAGGGGAGGTTGTTGTTAGATTGTTGTTATGGCAAATAAGACAAAGGTAAGGGCTTAGCCTCATTTATACTTCTGCATTAAAGGGTTCTATACATATCTCTACATGATTTCACCAAAAATAGATAAGAAGAATCATGGCTTTGTAATTTCAAATACTGCATTGAGGTTAAACTGTACGATCCAAAAATACTTCTTGTCCAACGTTTTTAAAAGTTTTGCTTTATACAATATATGTGCATGGAAACTAAGCGGCGTAGTTAAGTCTATAGGGAAGATCCTGGTTATGCCTAATACAATATGGCTACAGTGTATATATATATATATATATATATATATATATATATGGTTAGCCAACTAAAACACAAGAAAGCTTGTGGTTATGGTTTCACTAAAACACAATAGTTAATTGCAGGTCATTGACGGGATGCAAACTCCAGTCTCCTGCATGAATGCCAGACGGACCACACACATCCACCACCCAACCGCTACATCAAGTGTGCGCTGCTTCCTGTGATAGCTATCAACATAAAAGGTGCAAAATCAAGACACTAAATTCTGCAACATTGCTTTCTTTTAACATTTACAGCAATAGTTTTCTAACTTTAACCAATTAGTTTTAGTAGACCTAATTTAACCACAGAGGTGGCAGATCAGAAAACACTCGGAGTCGTTTTTGGAACAACACAACCAACCTGTACTGTAGGTTGGTTGTGTTGCATGTACTGTATTAATTAATATGTCTTTCCTACTCTTCCCTCCATCTTCTTCGTACCCCCCACAGCCTTCTTTCGACCCTCCTATGGACATCTCCTGAATTGCTGAGGCTAGCAAAGGTAGCCCCTTCTCTCTAGAATTTAAGAGGATGGAGAAGACAAGAGTTGAAAAGGGAAGGTGAAAGCAGCTTCACATCCATGGCTAGCTGCAGGGGATAGAAAAAGAAAAAAGGGGAAGAGGAGTAGGGGGAGGAATGTGGGGAGACATGCATTCGACAAGAGTCACAGGAGAGAGGAGAGGAAAAGTCCAGGCCCTCTGGCTCTGGGATACCCTGTCAACCTACTTAGGCTGCAAAACCAGCGTCATCATTTGAATCACTTCTTACAGCATTTCTATATGTTCACCAGCAGGACCAGAATCTGCTGCACGTCGAGCCGAATAAATCTGTGGTCAAATGTTTATTAATTCCTAATCAGAGCTGCATATTTCCGATCCAACTTTTTCACGCTTAATATGATACTGATACCTGGGCTTTGCATGTCTGCCAATACAGAGTAATGATTCGATATTAATAAGCTGAATGCCTCACTGTGTGGAAGTGACTGGGATTTATGTGTAAGGCAACATCAGAATTTTACTTAAACATTGCTGAAATAGTAAATCGTACACCAGCAATTTTGTAGAAAATCTTCAAAATAAACAGAAATTACAAATCAAATCAACAAATTGGTCAAAACTTCAAACAGGAATTAAAATTCCAGAATATAATGTGTATATATATATATGGAATTGAATTAAATAGGTCGGCCCACGACACCCAATCCAGCTAATTGAGACAGAATTAACTCGATATCCAATATCGGTATATCCCTGTTTCTATGCAGGCCAGCTGAGGCTGCTGTAGCACCATCATCGAATTCAACGTCATGAATTATTTGTCCTTATTTTCTGCTGTAGATCAAATGAATTCCACCGATACGTTATCAATGCACATGATAGTTCATTTGTTAGATGTTACACATTGGTGTTGGATTTTTCTGACAGATTGGGCAAGAACTTAGGAGACAGTGAAGGAGAGAGTGAAGGCATCTAGGAGGAAAGACAAGGGAGAGGAGACAGCAGGAAAGGAAGGCAGAGGATAGGTAGGTAGGGCTGAGGAGAGGAGGAGGAGGAGGAGGAAACAAAAGGAAAGGAAGAACCAGGAGGGGAGGGAATTGGAGAAGAGGTAACAAGAGAGGTGGGGAGGAAGAGGAGGAAAAAAGGAGAGGGGAGCATGCACACTAGTTGAGGCATGAAGTGGAGCGGTGGAGGGAGAGGGGGAGGCTAATGACAGGGAGGGAGACAGACTGGGAGCTTGTAACGCCATCTCCACGCTCTGCTGGCCAAACAGGAGCTGATAGGGCAAATGTGTTTCTGCTCAGGTGTGCTGAATTATTAAATAGACAGCAAGAGGCGAGGCCAGGGAACATCAGCCTCCCTGACCAGCTGTGGATGAACCAGTCACTCAGCGGTCAATGTGTGTGTGTGTGTGTGTGTGTGCGAGCGAGCATGTATGTGTAAAAGCATTATCCATCTGACAACACCGACTGCTGTAGCTAAACGTGCTCTGTGGTGCTGAAGGCTCACCACCGTGAAATAGCGGTGACATGTGTTACTAGAATATTCTTCAGGTTAAAAGACTCCACAAAGCCTCATGTGTGATGCCTCCACTATCATCTTCAAGACTAAAAGTCTCCTTAGCCACTAATGCACATGTGCTTCTGAACAGCAGGTACACGCTGAAAATCAGGTCATCAGTAACCTGGCTCGGATAAGAGCAGGACACTTGAGTTGAAAATAGATTCTGAACTGTAGAAACTCGCCCACAAATAAGCACAATAATGTTGAATCGAGAGGAATTTGAAAGTGTCAAACAAGACATCTGCCAAATAATGTATGAAAATAAGAGGAATCAAGATAAAATATCTTAAAACTAACAATAAAAATTCAGGATAAAAGTTCCTAAAGACAAATTATTTGTTCTTTAATTCATCTCAATCAAGTTTGACAATTTAATGCAAATGATGCTTGACTCAAATCTTTTAAATTTAATTTAAGAACCTGAAATAAGACATAATGACATTGAATAGTCCGTGGTTGGTTGATTAACCCATGAGTTGGACAGAAAAATAACAAATAATGAATAATCAACAATTATCATGAATAATAATTTACTTTTCAAGCAGAAAATTCGAGCATTTTCCAGCTCCTCAGTGAGATGATTTGTTGCTTTTCTGCATGACTGTGAATTGAATATCTTTGAAAAATGATGAAAATAATAACTGCAACCCTAGAACAAAAACGGTGCTCAGCTCATTAGCCTGGTGTCTTAACTCAATGGACAAAATGTAAGGTGTGAAATCTCCGCTGTGAACTCAAGTGTATATGCTGCTGTAATGTGTAACATGAACTGACACTAAATCACGGTACATCCTACAGAGGGGTGACGATGGGAATACTGATACGATGCACCGGTCTAATGAGGGAGGGAGGGAGAGAGATAAGAGCAGGGGTCATAAAACACCGAGAAGGGAGACAACGTGTATGTGAAGGAACATTATGCTGTAAAAAAAATGAATAAAAAAGGGACAGAGAGCGTATCGAATAATGCTCCTGTAATTCTTGGCATGAGCACTCGTCTCGAAAATAACATGAATAAAAGTATCTTTGAATCGGTTCATGATTTGTATTGTGTTGAATTTGGTTCATACACAAGACTTTACAGAGCAAATACTAAAGGCCAAGTACGAAATCGTGTCATTTCATAAAGATATTTAAAGTTCAGCACTGATGTCACGGTGATGACTAAATCAGGCTATTTATCATCTGAAACAAGTTGCAAGAATTAGAGGTCTCATGTCCAGATACGATTTAGAGAAGCTACTTTGCATCTCCAGCCAGATGTACAACTGAAAAAGGTTTCTTGTCTTCCCGTACAAATCATGAGACAACAGCAACATATTGTGGAAGACGCTGCAGGATTTCCACTTTCTATAAGGCGACTGAAAGTATTTCTCCTGTTGATACATCTTCCTCACCAGCTTCCATTTAGTTATGGATCATGCTTTAAAAAGTGCTGCTCTCTGCACATATCACTACGAATCAGGAGCAAAATAGAGTTCTGATAATTAAGAACATACGTAGGAACCCTCTGATCTTAAGGAAACCAACACGAGTCATTTAGCTACCGTCCCGCAACTTCTTCATCTATTTTTTTTTTTACATTTGAGAAACTTAAATGTAACTGCACTGAAACTGTACATTGTGAATTATTTTTTGTACTATTTGTGTTTTATTTGATTTCATCTTATTCTAAAAGATTGAATTGTCCAATTCACTGTGTTCCTTAACCTGCCTTTACTACCCACTTGGGTAGGGCAGCGCTACAAGCTGTAAAACTGACCTAAACTGTCCCTGACATATTGTTTCCTTGCCAAGCTGATGTACTGCGTTTGCCTATTTGCTCATCCAGCAGCTTCAGAGCAACATTAGCATTCATTTGGAGTATTTGGCCACCTGTCGAGTATAAGTACAAGTCCACAATTCACTCCTTTGGTCTCTATTTACTCCTGAGGGAAATATCTGGTTCTTTACTCTGCTAAATGCTCCAACATGTCCACAGGCCAGCTGCAAATTCTGTGAGGGGGGTTTTTAGGAGTTTTTGATGAGAGCGGTAACAGTGACCCAAAACAGTGCAGTTGCAGCACAGGGTTGGGGTTAGGGTTAAACCCTAACCCCAACCCTGTGTTTGAAAGATGGAAATCAAATAAGCTTGCCTTGTTGTGTTAGGTTTCAAAAGGAAGAGAGTGAGGAAAAGAGAAAATTGCCAGCAGATTAGCTGTGACTGGTTTCCATTTGAACCTGTGTGACTTTCGGGACTGCTCACTCATGTCACACGCCAACCAAATCTCTAATGTGGGCTTTTACACTGCGACGAAGAAAGGCCGCTGCCTCCATCTCCCTCGCTCACAACTCCCTAACTCGAGGGGCCGATGGTGAAGGAGATGGAGAGCGGGGACGAGGGAGAGGGGCAAGAAATGGAGAGGGAAGGCGAGAAAGAGAAAGAGAGAGAGAGAGAGCGAGAGAGAGAAAACGCCACAGGCTGCCTTAATGAAAAGCCTCTCATGGCGATGGAGAGATTGCCTGTGGAATAGGCTGCTGATTGGAGAAGCAGCAGCTTGGTGTAGCGTGCAGACTAATTGAAGTATTGAAGGGTTTGGGGTGACAGGGAGAAGATTAGACCTGCTCCCAGGGTTAGCCGAGCTGAGGGGAACCAGACAAATTCACCTTACATCCGAGAAACAGTGAAGACTTTGTGAACCGATGCAACTCCCATGTGGACACTGTTGTTTTCTAAAGCTGCTGCCTGCTATATTTGTACGATCAGGACAGATGGTAGTTTTAAAACCTGTTTCAAAGGTTAGGTCACCCAAATTACAATCTTATTATGAACCATGAGGACTAGTTCTTCTGTAGAAAGTAGTTCCAGTGAGGTCTGTGGATTATCTTGATGAACTGAGAAAAGAGTGTTTCTGGAAAGAGAGGTTGACGTTTTTGAATGAAATGAACAGCCATACAGCGTGCGGCTCACGTGTGTGTCATCATGGCAAAATGTGTTCCTAGAGACGCCTACTGTTCTGAACTACCGCAGAAGGGCTTTTGATTACTTGATATGTCTGTCTGTGGACAGATTTAGTCAACGTGGTAGCGTCACAACCGTGCAACATGCAGTCATGAAATTTTACAGGTGTGTTGTTGAGATCAACATGAAGGCTGAGTTCGAAGACGGGAGTGGTCCGAACAACGACACCAGAAGTTGGGGGTTGGAAGTGATGAAAGGTGCCACCAAAACGGTCACACTCTAGAGCCCTGAATCACATTTTATGGAAATCAATCCAATTATTGTGGAGACATTTCACTCAAAGCCACATATGTCAACCTGTTGGTGGCGCTGTGCTAAACGTTGGAGGATCACCGAAGTCAGGGGGCTTTATCCTCTGGGGACCATGACTGTCTGCACAAAATGTCCAAATTGATCCATCAATGAGATATTTTAGTCTGGACTAAAGCGGTTAACTAGAGCAGCTACTCGGGTCATGTGACAACAACTAAACAATCTCACTGCTAATGAGAAAGCCAGCCGCTGATGAGATGTGGCGGAAATCTCTGTAATAATTAAGTGGAATGTGGGATGAAAACTATTCTCCATTTTTATGCACTTCAGTAGTCTGTTTGTTCATGCTGTTTTTATCACTATACTTTGTGAAAGAAAGACACACATGCAGAAATCAATACCGGCATGAGGTCGATTGTACCGAGAAAGCTCGTCTCCGTTGTCGGTTTGAAATGTGTTTCCTCTGAGGATCGACTGTATATCTACGGGACTCATCTGGATTCACAGTGGGTAAACCAGACAGTATATCAGATAGGTACACTGCCATTCGAGGTCATCTTCAGTAATCTGCTTCACGGTGAGAACAAATAAGAAAAACCTCACTCACGAGGAAAAGAATGGAAAACTGACTGACACACGTGAGGAGAAAGGCACAAATATCAGGCTGATTGGGCACCTGGGAAGACAGACTGGGTCAAAGGTCATAGAAAAGCTGTCAACCTGTCACTGCTGTGGCCACTCAACGTCTAAACTTCATGCGTTTCACCTCATATGTAGTTACAGCCTCATGATAAATATGTTAATCATGTGTAAAGATGTGAATCAGTCCATTTCCCCCCCCAGCCTGCCTCCTCTGGGACGACGTCTTTCATTATTTGCATTATCGTCATCGTCATCATTATCAGCATCTCTTCTCATCTCAGCATTGCAATGTCACATCTGGCCTTGCTGCTAAAATCACCATTTCCCACAGGATTAATAATGTAGCTGCCTGCCTGTCATTCAAGTGCTGAGAAGTAAACTCCTTTCTGCTGGCATCTCAACACCCAACAGCAGAAAATACCAGGGGATGATGTGGAAGGAACTCATTAGTGAGTGGCATTTAAGATGCAATCCGGTAACACGAACAGGGGATTTATAAAATCAACAGAGAATGATTGACAGCTTCTAAACTGGTGGAGTTTTTCCTTTCTCTCCAGTGACTGTGTTAGCCAAACAACAATAAACTCTGCTCTGAGGGATTAATGATGTAACGGCTATTACAAATCTATATTTGGTGTCGCTTAATGACCATCTCCTGGCAACAGGCACAAGAACCCCTTAGGTGAACAAGTTGTCCAGGGTGCGCAGTAAACAATATTATAGCAAATGTACATCCGCAGCAAAGAGATGTGAGGTGCCTTGCAGGAGTATTCACACCCCTTGGCCTTTTCCCTATTTTGTTGCATTACAACCTGGAATTAAAATAGTTTTTCTTTTGGGGGGGGGGGGGGGGATTTAATGTGATGGACCTACACAAAATAGTCAAAATTGGTGAAGTGAAATTAAAAACTTCTCTATGAAAGCCCCTAAATAAGATCTGGTGCTACAATTATCTTCAGAAGTCACATAATTATTTGAATAAAGTTCTCCTGTGTGCAATCTAAATTTCACATGATCTAATGGATTAATGTTACAAAATGTAACATTAATCAGAGACCAAAGACAACCCTGGAGCTCCAGGGGGGAGATTAGAGGATCTGTATGTAGGACCACTTTAGGAGGGTGGCTTTATGGAGGAATGGCCAGAAAAAAGAAAAAAAAAAGACATTGCTTGAAGAAAAAAAAATAAGAAAACTTGTTTGGAGTCTCCCCCATGCATGTTTTTACACTAGATGACACACATTGCCTGATAGAAAACACTACACCTGTTCTTTTTTAACACGTTGACCTCAGAAAACCCATTAGTGCTCTTATTTTTACTGCAGATACACACACTTTAACACACTTTAAACTGACCTCTTGCAGTTCTTATTGATTTTCAGTTGAAATACAAGGATTTACTAAAAGGAGCAGGCCATTTTCACCTGACTTTCATCCAGATTGTTCAGCGTCATGTATCAGGTATTGTTGTGTTTGCTGCTATAGAAGACAAAGATCAGCAGAATAATAATTGTTCAGTACATTTGGTCCTCCTCTGGTCAGCTCAGAATAGGATTTGCATGATAAATGTTGATAATGCATATTCATTGAAAATTCTATAGGTATTTGAAAGTTAAAACTTAAATCCCTTGACTTTTTTGTAAAATAAAACAAAAGAAATCCCCCATTTTTCAGAACTGAGATACATTTTTCAGTTATCCAATCATTCCTATGAATTACCGATTTTAGGATACAATTACAATAAAAACCCATTACTACAGCCCAATGTAAGATACTTAATTACATTGACAGCGCTTTGTGGTAGTTCTTGTGGCTAGACTATCACTTCACTGCTCTTTTTTTTTTGTTTTTTTTTAATTAATATTTTTAGTCTTTATTCCTGTTGTGTATTGGTGTCGTTTAAGCAACTGGATGCCCAAATTTCCTTTGGGATGAATAAAGTTATCTATCCATCTATCAAACTGTTACCTCCACAACATAGGATTAGGGCTGCCGCGATTATTTTGGAGTAATCGATGATGCTGAAAATTTTAAATCGACGCATGTTTTGGTTTTCTTGAAAATATGTTTTTTGTCCTTGCAGCTGCTACATACGTCCATAAAGCTGAAAAGTTGTCGGTCTGCTACCTCGCAAATTCCACTGAATGCGTGCTTCTTCCATGCTGCAGCACACATAGATCCACCCTGCTCACCCGCTCAGAACACATGCACCGACAAAGTCCAATCATTACGTTCGGGGGCCCAATTAAGAAGGATTTGATTCATTGTCAGAACAAAAATGTATTTGAAGATTGTTACCAACCCTGCCTCCTGTCCACTAGTGGATAGATTAATCGATACACAATAGTTAGATGTCATCATCGTTAGTGGCAGCCCTATGTAGGATGCAAGCATACATGTGTGTACTGTCTCGTATGGATTCGTGGATTTTGTCAAATACCTTGACGGGTTTCTTGCGCGATGACTCAGCCTCATTGTTCTCGGCCTCCTCGTGCTCCTTGCTACCTTGGGGCAGGTTGGAGTAGTTGGCCAGGCTGCTGAGAAGAGACGACACCATGGGGCTGGTGTCCATCTCCTCCTGCAGACACACACACACACACACACACACACACACACACACACACACACACACACACACACACACACACACACACACACACACACACACACACACACACACACACACACACACACACACAGAATGAGTGTCTGTTTAATGGGCTTTTGAAGGAAATGCAATGCATCTCAGCCAGCCAGGTGAACCAGGCACTGTAACTGTATTCATTCTTACCTGTATTGATATCAAGTGTTCTTAAGTGTTACTATTTCAGGTACTGAGCGACACAGATTTTGCAAATTCAAACCCATCTGGAAAAAAAGTGCCGACACAGTAAATAGTTTACCTTCTGATTTCTTTTACTTTTTTCATGTTTAATCAAAAAATCCCAGTGAGAGCACAATGTCAATTTGAGCAGAGCTGTGGCAAATTGCCGCGCTGAAGTTCTTTCCTGTAGCAGTGGGATATTTGCTCCAACATGCCCTTCACTCAGTAATTACCCTCATTAACAGATGTCAGAGACCCTATTTAATCACTGAATTATGAGACAGAGAGTGTAACCTGCTTCTTATGATTAGGACTGATTGTGTGTGTTAACAAATCAACGTGTGTGTGTGTGTAGAACAGTGGCCCGTACCTCAAACAAGGCCATGTTCTTGCCGTCATACTGCTGGCTCTTCTCTGCGGCAGCATCACTGCTGTTGATGAAGGGGCTGCTCTCCTTGGGAATACTGTCACCTGGAAGCAGAAACACACACACACACACACACACACATACACACCACTTTTAGACTGGACTGAAATAGAGAAAACCAGCAGAGCGCCTAATGCACAAACCAGACATGAGCTTCTTCGTGTCAAAATAACACTTTTAACTCATTGTCGAAGCAAAGAAATACACACAGACAGAAAGCTCCAACTGGAGGAGGTCTGCCAGGAGAGGAGGGGGGGGGGGGGCTTTTTGTCTGCACAAAGCGCCCACAGTCAGGAAAGCAGAGGAACAGAACCATAACTAATGGAGTGTGCGTTCACAATATGTGCAGCGCTAAATATTCCATATGGCCAGAGGAAGAACACAAACTGGAACATCTCAATCAGTTCTTCGCGACACTGACAAACAAGTAGATCACAAGTTTGAACACTGACGCAGAGAAATGACAAGAAATGTCTTTTCACCCTAGAAAACATGTTATTTCGGCTGCAGGCGTCATGACTCCATCCAGAAACATCCGTCAAAGAAGTTGACAGTATCAGGCACGAGGCACATCTCCAAAACAAACGAGATGGGAAGGACTGCGTCTGACTCGAGAACATTGACGAGCTCATTGATTTCCAATTGAGGTTTGAAGATTGACCACAAACGTCTCACAGGGTGACTGCTCCACTACCACGACTACTAATAGGAGCCCTCCAGCAAGTAAAGCAGCTTATTGTGAAGAAGCCACAGGAATTCACAAGTAGTCCTCGCTTTATTAGTTAAGGTTGATAGCTGTTGGGCCATTGAACTGTTGGACCTTTTAAACAGGTATTTGTTGAGCTTAACTACGGTAGCTCATGAGTTAGGACTTCAGGTGTTTCTTGTTATATACATCATTTAGGTAAGAAACAGCCTGTGCTGCTGATAGAATTACAACCGCATAATTGTGGTTCTACATTCGACACCTGTGGAAAAATATCTCACGGTTGAATCTCTACACAGAACAGTTTCTTTTTTGTTTTGCCATATATTGAAGGGTCGGTGGTTCTGAATATGAATATGAAACAACAAATCATCATCACATACGCATGCCTGGAAATTATAAATATTCAGATTTGCTAACTCTGCCTAAATGCATTCATCTTATTTTAAGTATTCAACACGTGTGAAGCACGTGCATAAAACGAGGTTGTGATTCATCAGACGTATGTGTCTTTCAAAATGGCTGGTTTACCTGTTCACGACGATGTCAGATGATGCGGAAATGGCAGTAAAAATGGTCAGAAACGTTCATTTATGTACAAATTCGCTCTTCCCATAATTTATAGCTGAGGCCTATTGTGAATTGGGACGCGGTGATTTGTCATTTT
Source organism: Melanostigma gelatinosum (assembly GCF_949748355.1). Lineage (NCBI taxonomy): Eukaryota > Metazoa > Chordata > Actinopteri > Perciformes > Zoarcidae > Melanostigma > Melanostigma gelatinosum. The sequence continues at coordinate 21,316,638 of NC_136636.1, read as the reverse complement.
TGGACGCGACGATGCACCAAGACAGAGATGGAGAACAATGGTTCAACGTCTGCAGTCGTCTGTGCTGATTGTAGACCTGTGTTTGATTATTCTACTCCTCACTGTTGTGTGCATGAAGCTTCAACATGTCTTTGTACTTGAACTGCTTCCCGACCAGACGTTTGCTCGACTTGTCTGGAAAAAAAATAGAATTCAGAATCCCTTTGTTCCCCAAGTACAATGAATGTCTTGGTGGCAAAAAGCAGCACAAAGTAAGCTGTCTTATTTGCACCTTCCCCTTCGAGCGTCTCTTGAGGGAGACAGCAGATCGCTCTCCCTCTGGCTCTCCGTCCCGTCTTGGGCCGAGCACACCAAGACCGAGTTATTTATAGCCGGGTTGCTGCAGCCATGTGCCATGACGTCGGGGCACCGCTAACAGCCGGCGCGCTGTTCTATGGAGACACAGCGAGAGGGCCACTCAGACGGGGACACTGAGACAAGGGGGGGGTGTACGGAGACACAGGCACGTAAAGAGCACAAAGACAGAAGCTGGCAGAGGAGAGGTTGATACAAAGAGATGGAGAGCAAGAGAATGAGGGTGCGGATGAGAAGATGGAAAGAGACACAGATAGATGGGGCGAGAGCGGATCGTGACAAGGAGAGAGACATGGGCTCAGACAGACAAAGACGAGGCGGCCAGACCTGAAATGGGAACCCGCAGAGGGAGGGAGGGAAGAGAGAGGCACACTGTAAAATGTAAAAGCTTCTGCAGCACTTAAGGTTGAGCTCACTTTGACCTGCAGGTTAAAACGTACACAGGCGGTAAAAGGGAAGCTCCTGCAGAGGGTTTTCAGAAGACGCGTATTATTTAGTTGCTTGTTTAAAACTATTTGTACCTCTTCAGACCATGTGAGGGTCGTACGCCTCTACGATAGTGCTACATGCATCAGTGGGAAGTAGTGTCAGGCTTGTTGTGCAGGGGAGAGGTGATAAACGTCCATGAGCACAGAGGGAGGTGTACAGTATGCGACAATGTATACGCCTTTAAACACACACGACACTGAAACCACTCGCTCGAGGCTGCTTCATCAGGTTTACATCAACTTAATGCAGTGCAGTACTACGGCGATAACTTGGAATATTGCTCGACAGTCGATAACGGACTCACATACGGTACATCTAGCTCTTCTTAATCATTGTAAAGTATTGTTGGGGGGGTTTGGAGTTAGTCGCACAAAACAAGCAATTTCAAGGTGTAACCTCTTTAGAATTGTAGACATTTTAAAGACTAAAATGATAAATGAATGCATTCATCAAGCAATTCACAGATGAATCCATAATGTTATTGTTTGAAGTTCACCTTAGTACAAATGAGCAATCATGACACTGGATCGCAGGATACATGAGCTTTGAATGTTCCTCATACCAAATCTGTTTCTGTTACTATGCACTCACTGTACGACTGGAATAAACAAGTACAATTTTACACACTGATATTTTTTTGCATTTGTGATTGTTTAAAAAAGTGAGGTTGTGTGTGGTGATTGTTTCATGAGACCAACTTGTCTTGTGTATTGTCTTCTTAAATCTCTATAAGAAAAGAGATCTCAATGAGGAATACAGTTCAACTAACTAACTAACTAGCTTTCTCCTAACTAACTAACTAACTAACTAACTAAGGAACAAATACAGATACCTTTATCATTTACATCAAATGGTTATATCATTAAATGTGAGGTGGTCGTGGGAGTTGTGACTGTTAAATATGTTGGCATGAATCAGCAGACTAACAGTAAAATGTGACCGGTTAAAATGGCCGTGTTGTACACCTGCATGTATCTGATTGGACGTTACTAGTCAGCTGATAGTCTGACGGATGTGGTGAAGCTTCAGTGAAACAGCTGACACACACACACACACACATGCTTTGCCTGAACTTCAACTGCGCTCCACTGTTTAACATATGAGTCAGATTTGTAAAACAACACTGGGAGTGAATAGTGTTTCAAGGATCACACAGACACTGTTGTACATCTGAAGGGCTAATGCCCAGAGACAACTTCTCTATCCCATCACTTATCTCGCCACGGCCCATTTCTCCTCACCGGCTAGGAATTAAAACTCTACCATCAAAGGAATGACAGATAACCCCCGTTTTGGAGAAATGACAGTGCCGAAAAGAGTTTTGCTCGGACCGCATCGCCCAAGCAGCTTATCCTCCTTCAATCTGATGGGATCCGTCCAACAATGGCTCTCGCTATCATTATTTTCAATGCCGTCGCTGTGACGTTCAGCGCGGTTGTCCGAGCTACAGCAGCACACACTGCGCTGGTTGTCTGACAGAAAAGACCAACCAGCATTGACAGATATTCTATTGAATTCATTTGAACACTTTTGATAATCGATTGATCATTTTTCAGGAAAAGAAAGCCAAACGCTTTGTGGCTTTAAGCTTCTTGAATTTGAGGATTTGCATCTTTTCCCATGTTTGCATTGCAATCGATAGATCTGACCTCGGGCTCATGGAAATATTGATGGGTAATTGGGCATCTTTCACCATTATGACATCGTATTGACTAAATAATTGATTACTCGCCAAATAGCCAACAAACAATTATTTTCATTATGGATAAACCTATTGAATTTCTTCTAGATCCATTGTTTGGTAAATAAAATGTCGTAAAACAGTGAAAGGTGCCATCTTCAAATATTTAGTTCTATCCGGTGACCAACACTCAAAAGTCATACGATATTTACCTTCACATTACTTTGTCACATTAGACAAAGTGAGTGGTTGGAAATACACAAACACAAATATACAATATATATATCTATATATATATATAGATATATATATGTATATATCTATATATATATATTGATTTACATAATAGGTTCAGATGAATTTTCTGTCAATTCATTGTTTCAGCTCTAATTAATAAAAAAACAGAGGTTATGATGGCTGCTTATTTCGTGCAACTTTGAATGCCCTTAGTTATGCGACTACTCTTCTATCTTCAGAGTGACTTCAGAGGGAGGATTGGAAAACAAAATTCAATCTATAAACGTGATAAATATATTTAAAAAATATAGTTGCTATTGTTCAGATTCTGGTGTAATTAATAGCCTCATAGTCAGTTGTATTTGCAGTTTTTTGTTACCATGCACAATATGAAATATTTAATATATTTAGTCATTTGGTGTGAAAACGTTTGCAAGAATTATATTTCATAAATGGGTAAAACACTTCAGTATGGTCCTACATTGTGCTTGATGTGTCATCCCACAGCTATGAGAGCTATTGGACTTTGTTTTATTGATCCACCTTGTGCGACGGTTTGGGTGGCGACAGGCACAGTTATTGCTCTCTCTCTCTTTACACGTACGGACTGTTGTGCTCTGTGTCGCGCTGCCATACTGCTCTTTCCCTCAGCGAACCAACTTCAAGGGGAAAAGCCATCGTGCTAGATGTTGGTTCTTGAGGGGGGCCACTTGTTGATTTGGCGTGTGTGTATTTATAGCTACATGTGATGGTGCATATGCTTGGCCCAGACCTTGCCGACGGTGTTGTGCAGCAGCAGAAAAACAAACGTGGCCTTATTCTGGGCAGAGACGGCTGGATTTCAGCCATTTCATGTACAAATAGGGACAAATTAAATATAACTGAAAGAAATGTGTCTTTTTATACACATCCAAAATGTATTCACAGCTACTTCATGTATGAAAGTGCTGGTAAATATAGACGATCCTCTTGGCTGTTAGTCAGACTCACAGTGGAGTAAACAGTGAGCGCATGTGCTCGCAGAGACATTTCACTTGTATCCAGAGAGAAATGCTTTATCTGGTTGAAGAGTGAGGAATTTAAATGGAATTGGTGGGCTGGAAACAAACTGTTAAGAAAAGACAGAGTTGGATTTTCTGGCTGCGTTCCCCGCCATTGTTCCTTGGTGCATCGCCAAATCCGAGCAGGTCATGAGTTCATTTACTGATTCTCTCGTCTCTTCCGAACGTCACCACAGTAGCACATTAATTCACGTCTGGCAAACAATAGCAGAGGTGTCTCCCCCCCCTCTCTCTCCCCCCCCCCTCTCGCTCTCTCTCTCTCTCTCTGCTGATAGCACGGGGATGTTGGGTGGAGTCAGGTGAAGGATTAAGGTCAGTTTAATCTAAATTCCAGACAAATCAGGATTGACGGTGATTTAATATGTACCCAAACATATCCATGTGCAATTCTGCATAAAATTGACCTACATGTAACAGCTTTCCGCTACAAGACTTTATATTATAAAAATAAATGTATGACGTAACGATACAGGGCTGGGCGATATGCTTAAAATCGAATAATAAGATTTACCAAATTTAAACTGATAAATCAACTTTCTGTTCTCCTCATTTTAATTGTGAATGTATTGTCTCACTGCTTTCATATTTAATATGTATTTAGTCTTCATGCTGCATCTATATGTCGTAGATGTTCATAATGTATGTATGCAAGTTTTAAAGTTGCTACGCATCTGTTCATGTATTTCTGCTGCTGTGGTAAAACTCATCTTATCTTCTTTTAAACAGTGTGCAGCTTTTTCTTAACTGTTCAATTGTTGTTCAATACATTTTCACAAAATGGGTGAAACATGCTCATCAGACACTCCAGAAGCCCACGATAACGTCTTCAAATCGTTTGTCTTGTCCAACCAAGAGTCAGATTCTCAAAAATATCAAATGTAAAATGATACAAAAAAATGAATTGAAGACAGAAGAGGTTTTTGTGCATTTTTGCTTGATAACTGACTGAAACAAATAATTCATGATCAAAAGAGCTGCTGATTAATTGTAGTTTAGTTTACTTTTGAACCACAATTTTCTCCGATTTCTTCCTGGACGACAAACATTTGTAAAATGATGAATAGATGTGATCATAACATTACGGTTCAATAAAGTTCAAAGATGAGAAATGATCATAAAACAAATAATTATATTGTTGCCCAGCATAGACCTAAAATGAGTTTAACATTTCCAATTGATTGAAACCAAATACACTGCCTCCATCGTCAAAGTCAGACACATTGTTTAACAACACCACTTTCGCCAGGTTTATGTCACGAGCATTGATCATGACCTCCAGCTGTAGACGTCTATTTATAACGAGGTAGAAGAAGTGAGAAAGTACCTGCTTTTAAAAATACTGCCTTCACAAGTGATTTACACGCTTTCAAAAGCACAAACAATAATGTGGAGAGGAAAATATAGCAACAGCATATGGTTACATGCCCACATCTGCCCCCACACACTGTCATAAATAGATATTCTCTCACTCTCTCTCCTTCCTATCATGGCTCCAGCACCACATCAGAGACACAACAGCCTTGTATAACGGGATCTCATGCTCCGTGTTTTCTCTCTCGTTCTCCCACTCTACCCAATCTCACTCTCTTTATTCTTCTTCTCTGCCTCTGCAGCTCTCATATGATGTGTTTTTATGTTTATATTTATGTGGGGGACACGTAAAAAAATTTTTTTTTCTTTTTTCCCCTCGTTGGTGCTGCAGGACACGACCGGCGCCCTGATCAGTATTCAGGCTGGTGCTTTAGCTCGATATGAATTTTAATGCAGCCTTGCTTCACAGTGTACGACTTTGACACAGTCCCTTCTCTTCAGCCCCTCGACGTCTCCAGCAGAGATCCTCGCGCCTGGTTGGCTCCTGAGCCGGCGGCAGAGGATTGGCTGAGAGCAGAGGGAAGCAGGAGGATGCCCGTGCACGCACACGAGAGTGTATAGCAAGCTCTTAGCATGTTGACCGGGCCTCCACACATGTCACGGTCTGATGATGAATGTGTAGGTTTGGACCAATGTCCCCTCGCTGCCACTGCCTCGCCTCTAGCTGTGCACGTCAGGATTCATTTTTGTTTCATGGCAGGCCCCTGCTACGTCTTCCCAGCAGCACCCTCTCTATCTGGCATCAGGCGTTGGAGGTAATTGTGCACAGGAGGAGGCTGACAGGCAAATAAAACTAAGCCATCCCTCCCCTCTTTATTTGTCTATCTGTGCAACAACCGGCGGACCGGAGGAATATCGTGAAGACACGCAGACGTCGCTGGATGGGGACGACTGCCAGACTACGAAAAGATGCAGAGAAAAGATTGAGAATTGTATTCACTGTAAATCATAAGGAGCCTTTCTTTCACGAGGTCTTATCGTTCTATGACAGAATTCAATTCATTCCCCTGCTTCTGTTTTCACATGATCACGGAATACCGTCCAATAATCGTGAGCGCTAATATTTGAAAGATAAGAATCTTTTTTTTCCATTTGACACGAAAACACAGATTGCAAAACATATTAGTGTCCTTGTTAAAGAGTCTTGAATTTCGATACATCAGATAAGAAGGAATAGAGAGCCGGCAGGCATATAGACAGCCTCTGCTAGACTGTAAAGAATAATTTTAGATAATAGAACTGCCCTTATAGATAAACTTTTATCTGTTGCACCAAGGGGTGTCATTTCCACTTTTCAGAATCATACATTTACTCGACAGTTTGTTTCTTTCTCTAAATCATTTACAAACATCTTTCTGTCCATCTGCCAACATCGAGATGAGAGACTCTCGAACCGTTCATATGCTCATCGAGGTCTTTATTATGGAATTAAATTAAAATAAGTTATTGTTTAGAGATAATTCTCCTTAAACAATGCTAGATCTGATCATCACTCAAGGATAATACAGTCAGTGGTCTTTGTTGTAAATATGGACATTTAACATTTTGTTAAATTCAAAGGTTCATTGTTGACTTTGGAAACAGTTGTTTTAAATATTATAAGTTATAAATGCTTACAGGGTTTAGTACATTGATAATGCAGCAATTTTGGATACAACTAACAATTATTTTCATGATTGATTGATCTGTAAATTATTCCCTCAATTAATTGATGAGTTGTCACAGTGTTCCAGAGTCAAATATGACGTCTTCAAATATCTTTTCCAAGACCAAAAAAACATACAAAAGCAGCAAATCCCCACATTGTAAAAGCTGGAAAGGGAACATGTTTGGCTTTTATAATGATGAATTGATTACCAAAATAGTTTCGATCGTCTGATCGATTCAGCTCTACTTTACAGAGCTTCTGAAACCAAACCGAAGCTCTCGTGCTGCATTCAGAGAAAACAGCCAAAGAACACGCATCACCACTCTCCTCTCAAAGCTCCTATGTCTCCATTTCACACTCAACTTACACGCTGGCACATCAACGTTTAAACTGTTAAAACCAAAACGAGCCTCCGCAGACATACCTTGGCAAGTTCGCCTGTCCACAAAGCCTTTCAGCAAGTTTACTGGGGAAAGCAAAGTGCGAGGCAGCCAGGAGGCCGCCTGGTATGCGCTGCAGCGAATGGCTAGCCATGCAAAAGCCAGCAACACTGAGCCCCGGTGGAGCCTGGCTATCAGCCTCCCTCAGGTGGTGGGCTGGCTATGGGAGAACACCCTGTGTCATGTCAGTCAGCTGCCAGGTGACGGGTTGGGAGAAACGATAGCAGCTGGGGGATTGACATATTTCCGCGAGGTCGTGGATTAAAAATTCACCCCAACTTATCACATGCCAGGAAACCAATTTAACTCGGAAACATAATTTCCTTGGCGGGGCTCCGGTGCCAGGTCCGGACGAGGAGCCAAGCGCTATCACGCTTTTATTACATTTTGGCACATTTTTTTGGACAAGAGGCTCCTGTAAGAGGGTTCAGCAGTGTGTGACAGGACGACGACAGAGGTATCATGGTTGGGTCAGAATTTGAGAGAGAGAGAGAGAGAGAGAATGTTGGGCAATCCCATTGCCTGCAGCAATGTGTTATAGATAGCAGGGAGGGTTGATGCGATCCATAGGTCTGATGGTATAGGTGACAGGGCTATCATCTCAACAGGTCTGCAGCTTTCTGGCTGTGATGGAATGCCGGCGGTGCGATTCGAGGTGCAAATTAACACTTGAGTGTCTTCTCTGTTGACCGACCCCCTCCCCCAGGCTGTGGCCCTGTTCTCCATCCGTCCCCACCTCGACTTCAACAAGTCAGAGAGAAAGCAATCTAGCCAAAGCCCATAGGACAACAGTCATCCTCTCCTCTCTCAGAACCTTTCCCCATTTAGTTAAGTCTCGCGTCTCCTCCTCTAAGGTGTGATACCACATCCGCGTGGTCCGTTGCCTCCCACGCGTCTCTCCTCTTTCTCCTTCCCACTTCTTTCCTTTCCGCCCTTATTCTCACCCCTCGAGTCCTTTATCCTCCACAAAAACAACTAAGTCTGGCAGGCAGGCAGGCAGGCAGGGCCGTGGACACAGAGAACCAATCTAACACACCGAGTTGAATCGTCGCTCAACTAAGCGATTGAATTAAATTAACTCATGTGTTAAATGATGACAAAACAAGATCAAATGAAAGGAAACTTGTGAATTATAATGACAAATAAATTAGCAAAATAAAACTCTTTTTTCCCCATTCTCACATTGTCTTAGCCGAACAAAAAATGTCACATTTCAGTAACTTGGGCATTGAAGGAATTCCTTATTATATATTCAAGTGCATATCTAGTTCAGGTGAGAGGAAGTTGTAATATCTGAGATTTCTTAAAAGGGGCATAATACAAGATTCGGAGCATTTTAAATTGCCTCCAAATGGCTCTCACCGTAAAGAAGGCTGAGCCGCTAGTAAACAGCTATCAGTTCTAACGATGCTGACAGCCTTTACCGGAGGGGGAACCGGAGGGTGAGCGCTAAACTTCTGCAAAGACGCCGTTGGACAGGACGGCGTTATCGACTTCATGAGAGCAGTGCAGAGCAGCGTCTGTGAGGTAGCCAGTGGGGCACGCTCACATGCGCTCACATGCACAAAAAGCACACCCTTACACAACAAAGTAAGGAGAAGTTCAGACAACAACGAACACACAGAGAGAGTATGAGAGTGACTTCCCCCTCTGCTCAGGTAGACATTACTCCACTTTGCACAGCAAATAGTTGTCTGCTGCTTCTCCGATGCTCTGAATCTCGTATATTGCACCTTTAAAAGCAGCACAATGTTAATTAGTCAGGTCAACGCTGTTTGTTCATGCATAACATAATCACCGAGCTGGCTGATTAATCGAATGCAAATCCGCCCAACAGCATGAGTTTTTTTCAATGTGTTTACTGGACCCACTTCTGGTTCACAGGTCGGCTCGCCTACTGGGAAAACTTCCACAACCCCAGATGGTTTGTCTGCCTCCGCTGGCCTGGTGAAGTCTTACTGCCCAAACAAAATGAAAGCAAACAGCACTCGGGCACACAGTTATTGTACCGCAGACGTCTCTCACAGTAGCTCTTCAGAATAGTTTTGTAAGGAGCTAAAACATCCTTAAATATCTCCGCGACACAACTACTTCGGTCCTGACCTGTCTGCCAAGCATGCAGCATCATACCACTTCATGTGAAGAGACAGAAAGAGAGAGAGTTATTATGTAACATGGCCAAAAATAACTTGAGTGAAACAGATCACCATCATCTCTGAACGTCGAGGGCAGGCTGGCATGGTGGGGCGAAAGGCTGAGGGGGGATACATCTGCGTCACGCTAATTTGGAAAGGAACGAACAGCATACATTCAGATGATTTGCAAGGCAACAACATAAGCGATCAGAGTGGTTCATAAAACTCACACAACCAAATGAATCTCAGGCCCGTTCAGGCGTGTGATGAGGAAGAGTTTCAACAAGGACCGTCACAGTAGGCCTATGTATCATGTATTTGTGGCCGACAGATGTTTTTTTTATTACTTTACATGTGTTCTTCTTTTTTTAAGTTGCCAAGAAGATTGTCGATCATCCATTGCGTTTGTCTGTTCAATATGTTTCCTGTCATGTTGTCATGAATGAATGCATGTGTGTGTAGCGTAAAGGTCCTGGATCAGGGGAAACAAAGCAGTAACGTTACGAAGGGTAAAACCAAAACATCGCAAAATCGCTCAGAGCGACGGGAACTGCCGAATGGAGTGATAACTCCCTGTGGGTTTGTCACTACATGTGGCGTCTTTCATACTACGCCCATGGTTATACATACAAATATTGATTAGCGCTGCAGTTTTATGCTCAACTACAACGTGTGAGGCTGCATCAGCACCAAAGACTTGACATTTTAAAGGAAATAAAAAGCGAGGGAGCAGGAGGGAGCGAGGGATCAGCTGTAATGAGGAGAGTTTATAGCCTATCAACTTCAATGGGCAAAAGTAATGGAGTCAGACTGACTGCAGACTGAAGCACTGCAGCAAGCGGGCAGAGAGACAGACACAGGCAGGCAGACGGAGGCGCGCACCGAAAGATTAGAGCCTTGTTCTCCAATCTGGCCCGGGCAGATAAGACTACAGCATTCTGGGATTTATCAGGTGCCTCGGTACAGGTGCATTACCTGGACAGCTGAGCGCAGTCCAAGTCATTTACTGATAGTGTACAGTATACTTGCCTCAGTGTGTGTGTGTGTGTGTGAATCTCAGTTTCTAACACTTTTATTTGTGAGTGCGTTTACACCTGTGTGTGTGTGTGTGTGTGTGTGTGTGTGTGTGTGTGTGTGTGTGTGTGTGCATGTGAGCTCTCTGCCCAGAGACCCACCGCAAGGCAGAGGTTCATCTTGTCAAAGCCCGGCAGATCTTAGCGGATATTTCTGGTCTCTGGCAGATAAATAAATAATGGAACACTGGTTTGGATTTAGACAGAGATGGAAGCTTTAAGAGCTGAGCTTTTCACAGCTGTGCCGAGAGAGAGAGAGAAAACATGGCACCACGCAAACATACATTAGGGCACACATGCTCATCCAGAGGGGCTGCCTCTTTAAAGTGCACACCTTGATTCATTGCACGGTATTATGTCAATGCTAAATATGGCTCTCGCTTTTTTTTATTCTCATGTGTGCTAGTCACCTGCATTTTATGAAATATTAATGCAGCCCAAAAAACACTTTTTTAAACTCCCTCTCTTTGGATGTATTCTGTAGAAAATGTACAGAGGAAAGAGAGGGGGGGGGGCAAATGAAACAGGAAGTTATAGCCAGTGAGCTGGGGGAGTTTATCTCCAGTCTGCTGTCTCTTTTGGTCGAGACAAAACTATTTTTCAAGTTTAAAAAAAAGGGAGAGGAAGTTGTAAGAGCAGGCCTCTAGGCAGAGGAGGGAAGTGAAGGGGCTGTTTGAAAAACCATCCGCTTCTCCTCTTATTCACCTCCTTTTTCTCTCTCGGTTACCCTCTGAAGACTACTGCCTGGCTGGTAGGAAGCACTGTTCACTTGAATAGCTGTGTGTGTGTGTGTGTGTGTGCATCCTGGTGGGCCCACAGACTCAAAGACTGTGGCTTTTGTCTGCCTTTGATTACTCCTATGAATTATGCATCCTGCACCTCTCTGCTTGTGTGTCCATGTGTGTCTTTGAGTGTGTGTGTGTCTGTGTGGAACCGAGCAGTGTTTAGTGACAGTGACTGATACTGCGTTGCCCTTCTCAGACTCTCCCTCACAAGGACACACACACACACACACACACAGCAAATCTATTCAAGTGAACAGTGCTTACCACATACTCATGCATACTCACGCAGACACACAATAACACATTGTTACACGCGTGGAAACTCAGTTAGTGTGACTGATATTTGTCCTTGTCTCCTCGTTACGCTCTCATCTCTCATTGGCCGTCAGAGATCTGAGCCAGAACTTCTGAACACTGTGAAGGTCAGAAAAGCTGTAATTAAGTCAAACAGGGTGTAGTCTGTGGTACATGCTGTTACAGGGACGTTGCATTGTTTTAAAAGAGAGAGGGGATATTGATAGCCAGACATGGACTGTTCAGTCTACAGATCCTGTGGTCGGAACTAATCTCGGTGAGCTGCCAGCTTGTCAGACAGAAATGGAGTATCAAATTTAACTGCTCAAAAAAAAACTGCAAACCAAAACAAAGCACTCAATTAAGGTTTTATCCATCCACAACATGATTTGGTGTGTGTGTGTGATGCTTGTTTCTGTTCTCAGACCAGTTTGTGTTAAGGACCTTTTTTTTTTTTTTTTAACAATATGGTTACATGATAGTGAGAGTTGTTGCATTCTGTTGCGGTGCCTTGTTTACTTAGCCGACCATATGTGCCTTTTATTGCATGTGAGCGTGCACCACTGGCTAACTCACGGCCGCCACTCTGCACGGCAACAGTGTTGTCGAAGCCACCTCCCCTCCGGTTCCCCTTCAGGTACACACTGTCGGCTCTGCCAGCACTGTTGCCGTTGTTTGCGCTGTTAAAGCTGTTAGCACCGTCAGCTGCGAGCCGCCGCCATGTCGGGAGCCGTTGAGAGGCGATAGATATGCTCTCAAGTCCTCCTTTCAAAAGTCAGCAACATGTTAAGTTTGCAAACGTCAGCTAACATTTAGTGTAACATCCCAGTGTACTGAAAGAATGTGTTATTTCATCATCATGCAAAGCACAAACCTCCTCTACGCTCCATCAGCACTGTAAGAAGATCATTAATTAAAACCTGTGTGTGTCGCACACTGAAGAGCGCTACTAATTGCCATTAGTAGCTGTTCTAAGGGGAGAGCGCAAACAACAAGCAAGTCCCAGAGATTGTCTTTCATTCGTGGATTTCTCCTGGGCCACATCAGACCAGGTAAAAACCAAATAGAGTGAAACACTGTGGCACTTTTAAGAAGCAAACTTGTGCTGAATAAAACGGTTATATCACCACATCCATCCATCATGCCCATCTCATATCGCCTCTCTCAGGCCCAGAGGAGTCCTTCTCTGCTGAACAGGAGATTAGGGCGAGTCTGGAACCATCCCACATTTATGGCCTCGGAAATCCCTCAAGACTGTGTGTGCTGTGCATATAGACAAATGGAGAAGGCTGGGTGTCTTGAAATATGCAGCGGTTTACGCCGAAGCTGAACAATCATGCTTCTTACTGACAAGATAGCAGGTGATGCATTCAGCAATCTGTTTTTCTTTCCTCATTGTAATTTGACTCTCTGCCTTCCTTTTTCTACAGTATGCGTGTGGCCATGGAGGGATATTCAGTGAGGAGAGATGGGGGAAAAAGTACAAAAAAAAGGGGAAAGGATTATTGCGGATAAAGGAAAAAAAAAAGAGAGCGAAAGGTTGGAGGCGGGACTGATGTGTTGTTACAGTTGTGGAGGACGGATTCGAGCTTAGCGGGGGAAGCCAGTGCAGAGGTAGAAATTGAGGAAGAGATCAACAAAAGGGAATCCATTGGTTTTCAGCTGCTATCTGGAGCCATCCATCTCAGACACCATGCACCACATTTACACTGAATAGAAGATACAGTCCTGAAGACATAGAGCCGCGAGGCATCCCAGCAGCTCAGCAGGGGCCCAGCACACACAATGCCACGCTGTTATGGGTTTGAGCACCTGTCCCCTGCTCTCACCGTCTCCCATGGCTCACATTTTCCAGTCTCAACAGGAAGGAGAACAGGGTGTAGATCAGCAACTTGAAACTTTTTTGGTACAATGTTTTGCACAGATGGCAATGTTAACCTAGATTTAAAACATTTCCGGTCGACTTTTTTTTTGCGAGAGATGAAATTGGGTTTTGAGCTCAATTTACCGTATAAGAGCAGTAACAACACAAACAAGAAAACCTACGAAACACACAATTCCTCAGTATTTACAAACACACAGGCCGAAGTAAATGAAGCACAAGCAGGGCCGCATATGTGGTTACCACAAGCACTGAGGCGGAGGAGATTCAGAGAGCTCGGTGAACACGCCTTTCCTGCTGATCCTTCCATTGAAATGCTGCTCCGCACGGTTACAGAAACCATTTAGCAAACGCTGCGCTGGCAACGAGACAAGTTGAATCCTGTGAGGGTTAAATGTTACACAACTTAAAAACTATATTTGTGATGCATTTCAACCTTTCATGCATGCAGGAGCAGACCATCTGTATCTACGCTATTTGGTCTCTTGACAGAAAGAAGATAACGTCTGCTAGTTTCGCACTCAACACAAACAAAAGGTTTAGTTTCATTGTAACTGAATTATGGTTGTACTGTCTTTTAACTTAAAGGTTAAAAACTGCACAGCTTGCCTTCGCACACCTGCCAGCTTCATGTGATCTGTGTATGCTGGTTCCTGTGCCGTTTACTTTCTCATAACATCACCACAGAGTCATCTTGTCCATTTTTTGTTCTCTTATTACTGATCAGGTCGACCTTTAGATTCTTCTTTGGTTGCTTTAATGGCTCCTCCAGCGACCGTCCCTATAAATCTCCAGGCGTAATGATACAGTAAGTACCCTGAGTTGTTCAAAACATCAACAACACAGTTAAGCCTGTAAGTTCAGTCTTAACCTTGGAAACAGTCATTTAAAAGAATAGTCACTAGTTTCTCCAGAGCTTTCAACTGCATTTAAAAGTCTTTATCAGCAGAGGGAATTCGTTCGGGTTGCTGAAAGCTTCTGAAGAGGCTACTTGACCTCCAGTTAATTTTATTAAAGGGTAAGCTTTCCAATTGCTTGTAATAGCAACGCAATAATAACAATATTGTGAAAACAATTTGACAATGTGAAAGGGTTCACTCATAGCGGTGAACTTAAAAGAACTATGACCCGATTCTGCAGCTTACCTCGGCTTTACGGAGCTTCTGAGCAAGTTTCAGCTCATCGTTCAGCTGGTCGACCCGACTCTCTTTACGTCAGAGACTGTATGTCAGAAGTGGCCGTAGTCATCGTGCGTCATCCATTGGTTTGTGGCCTGCAGCTTGGTTTATGGCTGTAGGCATCTCGTTTTTTTTGCAACCAGTGAATGGAAGTTACCATATTTGGACTGTGGAGGAGCGACGCCGTGGTACAGATGCCGTATACGGATTTGGGAGCAACCTGTCAATCACAAGGTAGCCACACCCTAAAGCTTACACTGATTTATGGTACATTTTACTCTAAATGGGGCCATCATTTACTAAATCAACATCTTGCTTTATTGACTTATGCTGGATGTGTAAATAATAACAACATATCAACTTGTAAGGTGATATGTCAGTGTTGTGTTCCCGCTGCATCAAAGTGGCCAAGAAATCAGTTTTGGCAGGTTTTAATTTCCCAACTGTTGCATGTGTCCCTCCATAACAAAACACAGCAGCATCACATACACTATTTTATTCAACTCAAAAATAGCTAAATACAGACTCAAATGTATCTCCTTCCAGTTAAATACAAGAACCATTTTACTGCACTCGTTAAAGACCACGTGTTTCACTTAAAATACAGAAGGGCGCTCCGTTCTCAAAATCTGCTCTCCCTTACAGCCACACACAACCAGTCCAGAAGTGAACAGAGCAGAACGTCACCGGACATCAAAGTACCTCAAGACCTTCATACCCACTCATTGAAGGCAACAGAAAACTAAACAATGTCATACTGTACAGCTTGATCTTCAGGTGACATTGCTGTTGATGTTCGATTGAAATGTAAAGATACAAAAGGCCAAAACAAGAAAAGGCCCGAAGTCGTTTCTTCTCGGCTGCCAGAGTGACTGATGTCCCTCCGGCTGCAGCAGCAGCATCAACAGGAAGCAGCCAGCGGGCTGCTAATCTCTCCCTGTCCTCCCTGGTTGTGTGTATTGTCTAGTGTTTGACAAGCCACCTCTGCCAGCCTCCAGCCTCCAGCCACAGGACTGGCACAGTCGCCCGTGAGCCTCCCTCAAAGGGACTGAATGGACTCCAACCAAGAGGCAGTTAACCAGGCCGCCATTTTGGATAGTCCTCGTCGTTTCTGGGAATCGCTGACAGGCCAGTTACTCTACCAACGATCAACGTTCATATATGGCCAATTATGACACAGCTTGACTGAAGCCGATAGCAGACAGGAGGAGGAAGCTTTCAAGATGTTATCAATGCAGCTTTTTGTCACCAACTTATTGGTTGGTGGTGGGATTCCCCCGGTGAGAACATAAACGTTGATGACTGGAATGAGCCTGTCGTTCAGTATTTCATTGGGACTGTTTTGGAGGTCGCACAGCACGCTCAGTAAATGCCCTAAAGTGAAGAGGAGCTGTGAGTGAGCTTGAAATGAGTCGGGTCTGCTCATAACGATCGTAATGTTTAATTAGGGAAGCTTGGCTGTGAGTTTGGTGTTGTGGTTGTCAGTCATGTCTCCATTTTGCCACATTCTCCCCCATCTGTAAGGCGGTGGGCCCGTGTGATGAATTTAGCTTGTCAGTGATTTGTCGTAACTGCCGAGTTCTTTGGCATCCCTCTGCTGCGTGCCTTATGAATTCTGAGCATCCAACTGTGTGTGTGCGTGTGTGTGTGCACGCGTCTGGGGTTGTATTTTGAATACTGAGTGTTTCACAAACTGTACTGATATGAGTGTGTGTGTGTGTGTTGAGAGCAGAGTTTCTGCCTCTGTGTGTGTCCTTGAGTTGGATTGTGCGTGTGGATTAAGTTAGGTGGTGACTGATGAAATGTCCATGCTCGGCTATCCACAGCACATCTTCTTAGCCTGTCTGAGTGACGGCAGGGCGACACACTCCAGCTGAATAAAACATGAAGTCAGACACGCTGTCAGCAGACGCAAGCCTCCGCCGGATGATGAGACAGGTGTGCGTGAGACAAGAACAGCTCCTTCATAAGTTTACATCGACATATTTATCATTCATGAGTTTGTGCTAAACAGAAAAGAAAAGTTGCAAACCAGTTTTCAATGTGACAATAATCCTTTGGATTCTATACGGAATAACTAATGAAACTCATTTTGAGTTTGTGCATCTAATAAGGCAGACTGGGAAAGGGAGTGAACATAGGTTCATGAGCATCAAGGCTCACTTAATTCAATTCTTTCCGCAACCGCATCGCCTCAGGGACGAGAAATGCATTCGCAGCCAAACAAAAGGATATGTAAACCCTTTATTAGACATAGAAGATCTCGTCCGCCAGAGGTAAACATCTTGCACCGCTGAGTCATTTATGACCAACGTGTGGAATGCAATGTTCTGTCTCTCAGCCTCGCTCAGCTTAACCTCGTCACATCCATGAGACAACATCATCTCTCCAATATGTTTCTGAGTCTAGCGTCCTATGTTCCCTCGGACACGGTCCTCTTCTTTAATTCTCCTCCCGCCTCCCTGCGTTCCTCACCCCTATAGCCTATTTTCCGGTTCCCTTCCTCACGTTCCTCATGTCGTTCTCCTCATCTCCCTGTCCAACTTTCTAAACAGCTGTTGGCCTCTCTGTCGGTGGATTCTCACTGAGCCTTGGCAGATGTGCTGCTGGTGTTAAGTACACTCCTGGTAAGTACACTCCAGCTTCACTTAAGTACACATCGGAAGCCTTGAAAGTGCAGGTTGACCGGGCCAACTGATTACTGTCAGGGCACTGATACCAGATCAGACTGGCTGCTCAACAGAAAGAAGTTGCATGCATGATAACCGAGCTATCAAGCATTGTTCTAACTTGAATCGAAAAGACAATGGGCAACATGAAATATTTTGCAATCAAATTGTTGGGGATGGAAGATATTTTATTTTGTGTAATCTCGTAATATTTAATTTTAGCATGATTAAAGAACGGTTTAAGGATAAACCTGGTATTGCAGTATTCTTTATCTGTCTCACAATGTATTTGTGCATCTACTTTCCAACTTCCCCTCCCTGTCCGAGCCCAATGTAAATCTATTCAAACAAACATCCTCTAAACAAAAACAAAGTCTCAAAATAATAAATGATCTCAATAGTTGGCAACTTACTTTTCCATCGATTGATTTATCTACTAACTGCTCTCAATAAATGATGTTGATACACGTGTATTACATATTATATAGTGCAGAATCTCTTCTGTTGAATGACCTGAGCGCACTGAACATTTAACCACAGCAGCTTTTTAAACTGCGACATTAGACCCCTCCGCGGAGGACAGGAGCCCTCTTTTGATATGAACGTGTGTGTGTGTGTGTGTGTGTGCGTGTGTGTGTGTGTGTGTGTGTGTGTGTGTGTGTGTGTGTGTGTGTGTGTGTGTGTGTGTGATGCTCCTTGCGTTCTCCCCTGGCTTTGAAGATGGATGCCGGTGAAATGCTAATTACCCCGGGCCACGAGGCCGGACGCGTGTCCAGTTCAAAGGGTGGGCCGGGTGCAGTCGAACCTCAAAGCGCCGGGGTGAATCTGTTCCGCTCCGAAGCTCTTCGACGACCAAAGGCGGATGCCTCGGCGGAGACGCCCTTTCTACTCCTTTCACCGCCTCCAGAGTGTGTGGGTATGAGTGTGTGTGTGGAGGGGCTCTGTATGCATATGCTTTCGTAAGCATAGTAAAATGAGGTGCTCTTTCTTTAGTGGCCGCGTATTGGAAGACACTCTAGTCTCCATGATGCTGCAGATTTGAAAGCTACACTCTCACTGTCTGTACACGGTGTTCTTTTTTTAAAGCAGTATCTCTAACAAATCAGAAAGAAAACATCCAGCAGGAAATCTGGGAAGTGAACTGTAAAAGTTTTTTTTTTTTTGTTCCCTCCCCAATCTCTTCCTAAAGTGTCGTCTTACTTGTTGTTTCGGAGAAATCCCTCTGGTTTTCAGCTTGCGACGTGTGCACAACTGGAATAAATAGCGATGAATTGATGCTGCATTGCTCTGCAGTGACTGTTTGTGTGTGTGTGTGTGTGTGTATGTTGGGGGAGGTAACGGTGTATGACAAGTAAATAGAGGTCACTTCCTGAAGAAGGATAACAGAGCGGGACACAAGCAACACACTACACTACACACACACACACACACACACACACACACACACACCAACTCTGCCTCCTCAGGTGATTTATGAAACATGACGGCTTTGCAAGCGTTTGCATTTGAGGGGGATTTTGATGTATCACCCTTGAATGCCCAGTGCCAACAAGTTACTGCTCGATGCATTTTCACTGCTCTTGACAAAACGTGTGTGTGTGTGTGTGTGTTGACTACATAGCATAAGGGCGTGTAGTAGGGGACTCTCATCATTAGCTGCAGCTCATCGTGTCATCAATCATTTCCAGAGAATAATTGCACCAGTTTGCTTCTACTGACAGTTTACTGTCTGTAAATATTTAGGAAAGACACAAACACACACACACACACACACACACACAAACACGCATGTCTGTCTGCAGAAAGGACACGCCCGCAACCAAAAAGACACACAAGTTAAACTTTCAAAGTGTGGTAGAAAAGACTTGACTGGGCTATTTTTGGCTGTCCCAGTTTTGGAGTCTGTGACTGAAGCAATAAGTGAACGAGACATCGTTTCTCGTTTCATCCGCGAGCTTCGTCCCATCCAGCAGACAGGCTCTGTCTTCCAACAGAGCTCCAAATGAATATTTCATCGTTCTACATTTTTTAGGTACCTGTGTCAAACGACCACTCTCCAATTAAAAAGAAATGAATCAACATGTCGTCTTTACTTTCCAAACTGGAAAGGTACATTGTGTGACACTCGAAAGTTTTCTGTTTTGTAACTGCAGGAGCTTGGCAACAGCAGGAGGCCTGCCATGTTAAGGAAGTCTGAGTATTTTATTTATCTACAAGCCCCTTTACATGCTGCATCTGACCAAGACAGAGTCAAGTCAGGTCAAGCCGAGTAAATTACTGTCCGTCACTTCCGAGGAAACATGCTACAGGTCGCCATGAAACAAGTTAATGTGGTAAGAACAAGGTTAGGGAAAAGGATGAAAGAGGATAAAGTAAACAGCCTGTTTTAGCTAGGGGGACACAAGTGTCTTCATCTGCAGCTTTATCTGCCTCTTCATCACTGGATGAAGGCCTGCTCAGACGGTCATCCTCCTCTTGTTACGGACCTGATGAAGGTTAAAAGGTATAGCCACTCTGGAGGGCCAAAGGAACAGGGCTGGCCCCGTCTGCTGGTTTATCCTTTCCATCTGTCCAGCAACTTTTGTTGAGAGAACTCATCTGCAGAATAGAGCCAACTTGGCCTACTAGACGATTGGATGATTAAATATTCCAGATTCTTCTGGTTGTTCCACAGCCAAAAACCGCTGCGCAGCCCCATCTAGCCTCTAAAGATTATTGCTATTTTCAGTTATTGGGCTGAGACAAGACAGCTGCTTCCCCCAAATCAGAAGTGCCAGCTTCAACAAGGAGCTGGTGGGCTGAATCAGAATGAGGGCTGCAGGTAAACGACTGTGAAGGCTTGGTTCGTCTTGGTTGACCTCTGTATGTCGGTGCTGCCTGGACTGTTCAGCCCCTTCCTCTTATTCATGATCTCTCAGGCAGCTGTCAGTCCAGATGGTTAGGGCAATGACAGACTCCTGATCTATGGGTGACTCATGGGAGGCTGTTCACGGTCTCTGTTATGGGCTTTGTTGCCAGCCTTCTCCTTGAACGCTATAAGCGTCATGGAGAGAAGAGGTGTTCCACTGCTGCGGTGTACGGGAGCACAACAGCTCTTCGCTCGTCACCGTCGTTGGCGGAGATTCAACGGGCTCAAGGCCAGAGATTAATCAGATGAACTAAAGACAGAAGAGAAGGGAAGTGAGGACGGGGCAGCTGTTGCCATGACATTTTAAACACGTTGATAGATCACTGATTTGAGTTTTGTGATACAGCACTGTATATTTCAATGGTAACTTAAAAAAATTAGAAAATTAGCTGCACAGCATTCAGTCACCCTTGCCAATCCCTCTCCATACCTCTCCAATCCCTACTACGTCTGCGGAATGTGTCAGAGTGCTTTTTCACCTGGTCTTTTCCTCTCTTCCTGCCCTCGTCACTCTCTCCTCATCCTCCCCCTGCCGCTAGCTGAGCGGGAGGGCTGGAGGACGACTGCACACCCTCTGCATGGCAAACAGTTGAAGGAGAGGCAGCACTGATGTGAGTGATTCCATTAAAGGGCGTTGACACTGGCATTAGAGGCTATTGACACGGCCACAGATATTAACGACATAATGAGGGTGTTAGACTGTCACAGTGTGCTTGGTTAACACGGTGTGTGTGTGTGTGTGTTCCCAAAAGCTCTGTCCTGTGCAACAATCGGTGAAGATGTCCCGAACAGATATGGTGCAAGAAATGCAGAAGTAAAGGAGAGAACTGATGTTGTTTAGTGATAATGGATGAGAGGTAGAGGGTGTTCACCAGAAAAGAAAAAATGTCTCTGTTCTTATCAGACCTCACAGCTGTTAGCTGAGCTACAGTAAGATCACTGTTACAGAGTATCACCATCAGTCTTTACGTACAAATAAATGTCAATATTAGCTTTAAACCGGAAATATATGACTGATCTTTTTAATGCACCAGTGATGTGGAGACAGTATCAGGACACCATTTCACTAAATGATATAGTCACATTTGTTGGTCATCCACATTTTTACTGCAAAACGATTAGTCGATCAACTGAAAATGATCCTGCAATCATTTGGATGATCAATTAACAAGCAGCAGCCTGAATTTGAGTTCAGTGGTTGCATTGTTGCGTTCAGTGATTGCGTTGTTGCGTTCAGTGGTTGCGTTGTTGCGTTCAGTGGTTGCGTTGTTGCGTTCAGTGGTTGCGTTGTTGTGTTCAGTGGTTGCGTTCAGTGGTTGCGTTGCAGAGGCAAGAAGACCTGGCAACCCGGTGCCAGGAACCTGCATAGTGGGAAGAGTATGCGTAGTAGGAAAAGCAGGATAGGGGAGGGGAACAGAGGAGAGGGAACCTGGCAACCCGGTGCCAGGAATCTGCATAGGAAAAGCAGGATAGGGGAGGGGGACGGAGGAAAGAAGACCTGGCAACCCGGTGCCTAGGTACGGCAGAAGAAAGGTGGTGTAAGAGAACAGTAAAGGGACAGCTTAGAGGGGGGGACGGTTTAGAAAGGGGGACAGCTTAGAAAGGGGGACAGAAAGAAGACCCGCAACCCGGGACTTGGGGGGCGGAGTTTCGGGGGGAGTGGTGGCGTCGCAGACGTTGGCGTTACCCAGGTGTGTTGTGGATGTAGGTACGTTTGTGTTTTTTTGGTTTTCTCTGACGTGACTTTGGGAAAGTTTGTGAGGAGTTGGCACAGTTTGCTTTGTTGCGTCGACTCTTCTTTTCCCTTTCTTCTCTCTTTTTCTTCCTGGTGGTGGAGGGGGATGAGAGGTGAGGCGCTGCGACCTGGCAACCCGGAACTTGTGGGTTGGGGGGCGGAGCCTCGGGGTGCGTGGTGGCGTCACGGTCGTTGGCGTCGCGCCGGAGTGTTTGCATGTAGGTACGTTGTGTGTGTTTGTTTTTCCCTAACGTGACTTTGGGAAAGTTGTGAGGAGTTGGCACGGTTTGGTTGTTGCGTCGATGCTCTTAGCAGGCGGACTGTGGTCGAGTTGGAGATCAGCTGGCGCGTCTTCGATCAGCTGGTGAGTCTTCGATGGGGGACCTGGCTGGAGCGCCGGGGCGGCGTCTTTGAGCGCTGTGTGCCGGGCAGCTAGAGTCGTCGGAGGCTCGTTCCCAAGCTGGGTCTGGAGCGAGCGAAGAAGGAGAGAGCTGGATTTACGTTTCCGTTGTCTATGTCAGGAGGTAGCGGGTCTCCCTCTGCCACAGAGATGTGAGTTAAAGGAGGACGGCCGTGAGTCTGACTCTTCGAATTGTCAGATCCTGGCGGGTGGATGCAGCTGGTAGGCGAGGTGGAGATCGCGGGTTTGGCTGCCCGGACCCTCTCGATGGCGGTTGGCGGCGTCCTCTGCGTGGTGTTCCGGTTGCGAGTACAGAAAACGCGAGTGTGCCGAGGCTTAGAGTGGGTAGGCATTTATAGGAGTGTGGCCGGAAGTGGGCGAGTGGCTGAGGTGTGGGCCTGCTCCTGGAATTCAGCTAAGTTTTATCTCCAAATTATATATTTTTTCATTCGATAATTTCAGGCATGCAAGGGAATGTTTTGGAAATGAACATTGCAGCAATGACTGCACCACAGTGTCTCGATGTGGCTGCGTGCTCTCGTTCAACGGCTCGGCTGCACACAAGGAACACTCTCTAAGATGCTGTGCATGTTGTTTGCTGAACAAACAGAAGTGGAATAACAGTACAGCCTTTTTGGACGAGAGCCTCTGCATGACGCGACTGTTGCATCGGTGCAGATTGGGTGTACGTACGCAACATTTCCTTTCATCTGCCTCACCGTCACCTCCTACCATGTTCACCGTGCGCCTCGTCAACTCTCAACCTTCGCTCCCTCCGTGCTGCAATATTGAATCATCGTTGCTTTTTTTTTTTTTTTTTTTTAAAGATCCACATCTAGAAATCAGCTCCTCTCCTTTTCATGACTCCTCTGCCTCGTTTCCGGTTTGCTGCCGTCCCTCCTCAGTCACTCCTATCGGTTCCCTCTCCTGATCTTCTGGCTCCTCCCTCCTCTTCCTCATTCCTTTATCTTCAGTATCCTCCTCTCTCCTCCTCTTTTCCCCTCCCTTTCCATCTCTCTTTTGTATCTTTCTTCTCTCCCTCTCTCTCCCTGTCTTTCTCTCTCCTCCTTCACAAGCTGGGGAGCCAGTGTGACTGCAGTGTGACCTACTTAGCTGTGCTGCTGCTGCTGCTGACTGGCATGGTTGGGAGTTTGCATAGAGATGTAGGCACCAGAGAGGCTCCCGTGATGGGCACTGCCAACAGAAACTCTCTAAGCACCAAGAGACACAGAAGAATAAATAGTTGTCCAACTGCTCACCCTGCATCTGTCCGTCTCCTGACCTGGCTGTGGTTACGAAATTGCATATCAACCATTCTCAATGTTATTTTCAGAGAAATTATTGCATATAAGGAAAAGAAAAATACTGAGTGCACAGTCTGAAATACCTAGATTTCTCCATTGCAGGTGAATTTGATTCTTCATTCGTGTCTATTTAGGAGATGTTTTCCTGTGTAATTCACGACTCTTTATGTGTTGCCTGGTTTCCTAATAAGGTAAGTCATTTACTGAAATGAGATTGTTTCATTTCGTTTCACATATTGTTAGATTCTGAAAATGGCAATCTGCTAGACCCATTTGTACGTCCATCTGTAGGTAGCGATTGTCATCGTCTGTTCAATCAGCCTGGCTATCACTGCGAATGCTAACTGCAAATGTCCTTTTTCTATTCCAAACAAAGCCTCGGTGCTGACAAACTCTTGATAATGAGGAAAAGGTATATTTGAAACTGGGTGCTTGGGACTGAAAATGTAAAAGCTTTCATGAAGTGAATCAACTTTTACAGCTCTGAAGATCTCGCCAATGCTTGTCACTATTATTTGTTGTTCTTTTTCATGAATGTAGATAATGTAGCCAATTAAGAAGCTCACCAACCACCTAACTTGCTTAACAAATTAAGGATGTGGGCGGGCTTATCTTTAACTTGTTAACAGTTTTGGACTAAAATCCTTTACATTACGGTTCTTTTCTCTGGCCAGCTTGAAGAACCAGATCAATGCCAATGCAGTCAGATATTCAATTACAGTGTCCCATCATTCGGACCTTATTTTTTTAGTAACTTTCTGGAACAAACTGTTTGGCATCAAATATTTGACCAAATATTTTGGCCAATTTTTGACCCATGCCTGTTTGTTTCTCTCAGTTCGCACAACCCACAGCAGGAAGTGAGGGTTCATCGGGAAAAGGAAAAACAAATGATCAAATGTTCACCCAGCAGGATGTATCTCCTTTATCTCTCCAGATATATGTAAACACCTGTTAAACCCACAGGGAGATTAATGAATAACGCTCTAGCATAAACACAAACACACTGCGCGATTCTGCCTTATTACCCAAATCATTCTGGGGAACCCAGGTGCTATATATAAAGGACAAAGGAGACGTGACTGAGCTGTGTTTTCTCAGTGCTGCACTGTACCTGCACTTGTCAGTCACGGTCCAACGTGTATCAACAATGGAGAGTTGATAGAGCCAGAGCAAACTGCAGGCAGATTGTGTAAGACTGCTTATGTATGTGGTGACACATACAGCTCCCGTGTGATTTCCTGCAATTTCCTCTGTTTGCTTTTTGGCAGGATTGTGTGACCTACTCCAGATGTTGTGCTCATGAGCTGGGAGATTAGTGCCACCGTGTCATATTATGGACATTAATTCAAGGAACAAACCACTTTTTTTGTTTGCTTTTCTTCCCTGTAACCACACAGACTTTGTATGATGTCATCTCTCTCCCTTTTCTTAATTTTTGAAAACCATATTCAGATAATTTTTTTCCCATTTCTGCATTCCCTCAATGGTTCACCTCTACGCACAGTCCTGTGGAGCGCAATTTAGTCGAAGGGAACGATACTTAAGACGATCCAATTAAACGTCGACATGGCCAAGTCATCGGAGACGTTTCATGAAGACAGCCGCAGATCGTTCCTCCATTATGCTGCATTTTAATGATGCGCTGTTGTGCGGACATCGACATGTGCATTAGATGAGTAGAAGGCACTTGCATGATTGCACTGAGCAGGGTGGAGGAGGATGGGAATGAGTGCATTTCATTTCACAAATCTGCACGAGTGTTTCTGTGTGAGAAAGAGACGAATTGATATGTTCCTGTGCAGGCTTTTATCAGATAAATCAATATGGACTTGCTACTGTTCTCCACTGCTATAGGTGCATGTGGATGTACGCAACCATTAGTCATTGTGTGCAGCTATTTAATATGAACAGAGCTATAAGCAGATATCACGGAGTGGAAATGCAATTTTACGTGAGAGCCATGTAGTCACGCCTCAGTGCCTTCAGCTCAGGTTTTACTCCCTACATGCATGGTTTTCCCCTGCAGGACTGACTGTCACTATGCATCTATATACCCATTACGCAAGACCCCGCACAGAGCTCTTGTTTTCATGTGCCTGATTAAAGACAGTCTAATTAGCACGATACCCCTCTGGAAAAACAAGGTTTAAAATGATGGAAGCAGTGACACATACGCTAGTTCGAACACATAATAAAGGGTGTATGTATGGCAGGTACCTCTGACTACACTATTTTGTTATCCTCACTCATTGTCTCTAGAGAGGAAAGGAAGCCCTCGGACTCTAATGAAGGTCTGGTTAGGTTCTGTCAAACACCTCTGTAATTTGTCAATAAGGCCATGATGGACTGTGCTGCAGCCGAGGAGGTCCAGGGACACGCCAGCGACTCCTGGCTCCTGATGAATCATTAGCTTGGGGCGTGATTGGCTCTGTGGGAGCGGTGTTGCCACACAAACAGAGCGCTCTAGTCAGCGTTAGTGGGGATATGTTGATGGTGAAGCACAATGTGGCTCCTATTTCCCCATAGGGACTCAGAGTTGGGACACACTAAATGAGGATCAGGACGGTGTACGCCATGATTGCAGTCAGGCTATATGAATTGTCATAAGGGAAGCTGATATTACAGGTAGTAGAGCGAACATGGCAGTAGTCCTCTATGAAACAGCGGAAGTAAATCATTCGCAGTGGCGAGGCATTTCAGGACAAAGGAAGGTTGGCGAGGAGAGAGACAAGAGTGAGAATTGATCAAAAACGGCAGGTGAAAAGGAATGAGAAGTCATGTTGCTATAGCAACTAGCCATGCAGAGAGTCTCTCTCTCGCTCTCTCATCTCACAAAGATGAGCAGAGCCGCTGCTTGACCATCTGAGCAGCTTCCGTATGCTCTCGGTGAACAGATAACACATCAAGTATACTGGCCATCTAACTGTGTCATTTCACATTTACTCATGAGGGGTGGGGGGGGGGGGGGGGAGCACTTTAATCTCGCTACAGTGTTTTTCATGTTACCAAAGCCAGAGAGAGCAATTCAATCCAGGATGGATCACATGCTAACCTTCCCATTTGTATGCATGAGACAGTGTTGCTGCCAATATCATTTCTCGAGGCAAGTGCCTGCGTTGTTGAATAATGGAGCCAGGAAAATATCTTCACTGCGTCAATACGTGATGATATGTGTGATAGTTAATGCTGACACTGATACAAATAATAAGTGTTTGTTCTTTGGATAAAACAGGCGAGTCTCTTTTTTTAGTAAATGAGCCTTGAAAGACGTTGGTGCCTTCCAAGTCAAACATTTAGATTTAGTAACCCTGGAGGCCGCAGAAATGTTTGCGTAACATTTTTTGTTTGATGCCATCTGTGTCCATATTTATGAGTTGAAAGAGGAGCAGCCGCATAAGCAGTGAGGCTGCAGTAATGACCGAGGCTGTGGGCATCCTAATGAACGAGTATATGTTCACAGAGTCGACACTTAGCTGACGGTCACCACAGCATGAACGTGTTAATCTGTAGCCTCCTGCACCAAAACCCCTAATATGAACATAATGGCCTCATTCAGTCAGCTACGGTTTGGCCCCTCATGGACCATTAGGCCTGTCAGGCATTCAGACCCAAACCATACCAAGCACAGATGATTATTCCCTGTTGCTTCTTCCTCTGAAACAGAGGATGACAGCTGCCAAAGAGGCAAAAATAAAGCCATGGGCATGCATTTTCTTTGAAACTCTTTTTCTTTATCTCTGTCTGGGGAGTAAACTCAGGAGGAGGAAGTCACTAGCTCACAACAAATACCCTTCACTTCCCTCCGTGTGATCAGAAGATACTTCAATCAATTCAAATCAAATTTGCTCCAATTTTAAAAGCTCAGATGAAGTTCAAAGATCGTGAAAAAACAGATGCCTGCTGCGCAAAAAAAGCGACGCTGTGCACACGGACCAGAGCGTGCCGAGTTAACACCAACCTGTTCTTATTACCGAGGTAATGGACTAAGCTGACCTGGCAGCCATCTTGTTTAGAGACATCTGCTGAGGAATCCTTTGATGTGCCCGAGCAGTGATGGCAGCCCCCCCCCATCCCATGCGCCCCACTGTTTCTTTCTTCCTGCACATTGTGCCTCCGAAATATCAAAGGCTCCTTTCGCTCCCTCCCTCTGCACCATCAACCTAATGAAATTAACTGAATGTGTGACGAGCTGCAGCCGTCGCATCCTGGAGGAGTCCGAACAATGCTCGGGACGCGGGGATGAGAAGGTTAGAGGAAGAGGGAAGACGGTTAGAACGAGTGGTGAAAAAGGGAAGAAGAGTTTGTTCATTGCACCAATCTCACAATCAGCACAATCATTAGCAACTCAAAAGATCTAAAACTACCATTACTGTTAGTCGACTGGGCAGCAGAGGGATCTTGAGGCTAGGCCCTGCTGTGAGAAAGAGCTGCTGAGTCGGGGTCCTGGTCCTAAGCTAAAAAAGAAAGTAACGGTCTGATGACCAATCTGGGGAGGCAGCTGCGTAGCCGGAGGATGAGAGGATTAGAACGTGTCAGCCTTAATAATCTAGACATCCTGGATGAAGATGACAGGGTTGGAAAGGAAGAAGACGATAGATAGCAAATGAGGAGGGATCAGCAGAGTGTAAGTAGAGGTCCAAGGATTACGGGATGGAGGTCACGGAAAGCTCTCGCTCTCACAGACGGGAGCATACATGTAGAAATCTCTTTCTCAGAGACGGACATGAGACTTCACTTGACAGCCCTTGAAAAATGAAAATATTATAAAATGTGAAGCACCACTGGTGATGGATTTCTGTTTTAAGCATTCATATAATATATGAGGCTTGAAAGATCATGAATTATAAGGCAAAATAGGAGATCATAAGGGCTTCTATTTTAAGAAGCTGAGGGCTTTTATGTCCCTTAGCAGAAGCCGAAAGCTTCATTATTGAATAATAAAGACCATAAGACCAGAATAAATGCATTCATTGGGGGAGTGACAGTGGTGGAAAGCATCACTACCATCACTCGAATGGGAGCAGAGTGAACATGTATTAGAAAAGACAGCATCCATTCAAATCAGTCTCGAGAACAGATGAGAGTATAGCTGGAACTCTAAATCAAGTCAGAAGAATGATCCGAAAAACCATCTTCCGATCATAACTAATGCTCACCTCAGTGAGTTTGTTTGGATTAAACACATTTCTACATTGATTTTCATCAACATTTTAGCTACAGTACAAGAAGTTCATGGGACGTTTTGGGGTCATGTGACAGAGTGTCAAAACACATTTTGTTGAAGCAACCACAGTGGATTTTCTTTGGTAGCTTGGGGGTGGGATAACAAGCTGCAAACACAACACAACATTGGCATTTTATCATCATCCTGTAGAGATGTTATGACAAACGTGTTGGCAGCAAACAGCTGCCAAGTGACACGTCCAGCAGAAACGAGTTGTGAACGCAGCGACATCAGCATTCATTTTGAGACGTCCACCTGGTCAAAGAAAAGAAGAATATTTTGTTGTTTTTATTTTTATTTCTTATGTCCACCAAGGTAAACATCTGGCTCTCTAGCTGCTCCACTGTGTTCACCAGCTACATGCTAACTTTGTCTGACAGCTGTTTGATGCTGGGCAGGTGGCCTAGAGACAGCTTTAAGAGCGTTTTTTGTGGGCGGCTGCAGCTGAAAACCAGGTTGATGAGAGCCGTGAGAGTGAACCTGTACAGTAAAGTAGTGGGCTGTCAAACCAGAACAATGAGCTGACAGATGATAAGCTATGTAGAGCTGAAGGACACTACAGAGTCAGGTGATAAATCTCTAGAAGCTCACCACTACAGTGAGCCCTTTTACATCACGCATACACAGTCATTGGACCCATTGTTAGGATTTGGTGGCATCTAGCAGCGTAGTTACAGATGGAACCAACCCAATACCCCTCCGCTCACTCCTCCCTCTCCAAGACTGCGGTAACGTGAGCCAGCGAGAGTAAAACCATGGTAATGGTTTGCCTTGCTCAGAGGCCATCCCGACCATAATTACTTTACTCTGCTTCAAGAGCAACGGAAGTCCGATGGCGTCTGGCGGTGCAGTGGTTTTGTGCACTCTGCGGTTTACGCTAACGCAGTGAAGTGTGTCGGAGAACTACGGTGGCCTTCAGGTCATGTAGTAATGCAAATGGCTCTCAATAGAGCCAGTGTTTGGTTTGTCCACTCTGGGCTACAGTAGAAACATGTCAGTGATACACAGCAGGCTCCGTGAAGAGGACCTACTTCCTATGTAAATATGAATGGCTTATTCTAAGATAACTAAAACACAAGGTGGTTATACACTGATGAAAACACATGAATATATATGTTCCATATCTGCTGAAAGATCTGCCTACATGCTACATACTACCCCTTGAACATAAAACATTGATTAGGTTATTACTTTAACAAAACACTACCTCCATACAACACATCAACTGACAGCCTTAAGTGTCAATTGTTAACACAAATCAGGGGCAAAAATGTGAAAAATTGTTAAATTTGATCTTTTCAAGTACCTAAAATTGAATATAATTTCTGCAAATAGGGAATCAATAGAGACACAATATCCTCGAATCCTGCTTGCTGAACATAAAACATTAAACGCTGAGAGCGCCTTGAGAAATCTTCTGTATTTACGCTGCGGCACACACCACACCAATCCCGGAGCTCTCCAGTTAAGTTGCTCCATTTCCTGTGTGACAACAGATAAATGGGTTCCTATTGAGGGCCGAGATGGGACACGGGGCAAGTGGCACGGCTCTCCGCCGCCTGTGGAGCGGCCCGGCTGACAGATGGTTTATTTCCATTTGCTGAGGATGCTGATAGGCTCTCTGGGCCGTGGCAAAATGGGAAATACTATTCATACAGGCATATCAGCCCCAGACACTCGGCTGAGTAATGCAGACATGTCAACTGAGCTGTCGTCAAAGAGAAAGAGAGACCGATAGACAGGGAGGGACACAGAGAGAGACGGCGAGCCAAAGGACACAAATACTCAGGGGAACAGTGCATGAAATTCATAGCTAGATACATAAATATTTGATTGTGAGATTATACTTTACATCTATATGTCCACTTAACTGGGCTGTGTTTAAGTGGTGGACGGCTGAAAGGCAATGATTGAATCAGATAATGAGTGCTTGCTGTGGGGCGTGCGAGTGGCATTTGATTGCTTTCTGCGAGAGAGACGAATTATGTAAAATGTTTAGAGATGCACCTGAAATATGACTGTAAGTGGTTATAGGTATCGTCAATTATTAAATGAGCTGGAATGATATGTATCGGGCTGAAATATTTGTGTTGGTGCATGTGTGCTGCTGCTCCCATGACAAGCCATAGAGCAGCGTGAGTGTGTGTGTGTGTGTGTGTGTGTGTGTGTTAAATTCAGGCAATAATCATGAAGGCTATTAGCTGATAAAAGCAGTATCAATCACAGCCTATCTACCTCTGCACGTCTCTTCTGTCTTCTCTGATCAATGTTTTTTGAGACATGGAAAGGACACATACATACCCACATAGATTCATACCCACATAGATACATACATTAGAGAAATGAACTTGATTTTAAAATATATTTATTCATTACAACTAACATCATGAAGTCATTCTTTGACTTTGAACAATGATGGAACTGTACCTGAGTGACTCATCTTCTGGGGTGTCTTCTTAGCAACACAAGCATAAAAAACAAAAACTGCTCCTGAATATTCTGTAGTATTGTTACTTACATCTTGCTTACATCTTGTATTGTTACTTACATCTTGCTTACATCTTGTATTGTTACTTACATCTTGCTTACATCTTGTATTGTTACTTACATCTTGCTTACATCTTGTATTGTTAATTACATCTTGCTTACATCTTGTATTGTTACTTACATCTTGCAAAAGAGATTTTTGATCTCAATGGGACTACCTGGTTAAATAAAGGTTTTGTTTTTTTTTCAAACGTATTCGGTTCGTCATGCATACCGAACCGTGAGCCTCCAACCGAACGGTTCAATACGAATACGCGTATCGTTACACCCCTAACATACATACATAGATATACACATAGATACATACATACATAGATACATACATACATAGATACATACATAGATAGATACATACATAGATACATACCCACATAGATAACGTCCTTGTACATGTATCTGACACTTAAAGCAATGTATGAAGGGGAGGCAGGATAAAGGGGTGACAACCTGCTAACAACCTGCTAACAAAACAGTATTTGACTACATATAGAACACTGGGATTCACCCGTTTCATTATATTTATGAATCATCAATAATTTCATTGTTTGGCACGATAATAAAGAACATAATGGTTCCTCTTGAAACAGTCGCCCTCAAATCACCCTGTGGATGTTTGAAATGAAGTTAGAAACAAGCCGAGGCGCCCCATTATAAGCCTTGGAAAGAGACGTTTCATTATGCCAAACCATTTCCACTAACAAACCTTAATATCCTCTAATGACGCTCTGGGTACCCTAATGGACAGGAACTAACAGGAAAACTGGAAAGACGGGACCCGCTAAAACTTCATCACCAGTTCTGGCTATTTCATCTTTAAAGACAAAATTTCAAATGGGCCATTGGTTTGTAATGGGGTCAATCATGCAAATGAGGAGATTTATACTCAATGTCGGCCTTCATAGGACGGTGGCATCTGGGCAGCAGATTGTGGCAATGAACGAATGAGAGGCACTGTGTCTTTAACAAATCAGATGGTCAATATCAACAGCATCATCAACTTTTCTTATCAATGAATAGATTCGTTGACAGAAAATGATTTTCAAAAATTTCAATTATCAGATTATTGTAGAATTTGTCTTAATTTAGGGATATACTGCTTTTCTCCATTTTTGTATAGTTTTTAGTTGAATATTTATATCTTCAATATTGAATATCGAGTTTTGGACTGTTGGTCGGACAAAATTAAACATTATAAAATGTGGCATTTAAAAAAAACTAAAATATTTCTTTAGTATTTCATTGTCGCAATGAGTAATTGATAAACTCTTTCTTTTTTTATTATTAATTAAAATATAATCGTTGCAGCCCTAATGCTGTACCTCCCACCCCTTGCTTAGCTTGTTAGCATTAAAAGTCCATCAACTCTGTACACTTTAAAATATATATTTAAGTGTGGACATGACCAACACCGGATACTTTCTTCACTGATGTAGAAAAACTCGTTTCAATGTCTGAATCTAAGATGAAGGGAGGAGAAAATCATTTGAATTTGCCGTTATGTCTTCCTCCTCCAACGTGTCCCTGCCTTTCTCTGTGCTCCCTCTGCTTTTAAGAGTAGCCTCATTACTTTCACTTGTTCATTCCACTGCGTCAGTAATTCATCAGGGGTAACGTTTTCACCATCAAAGCTGTGAAATGATCTGAACTTCAATCTGTGCACTGAAGTTCTCATGCAAACGCATGATGTTGATGCCGTGCCCATCTGCCTCATTAGCAATTCCAGTCCATCCCAAACATTATGTGTGTGTGTGTGTGTGTGTGTGTGTGTGTGTGTGTGTGTGTGTGTGTGTGTCGCGAATCCACTGCTGGCCAGAATTAGTGTCCTGGCGATGAAGCAGACTGTGAGGGATTGCTCCCTCTCTGTGCCCCTCCCTCGCACCCCTACACTGCCCAATTACAAGACTTGTGTTTGATTTTCGTCCAGGCAATGTTTCTCGGTTCTACAGAAACCTCCACCGCTGGCCTCGCGGTCGCCTTGCAGTCCCTCTGCCCACTCATACCCTCCAATTAAGCCGCTTTCTAGTTTAAAGACACAGCAATCCCACAATGCCATGATGTACAACAGAGGATCCTCCCCCCCACACACACACACACACACAAACTGGGGTTTCCACAGCTGAAGCTGTACGTCCACGTCGCACGACCCCACACACACAATAACGAGTTTCTCCACTGCTGCTGGCTGTCTGACTTCGACACCAGCGGTTTTCTTCTACAGGTCCCGCTGTTTTTATTTGTTTTGCCAATATTAGCATGCACATACATTAAAAGGTATCACGTGCTTATGCATGAGTTACAGTACACACACACACATGCTCAGGGCCAAGTACACACTTGACGGCAAAGCGCATACTGCATAACAACTACCATCAAGATGAAAGAAGAAGAAAACTTTTTCAGTTGGCTGGTGGTTACCTAGGCAATTAAAGATGGAGCTGAGAGGATTGTTTAGCCTTCCTCGGAGAGACGGAGAGAGTGCCGAGGTAGCGCGTGAGCTTGAAAAGAAGGCAACGTGACTTCTCTCTTCGCTTTGTGAAATGCAAATGATTTATCCACCAGGGAAAGTCCCCAACTTAAATACCTTAAATACATGCGATGAATCTACCACATCAGTGATTCACCTGCAGAAACAAGTGAACGGCAGAAGAGAAGCAGCCCTGCTGTATCGTGTTTGTCATGTTTAACCTCAGTAGAAAGGGTTCATATTTAACAAATATATGGAACATTTCCAACAGACCAGACTGTAACCATGGTAATCCACATCACCTACTCGGTTATTTTTCTCTCCTGAGCCAATGGAAAACAGCTTGATATAATGGGATGTAACCAGGCTCTGACACACACACACACACACACACACACACCTGATTGTCGTGTTACACAGCCGAGCGGGTATCACGGTGCTGAGGCCGGTCTCAACCGCACACCAGCACAAATAGGTATATGAGTGAGAGCAAATCAATACGGGGCTTTTCATTATGGTTCCATCTCCCGGTACAGGTGGGTTCACAGTAATGTCAGATGAAGTGGAAATTGGAAGACTCATCAAGGACTTCGGTCACTTCAATAAGGAGCCGCAGGAAGCCGAGGATGTGTCACCGGTGCGCAGCGTGAGCCGTCAGCTCCACTGGACTGGTTTTGATTTACTTTATCTGCTGTGTGCAGATTCACACACGGAGCTGCACCTGAACCGAACGGATTCCTCTTGATAAGAAGCTGCGCGCATTCAGGGACAGCTCACATCTTTAAGACCAGCAGATAAAGTGTTGAATTGTCAGTTTATAGTGCTGTAACATATGCAATGCATTCGAAAGAGTTGTGTTTTGATGTTGTAATCTACTTTAGCTGTTTTGAGCTGCATGTTGACGATTATATTTCTGCCTCCTCTTTCATGGATTTCTGAGTACTAGAAGGGAAATTGGTGAACTTGGAGAAAAAGGCCTTAAAGGACTTAAACTTGACGCCAAAGGTTTCTGTTTAACACTGATATTATTGTGACCCATTGGCTCCGCAATAACAACTAGCCCAGGTTTAAAGACTGATGAAGGTCGTCAGATGTAGATAGAGCAGCTACACCGTGGTCCGAGAAAATACTACACTTACATGTGCAGCTGCTGTCTGTTGGCACATTACTCTCAATACTTTAAAATACCTTGCCTTTGTTTGTGGGCCATGCTATGAGCAATAATACACTGAGGGTGTCCTGCAATATGATGAAGATGGACTACAATGAACTCGAAAGTAAATTGCTCTTTAATTATTCAGGTATTCAATTATGTGTTGATGATACAAGATCATTTAAGAGCTACTTTTCTTTCTGCTATTTTATTTGAAGATTATATACGTACTTTTACAATTATATGTAAACCCACTGCACCAGAGCACTATTACAACAGGTTAGTTTGTAAAGTCATCTGCTGTTTTTACCATTTGCTTATTCCTTTGCTTCTTCTCTTTTTCACTGTAAAAGGATATTACATACATGTCTTTTCGATTATTAATGAATATATTCTTTATCAAAATTGTCATGTTTCATACCATATAACTGTCTTGTATTCATTATTCTGCCTTTATGAAGAGTCTCACTCTATTCTTATGTGTTTAACTGTTGAAACAGTTTGACCTGTGTGGTTGTCTCATACAGTAATGATGCAGAAACAACCACGGCGTTCCAGTACATTGTTCTAAAAGAGAGAGAGATGACGTTGGTTCCTGTGTTCAGCTTGGTTGAGCTTCTTCTGGCATGATTAATCACTTTCTTTCCCTTCCACTGACCTCCATAAAACCAGCCATCTATTTCTCTCCGAGACCATCCATCCATTTGAAATCTTTTACCTCAGAAACCCTTTAGCGCCCATATGCTTCCACCGCTGGTTTTATAGCGATGCACAGAACTAACGTAGTCAACGTATTTATGTGTTCCAGATGAAAGGCAGTGATCCTGCTTTCTGTCTTTGAGTCTAAAATGCAATTAAACTACATTCCTAAAATGACATTGTGCATAAAAGACTTTAAAAAGGGAAAGTATGACTAATGGAGGTCTCTCAAACATGTTTTTTTTTGTGTGTGCATGAGCCCCCCTGCTTTTCATCAGAACAGTGTGAGTCAAGCTTTGGGGAAGCAGAGCCCTTCACTGCTGATTATACACTCTCCTGCTTTTTAATTGACAAAACAAATGAATGAATACCCGCCCATTATGTCTGGTCACCCACTTCTGATGGTAACCATACTCTAATTAGCAAGAAAACCAATTAATCTGCCCCATCGTTACGTAAGCCATTGTAGCCATGTTTCATTCATATCTACCTTTATTCAATTCAATTAAGTATACGTAATTAGAATCTACATTTGGATTTCAGGAGCCATTTGTACGGTTGGTACACTGATGAAAAATAGCTCTGACTCATAAGCAGGTGTTTCTTGTGGCCATGGTATCGGGCTAGAAATAGAGCAAAAAAATTTAGCTAGAATAGCTAGAGCATCTAATACAGGAAAAACTGTAATGCAGTGGACAGCATTGTCCTGCTACACCATTAAACTGGGTTGATCTTGATGACATTTTATTATTTTTTAAGAATAATAAAAACTAAATTATGTTGCTAAAATATGAATATGATGGGCATAACTGTGAGTACTGTGAGTTTCATAAAAACAATTACCAAATGAAATAAAAACATCAAATAAATTACAATTAAATGTATAAAATAAGAGCGGTGGGAGTTGTAACAATGCCTTTAAATGCACACATTCATCTTAGAAAGATGCATCTTACGCATATGTACACATTATTACTAACACACTATGGTTCAGACAATTTTCTGGTTGACACAGCAATGAGATTATTGAACTTGACCTACACAGTGCTGTACTGCAGGCTACAACAGGCCTATGTGTCTGGCTACTCATGTGGAGATGATACACTTTAGCGCTAAGCTACTGAAAATGCATTTTTTTTGTGTGCAGCCAGAGAGCTACCTTCCCAAGTAACAAGTGCCTGTGGTTCTGTATTAGCCAGCAATCTCTATCACTTACAGCGCATTTCTGCTCTCTCTCTCTCTCCATATTCACAGTAGATAAGTCGCAGAGCGGGTAGACGGAGAATAATGACGTTGAGCAGGCACAACAACTGCCTCCCTAGGAGACGGCCCCGGGGAGCATTTTGCAGTATTATGCAGTCAGCCCAAACTAAAATATCATTACAACCATATTCACAGCCTTGACCAAGAGTAGACTGACTGGAGAGAGGCGATGGATGGATGAAGAGATGAGTGAATGGATGAAGGCATGGATGGATGGATGGGTGGAGGGATGAGTGAATGGATGGAGGAGTGGATGGATGGATGAAGAGATGAGTGAATGGATGAAGGCATGGATGGGTGGAGGGATAGATGGATGAGTGAATGGATGGATAAGTGGATGGATGTATGGGTGGATGAGTGGATGGATGGAGGAGTTGATGGATGGATGGATGAGTGGGTGGATGGAGGAGTGGATGATGGATGGATGGTTGGATAGAGGGATGAGTGGATGGATTGAGGAGTGGATGGATTGATGGGTGGAGGGATGGATGGATGAGTGAATGGATGGATGGGTGGGTGGATGAGTGAATGGATGGATAAGTGGATGGATGTATGGGTGGATGAGTGGATGGATGGAGGAGTTGATGGATGGATGGATGAGTGGGTGGATGGAGGAGTGGATGATGGATGGATGGTTGGATAGAGGGATGAGTGGATGGATTGAGGAGTGGATGGATGGATGGGTGGAGGGATAGATGGATGAGTGAATGGAGGGATGGATGGATGGATGAGTGAATGGATGGATTGCTCGTTGTTTATTTGACCAGCAATACAAAACCCCAAAACATTCTGTTAACTGTCATACAAAACAAACAAAAACACACATAATTTACCTGATGAGAGGTTGGAACTAGACTAAATGACTAAAACAATAGATACAGATTATTTATCTAGATGGATGAATGGATCAGTGATTATGTAGATGGAATGACGCCATGGTTTAATGTATTGAACACAAACTTCTCCAAATTCAGCTTGGTTCGACATCATGCACTTCACAGATGTTAACATTCATTGCATTTACCTGCAGGACAGTAACACTGAGGCCATTGCCTTCATGTTTCTTACTCCGGTACGAAATCCAGTCCTAAATACATAAACGAGCAATGTAAAGCTCCCAATGGGGCTTAAACACTACTGACACTGATTAAACACAAATCTGACAGCAAGCGAAGGGAAAGTTATTAAACAGTGGGACAAAGAAAAAAAAACATCTGATCACAAGCAGTCAAGTCTTTTGTATTTAAGGTCATAATCTATTTTTTTTTATTAAATTTGTATATTATGTATGGTTGGGATCTTGTCAGCAATAGCCATTCCATGTGTTAATAACATTGTTAGTGGCGGAGTCCTCCATTCCCGCGTCATATTCAAATTGCTTTCAAACGCACGAGGGATTCACAGGAAATGAGGTGTGTATGTAATCCAGATTTACCGCTTGCAATTTCATCTCACTGATATCGGCCTCACTGTTCACCCTTCCAACGCCGTATCAGAGCTGTGTAAAGTAGCTGCTAATGCAAACCGGACATTTCCTACCGTTGCTGCTTCACATTAAAAGTGGTCAACTGGCGAAACACAGGTGCCTTTTTATTGTGAAACAATCACAGGAAACGCAATGCATTCGTTATATTTAACGTGATCTTTAATCTAAAGAGGCGTCTATAAAATGAGGGTTTGGGCTTTTTTTTTGTCGGTTTGGAATATTCTAGCGATTAGCCACAGTACGCTGCTAGAGGAGGAGCTGCAGGTGGACGGTGTTCTCTGCTGTTAGAAAACTACTCGTTCCAAGTGCAGCATGGAATCTTCTTGACCGACTTCTTTATCTAAGTTTGTTTGGCTGCACTGAAGTTGCTATAACCAGCACTTGCTATTACCACAGTAACATTAGGTGTCGCCAAATAAATCAGGAATTAACTTTTACGAATTACAACTTTTATTTTTCCTTGCAACTGTAATGTCTCCTCACTTACTGTATATAAATGTTTTAGTCTCACTACCCTTCACAGTTTAAATGTACGTTTCTATTTACATATAGTAATATGCATTTTTGTTTGCGTATAGCAGATGTTGATGGTACATGATATTTTTATCTGTACTATACATTTGTTCTTGTACTTATACTACTGTGACAGTTCCCTTTCTCTGCATGGGATCAATAAAACGTAATCGAATCCAACAGAGGCAATAATCTTTGAAATGTTTTCTAAATAAGACTCCAGACTGTGATCTATGTGGAGTAAGCCGGCTATCAGCAGCTCGGCTGACCTGCTGAGCCAGAGGCCGTCCAGGCAGAACTCATGAGCAATACTCAATTATGCACACGTTACGAAAAACTACTCACTCATTAAACTGGAGCGAATGAACTGAACTGACACGGTAATGAGCAACTGAATACATGAATGAAAAACTGCAGACAGCGACAAACATTTGGAGAAGTAGCATGAAACCACTTCAGCTTGCTAACAAGAACCCAGAACAGCTCCTCTTAATGCTGCGTTATGTACAATGAGTGCTCCGACTGTCCGGGCAAACGCTGTTGACACTATAGCTCATTGCAACGACGACAGGATCAAAATGTACACGATTCAGAAGATGTAGCAAATTTGTTACGATATGAAAATACAAAAAAATGCTCCTCTCCACATTTAAACACCAAAAGAAAGAGAGAACCTATGACTCTCTCATCACAATCTGACCTAAAAAAAAAAACGAGCCGCAACATCCATCATTCTAGACCTGTCAAGGAAACAACTCTTCACTTTAGGTGTCCATCATCCTGCATCACAACACCTTTCAGACAGTAACAGCTTCCCGGCTTGTGCTTGTAAGAAACAAGACATCAAAACCCCATCTGAGCAGCAAATGGTTCACGAAAACTTCGCCTTCCCTTCAACTCGTGATTGCAACCCACGTCCTTGCACCGCTGGCTAATCTGCAGATAATTAACAATATGGTGGGAGAACAACATGACAACAATATGTAAATCTGGCCTTGACTCAACATGAATCCGCTTCTTGCCTTACAACCTTTTTATGGCCCTTTCTTCTTTGCGTGCTCGTAAAAAAAAATAAAATAAAAAAAAGGTGCGCAGTGCGAAAACACACCTCTACAAACACGCACAAACATCTCCACCCTGAATGCTGTGTGTAACTCTCTGCTTTCCTCTCCCGGGCTGTGACCCAGCCGTGTAATGAAGGCTATAAATCAGCACCGTGGACAGCGCTAGGCAGCCCTCAGCTCCAGGATGTACACACTACAGGAGTCAGGCGCGGGGGTGAGTGGGGGAGCCGCTTTTCAGCACCGGGGGAGAGCGGACAGCGACAGCCTCTGACATTCCTACTGTAAAGAGGCGAGAAGCCTGCACAGTACTGATGACTAAACAGAGTTATTCAGGTTGTTGCACAGCTAGCTTAGCAGGCCTGTGATTCAGATGAAAGGGATGAGGGGGATAGATGTGTGTGTGTGTGTGTGTGTGTGTGTGTGTGTGAATGAGGTCCTATCCTGAGAGATGCTGCTACTGCAGAGTGACAAAAAGAGAGAGGTATGGAGAGAGTGACAAGAGGAACAGAGAGACGTGTTGGAAGCGGGAAGAGGTGGTGGTGGTGGTGAGCACTTATCCGGCTCTCTTGAGGGTCCCAACACGGCCCTTTGTTACTTGCAAAGGTTACATCTATGGAAAAGATAAAAAGGGACAGCGTGACGAATGAAAGAGTCATAGACATAAAGGAGGAGAGGCGATGAGCTACGACCACACACACACAGATAGCGTGTGTCTCAGTATGTACATGCGTGCTGACTTTAAAACTCCATTCTGCGCACGCATGGATGCACACACGTATATGTCAATTGGGACGGTAAGTTCGACAGCGCTAACAGGTAGAAGCTCATCCAGAGACAGTATTCTACGTAATCTTGTTAGCTGAATGCTTCCGCATGCTCAGTTGCGTGGCTTTATGGCATGCTCGGTAACCTGCCCCTGATGGTTTCAATTCGTCGTAGTTATAATTGGGGTCATGCTTCAACCCTGTCGCCGACGTCTTACAACCGCTGTCCGTGCTCTTAGCGCTCCATTGTAATACCCCCCCCCACACACACACACACACACACACAGACAAAAAAAAAGAGATGCCCGCATTAAGTTAAATATTCATGTTCCCAGCACTGGTCTATTTTTATCATTAAGCCCTCACAGGTAGGAGAAGCAGCATAGTGATTGTTCTCTCATCCGCAACCTGTCTCTCCAGTGCATCCCTGAGAGTCCTAACAGCATGGAGATTTGTACCATAGCGCAGAACGGGAGACATGAAAGAGTGAGAGAAAAGCTGAGACGAATGTAGAGAGAGGGAAGAAAACGAGGGCAGTGAACGAGAGAGTGAGAGAGAAAGAGAGAGAGATGTGTGTAGAGCAACAACAATCCTCAACATATAGCAGAGAGGAAAATAAAATACTGCTGGTGTGCAGCGCCTGAAGATTTATCCTCGGTTCAAAGGAGCTGATGGGTTTTAGAAAGGTTGCCAAACCAAACATATATGTGGGACTTTAACGGCATTCATGACCTCATGAATAATGTTCCAAAAATGTGCAGTGCCTCTCCCTTGCACTTAAAAGAACAGGTTAGATTTCCATCTGGGCCTGAGAAGGTATGCGCTCTCTGGTGAACAGCCGGTATACTGTAAGAGCACTCCCGACACAGCTCTGCACAAACCAGCAACCTACAGGTTTTCTCCAGAAAGCCTGCAGAGACGGAGGACTGGGCTGATGATGGGGATTGGATGGAGGGCTGATTTTGACAGCTGGGGGCGATGGGATTAACAGCAATGGTGGCTCGGCATCTGTAATTCTGAGTGGCTAGTGTGTGTGTGTGTGTGTGTGTGTGTGTGTGTGTGTGTGTGTGTGTGTGTGTGTGTGTGTGTGTGTGTGTGAGAGCATACACATGCCCATACTGCCTGTCCACCGAGTGCCATATGTGGTGGGAACATTTATGTTTACCGGGAAGAAGAAATGAACCATCGGACGGCAGCGCAGGAAAACGTTCCGTATTGTGCGGGCACGTATGCATATTTCATTGTATGTCTCTGTTTGTGTGTGCGTGTATTCGTGTGTGTGTGTGTGTGTGTGTGTGTGTGTGCTGGGCAAAGCTGTAATACCTTTACATTAACCATCCACCGTATGGAGTGAGCCCATTACTATTCTTGTCACAACAGCCTTGCAGTAGGAGCAGCAGCAGAGGAAGCAAGCAGGCAGACCACTGTACAGTGCTGTAACACACACACACACACACACACACACACACACACACACACACACACACACTTGCTCACTCCCATCAGTGTAAACCCAAATTGTGCACAGTGTGTGTGCTTTACGAGGCATTTCATGTGCTACATTTATTCATTCTCCCTCTGTGCGTGAGCAGATGTACAGTATCTATGTGCCTTGTGTTGCCATATGAATGCCCCTGTTTCTGCATATCTGCTCATATATGCACGTGACTGC
This sequence comes from Melanostigma gelatinosum, assembly GCF_949748355.1. NCBI lineage: Eukaryota > Metazoa > Chordata > Actinopteri > Perciformes > Zoarcidae > Melanostigma > Melanostigma gelatinosum. Next base: position 21,274,142 of record NC_136636.1, on the reverse strand, counting down.
GTGACACATCCCATCACTCACCCTGGCTTTGCGCTCCCCCGTCTCCCTCCTCTGTGTCGGTCAGGTTGTTAAGCATCCCGGCTCCTCCACGGTACTCTTCTTCTACTGCGGAGCGTGTCACCGATCGAGCTCTCGGCGGCTCTCCCTGCCCACTGTGATACGGCCGCAGAAATCACGGGGAAGCAGCGTAGAAAATATGCCAGCCGGATCCTCCTCGCTCCGCGCTGCCCGTAGGATGCACCAAGAGAGGCAGCAGAAGAGAGAGAAGGATTTTTTTTCCCCTCCCTCTGTAGATCCTCCTCTTGACGTCTCTTCTCCGCTGGCTTGTAAGCTTGACTCTCTCTCTCTCTCTCTCTCTCTCTGTCTGTTGCTGCCCCCCCACTCTCTCTGTTGCTCTCTCTCGCTACATGAGGAGGACGAGGAGGAGGAGGAGGAGGAGGAGGAGGGAAGAGGGAAGCTGCAGGAGTTTGGTGATGATGGAACGCCTCAAAGCTGCACACTTGCTCTCTCCCTCCTCCCCTCTTTTCCTTCTCTCGGTCTCTTTTTTTCTTTCTTTTTTCCTTTTTCACTCCTGATCTCGATCTCTCCCACTCACAGATACAGAAAAACACTCACTGTCCCCTGGTCAGAGAATGATGCTCAGTCACTGTAGCTGCCAAAGTGATTGCACATTCAAGCAGGAGTGTGATTACTTCTATATCTCTGCCCTCGCTCTCTTCATCGCAGCTGTCAGACACAGAGGTGATTGGGGAAGATGTTGTTAAAGAGAGAGCCGGCGTTAGCCTCGCCGCTCTTTCTGTCCACACAGGTGCATTATGCATCGGCTTTTTCTCCTGTCAGCTTTGTAATAAGCCGCTGCGCTCTCGCCCTACTTTAATGTCAGATGCAAATAGACCCTCCGTTCCCTTCAAGGGGTGAACGAGCACTATCGACATCATCTGTATGCAGTTATGATATATAACATGGAGAGCCATGTCCTCAGACACACTTCTAAAAGACACGCCGTATCAGCAAATACGGCCATCAGTTTGGTTTTGTATATGCACAAGTGCAAAACAGAGCATGGGTCTTCATCTTTTTACATTTGTCTTTTAATCCGTCCTTTAGAGTGTAAAGATGCTGTATGGCGTCGGCACAGCATTGACGCCTCACTGTCAATTAGGCCGGTCTCATATTGATGCACGCTGATTAATTTTGATCTGGTACACTGTGGACCGTGTGGAGACGCCCTGCGTGCGTGTGATTCTATGTGTGTCCCGGCGGTTGTGATCCCACACCAGAGATATGAAAGCAATTAATCTTGGTTTTAGTCATGGTAGCGCCGATGGACAGAATAGATTCCCACAAAAAGAGAAGGAGGAAAAATATAACTGCACGCTCGGCTCCAGTGACTACATTTGTTACGGATGTCTCAAACAAAACTGGTTTTGTCAAGGTACAATTACCTTGACAGAGAAGAACCAATACCTTGACGATACGTTTCTCTGCTGAGCTGTGTGCACAGATACATTTCTCTCTCTTCGTTCATGAGTACTCTCACATCAGAGCCAGCAGTTTGTTTGTAACAACAGACAAGCACAAATTAAATTATCCACGAGGGACGAGCCTTTACATTCAGTTGAGTTGTGTCCTGAACAGCCTGCTTATCACCGCCTGATGTTCATTATACGAAGCGTAGTTTCAAGCAAGCAATCTGATTGGTTCGATGTGCATGAGCATGACATGACATCATGCTAATAAATTATCCTGGTTCACCGGCTACATGGGAAAACAGATTTCTTTCTTGTTTTTTTTACAGGTAAACAACTTTGAATTACAGTGAAATGTTAATTGTTTACAACTGCATGGATGTGAATGTGCCTCACACACTGAGCTCTCATGGTGATGTACCCACAATCCAGGTAATGAGCATTGCAAACTAGCTTTGGGTATAAATGCTGTGGTGTGTGGTACGTTTCCTCTTCTCCAGGTCTTTTACCCCGAATTCACTGGAGGTCAAACACATCATCGAGGGGAGGTTGTTTTTAGTTAAAGCACGGTTCGACCTTTTTACAGTGGTTTTTATCAATGTGTATGCTCCGGCAACCGGTGCAGAGAGGAAGCTGTTTTTACAAAAAGTTAATGATGTTTTAAGTGGCTGTGCCTCGGAGGATTTTTTATTCTTGGGTGGGGATTTTAACTGTACGGTGGACGATCTTAAAGACCGTAACCACACAGAGCCACATCCAGCTTCCCAGCATGTCCTGAGGCAGCTGGTCCACTCTCATGGCCTGGTGGACGTGTGGAGGAGGATGCACCCTGACTGCCGACAGTACACATGGTCCCATTTTAGAGAGGGTAGGATCTCCTCAGCCAGGTTAGACCGCTTTTATGTTTTTAAGCATAATTTTAATATTTTTAAAATGTGCAGTATTGTTCCTGCCAGTTTTACTGACCATTCTTTGCTTTTATGTAATGTTTTTATTAGGAATGTTTTACCCAGAAGTGCGTATTGGCATTTTAATTCAGTTTTAACCTTTGATAAGAATTTTAGAGAGGCCCTTATCTATTTCTGGGGTGTTTTTAGGCTGAGGAAGAGTGATTTTAACAGTCGTAGGCAGTGGTGGGACCGTGGTAAGGTTGAGATTAGGCTCCTTTGCCAGCAGCACACTTTCAACGTCACCCGAGACATTACCGGATCTATGAAGGACCTGGAGACTGATATAGTGGACCTAGAAAGTTTAAGCGAGTCCACAGGAGATCGAGGACATATTGAAGTCCTCAAAGGAAAAAAGATGGCTCTGGCCGACCTGTTGGACGTTAAAGTTCAGGGTGCATTGGTCAGGTCCCGATTCCAGAGCATCACGGAGATGGATACTCCCTCTGGCTTCTTCTTCGGCCTGGAGAGGAAGAGTGGGCAGGGGAGGGTGATCCACTCACTGTTGGCAGACACGGGACAGCCGGTTGTGGAACCAAGCCAGATTTGGAGGCGAGCTGTGGGCTTTTACTCATCCCTGTATACAAGTGAGTACAGGGAGGAGGAACCCCTCATAGAGGAGTTCTGTGGGGGGCTACCTCAGGTCTCTGAGGGGACAAACAGGGAGCTTGACAGGCCCATAAGCTTGCCGGAGCTCAGTGCCGCCTTGCAGGGGATGCAGGGGCGGCGTGCTCCCGGCGTCGATGGCCTCTCCGTAGGGTTTTTTAAAGCGTACTGGGATGTGTTTGCCAGCGACATACTGGACGTTTTTAATGAGAGTCTGGCCTCTGGTTCCATGCCGATGTTCCTGCAGGACATCGGAAACTGGCGTCCTGTGTCTCTACTGTGTGTGGATTACAAGCTCCTGTCCAAGCTCTTTGCCTCCAGGCGGAGGGAAGCTATGGAGCAGGTCATCTATCGGGACCAGACCTACTGTGTGCCCGGCAGGTCCATGGTAGACAATGTCTACCTCATTCGGGACGTTTTGGAGGTCTCCAGCTCTTTGGATATCGACACTGGTCTGATTTCTCTAGATCAGGAAAAGGCTTTTGACCGCGTTGAACACAGCTTCCTCTGGACAGTTATGGAGAAGTTTGGGTTCAGCGCTGGCTTCATAGCTAAGATCAAGGTGTTGTACAATGAGGTTGAGAGTGTGCTGAAGAGAAACGGCAGTCTGTGTGCTCCTTTTAGAGTGGGTAGAGGGGTCCGGCAGGGTTGTGCCCTGTCCGGGATGCTCTCCCTGGAGCCCCTCCTCATCAAGATACGCGCTAGCTTGCAGGGGCTGGTTTTACCTGGTTTTAGTAAGAACATGATTTTATCTGCGTATGCTGATGATATTGTTGTTTTTATTAAGGACCAGAGGGATGCAGACCTTTTAACGAACATTGTGGGGGTTTTTAGTAGGGCATCGGCAGCGAGGGTGAACTGGAGGAAAAGCGAGGCTCTCGCTGTCGGTGAATGGCGTGGCGGCCTCCCAGTTCTCCCCCAGAGCCTTGTGTGGAGGAAGGACGGTTTTAAATACCTGGGGATACATCTTGGGCAAGAGAACATAGTCCAGAAGAACTGGGAGGGCGTCACAGAAAAGATTGAGGGGAAACTTTCCAGGTGGAAGTGGCTGCTTCCTCAGATGTCTTTTAAAGGTAGGGTACTGGTTTTAAATAATCTCATAGCATCCAAACTGTGGCACAGACTAACCTGCCTAGACCCTCCCTCAGGTTTTTTAGCCGACATACAGAGGAAAATGTTGGATTTGTTTTGGGAGGGTCTACACTGGGTGCCACAGGGGGTGCTGTTTTTAGCCAGAGAGGAGGGGGGACAGGGCCTCGTCCACCTAGCCAGCCGGACGGCCACTTTTAGACACTTTTACAGAAGTACCTCACAAGTCCGGAAGGTTTTGTGTGGCGAGATGTGGGCAGCTGCATCCTCAGGCGTGCAAATGACCTGGGGTTGGATACTGCTCTGTTTTTAATTGATTCTAGTATTTTAAAGTTAAGTGGGTTGCCTCCATTTTATCAGGGTGTTTTTAAGTCTTGGGCCCTTTTTACTCGGAAGAGGTGCCCACAGTCTAACTCTCTGTACTGGTTGCTGAGAGAACCTTTGATTCACAGGGCCAAGCTGGACATCAGCAGCAGCGTCACCCCTGGCCTGACGGGGGCGCTGCTGAGGTCACCAGCCCTGTGCCTGCAGCAGCTGGTGGATGCAGTGGGGCCGACGCTGAGCGATGCCCGGCCCTGGGCTCTCTACTGGGTCTGCAGTCTGTCCGGGTGGCGAGGAGGCTCCTGGAGCTGTGGAGGCAGAGGCTGAACTGGAAGGAGAGGAGCCTCCTCATGGACTACAGCCGAGGAGTTGAGCCGGACCCTGCAGACCCGTTACCTGATATCTCCCTGAGCCCGTGGCTAGGGGAACTCACCGGCCCCCTGCTCGCTACGACGTGCCCGGAGACTCTGACATTACACAAGGCAGACAATTTTAATTGTGTCAAGAGCACAAACAGGTCTGGACTGTGCAACCGGCACCCCACTGTGTGGTCAGGCAGACTGGGACAAGGCGGGCCTGGCCCACAGTGGAGGATTTTATACAAGCCTCCCCTGAAGAAACGGACTGCCAACCTCCAGTGGAGGATTTTACACGGTGCTGTCGCCTCCAACGCTTTTATTTCGGTTCTTAATCCCACTGTTTTGAGCTGTTGCCCCTTCTGCGGTCTCCGGGAGACTATCTACCATGTTTTTACTGAGTGTAAGAGGCTCGCGAGCTTCTTCTCTCTTTTAACATTGGTTTTTAGTCTTTTTAACATGGTTTTTACTGAAAGGGTTTTTATCATGGGAGCTGCCTATAAGAAAGCAGAAAATGAAAAGTGGCAGCTACTGAACTATCTTTCGGGGGAAGCCAAAATGGCCATTTATTTGAGTAGAAAGGCCAGAGTGGAGACCGGGGAGGGGCAGGAGGCCGGGGCAGTCTGGCTATGTAATATCAGGGCCAGACTCTGGCTAGAGTTCAGGTTTTACACACACATTGGAGATTTAGACGCTTTTAAACGATGTTGGTGTTTTAAAAATATTGTTTGTTCCATTGTAAAAGATAAATTGGTGTTTGCGCAGGTGTTTACTTGATGGGTTATGTGTGGGTGTGTAAACGGAGCAATCAGTGATTTTAGTGCATTCGCGCTTTAACTGTAAAAATTGATAAGTGTGAATAAAGTGCCCTTCTCTCTCTCTCTCTCTTTCTCTCTCTCTCTCTCTTTGATTAAGGGGGTCGGCAAGGAGCCAACTTCAAATTTGTGTAATTCTTACATTGTTGAGCAATGTAATGTTTGACAACGGAGACCTTCAAATAGGGCTCCTTTATAACGTAGCGCATGAATTAGGATTTTCTAAATGAATCATACTTGAAGGGCTGATGCATACCGCCCATGTAACTCGATAAATCCTCTGTTGATTCACTTACGATGCCATCATATAATGCCGGAGCGTTGTATGAAACTGTCTTTTATGTGATCAGTTGTTGAAATGGTCCCTGTTCTGAGCTTTATGGAGGAGAAGAAGGGAGAGGACGGGGACAAGGTGGTCGATGTATCACCTAAATAGAACAAGGGACAGGTGAGAGCGTGTACCCATCAGGCAGATGGTGTGGCAACGACATGCATTCAATTCGCAACGGCTGCTCACCATTTCGAGAAAGTGGTGTCTTGCATTCATCTGCCAGTCACCACCTCCTTTACACCAGTCGGCTGGATTTTCAAGGAACAGCCAATACAAAACCGTGACAGAGTACATTATGGTATCTGAAATAGAGCAAGGGTTTGGACCCAAAATGGGATGATTTGACATCAAAATAGCTTTGTCTTTGCGCCATTCATGTCTTCATATGTTGGGTAACGAGAATACATCGTGCTTTCAAGGCAATGACAAAGAGGGATGTACGAGGAGGACGGCGGACAAGCATCGAGTGCACTGGAGCAGAGGGACCTGTTGGCACAGCAGCTGTTTTCCAATAGAGAGCAAGAACAAACAGAAGGCCCGCCTCTCAAAACCAAAGGAAATGCACTGATAAGACTGGATGGAGTTATGACAGAGAACACTTATAAAAGTCGATGTTAGAATGCATTCTTATGGTGCGTTCACACCAAACATGAATGTGAACGCAGCATGAGATATAATGTTTGAGAAAGATATAAAAAAAAGTTACTTCAAGCTACAGCAGTTAAAACTTCGACACGCAACGCGATTTGAAATGTTGTTTTCCATCCTGGGATTTACAAACAGAAACATATTTAATCAAGTAGAGGTGAGGTGGCTGGCTTAAAGAGTGCTTCAAATTAAATAACATTTAACTATGTTATCCAAAGAAGGAAATTCAGAGGGTCGTCCTGTGTTGAAGTGTCCCTGAGCAAGACACTGAACCCCTAACTGCTCCCCGGGCGCCTGTAATGGGCAGCCCACTGCTCCCTAGATACAGGGACGGGGCAGAGACCAATTTCCCCTTCTGGGATGAATATAGTACAATAAAAATAAAATAAAAAGGTCATATACATTCCTTATTTGGCTCAATCCAAGCCATCAGAGTCTATGAATACCATTCGAATTGTTCTGTGGGCACTATTCTGTGCATGCACTTCTGACGCACTCAGACACTCAGCTGACAACTTAACAGTGTCTTGTCTACAAACAGAGCCCTGTTATTGGATTAGGACAAACCCTTACACCACTCAGACACTGCCAAAAGCAACTCTTCTACAGGATGGGAGGTTGAGGCAGTGAAGACCGTAACCATAGTAGATGCATGTTATTTTACAATGACACTAAAATTGGGACCTTTCTCCTGAGTGTGTTTGAGAGAAAGCGTAAAAATACATGCACTTGAGCCTAGGGGCGTTGTCAAAAGCCAGAGTCGATGACAAAAAATAAAAAATCTGGTGTAGATACTACAAGGTTGTGGGTTTGGCAGCATGTGACCGATAAGATGAGGAGACACAGACGGAAAGAGAGCCTGTCAGAGAGACAAATAAGAGAATATTCTACATGAAGTGCATGAAGTTGTACATGTTATCTGTGCCTGATTACATGCGTGTGAGCCGGCATTCATGTGTCAACATACTTGTGGGCAATTTCATTGCGTTTTCCTCAGAGGACTACTTCTACTACCAATTAATCACCGACGAGAGAACAATTTTCAAAAGGTTTTGTCGAAACAGAAAGGCTACATTTCCATTTCGAAGGGGTTCGATTGCAGGCTCATTTAAATGTCATGAACTCAGAGCCGGAACGGGGAAATCTTTGTTGAGTAATGTTTTACTAAATGGAACCATGCTAAGGTCATATTGACCCGGTCCGCTCTCCCCGAGAGCCTATAATGAAGCAGGACAACGTACACACTCCAAATACTTTTAATGATGACAGGCCATGGTTAAAGAGATATTCAATTACGGGCCTGAGCAGGGCTTGCTGACCTCTCGTGACCTGGGGACGGGAGAGAGATGAAGGAAGGGTGCTGACCTTCAAGACAAAACGGATGTGAGCTGGGTTATAACAACGAAGACAAGATGCAAAGCTCACGTAGGATTTTGGGCAAAAACTGTAAGTTCTCCATCTGACTCAATGAATCAATGAGAAGGAATCAGTGTGCGATGGTGCAACGCATCTGAGATGATGCTAAAATAGACTGTACCGTCCACTAAATCTTAACCCGTGTAATAAAGTAATGCAGGAATGAGTCTTAAAACCCCCAAATGATCATTAGCATTCTTGTCTCAAAGACGATGTTCTTTATACATGTTATTTTGTTTGTCAGATGGCCAAAATGAGGACTGTGGTTAACACAAGTAATTTCAAAGTTTTGTTCTATGACATAATGTCAGTAAATACCCCTCTCATGATTTTTTAAGCTTTTACGCATCCTAAAAAAAGGGGGTGGCTAACAAGTGGTTAAATGAGACTACAAAACGTCATCACGCCGACTCGTCTTGTTGTGTTTACTCGTGCTCATTGGACTGTTGTGTAGTTCGTTAATAGTCTAACATTTGCGTTTTACTTCTGCTGATTACATTCCCGCTTCAGAAATCCTAAAAGTGGTTCTACCATTTCTGAAGATTATCTTGCTGAACAAAACGTGTAACATTGTTTTCTGCATTAATCCAATGGAAACATCCCATTGGCTTTTTATCGAGGGAACCAGTGCAATACTAACTTCCGGGCTTACAAGAAGTACAAAACTTCCTAGCACCCTTATATAAGGTACAGCACAAGCTGAAGCTAAATAAACACACAGGATATTGATGAAAACTGATACCACTCTGTCTGTACGTTAAATTTGAAGCTAATGCTAGCAGCCGGTTAGCTTAGTTTAGCATAAAGACTTGAAATGGGGAGAAACCGCCAGCCTGGCTCCGTTCAAAACTAACAAAATCTTTCTCTAAATCTCACTAGCTAACACGGTATACGTCGTGTAATAGTCTGTGGTCTTACGTGCCAAATATCTTTTCCAAAAAATATTTCCTGAAGTCCAAACTTTGCTCCCTTGTTAGACAGAGAACACCTTTGCATGAACAATTTGTTTGCAGTGATTGTGTTACTGTTTTTACTCAATGTGTCCAGTGTTAGCCATGTCAAAGACACATTTCCAATGCCTTGTGATGAACAATAAAGTTTTTTACTGATTGTTTTGATAAGACATCATGTACACATCACACATACACATCATGCAAGGATGCTTACAGAATGTAAGTGGAAATGCAAAGGTCCAAACTTGGCTTTACAGTTATTAATTACAGGAATTTCTTATTACATCCCAAGATCTTGTACATTTTGGAGCAGGTCCAGGTTGTTTTTCAGGACCAAACTGTCGGACATATAGAGCTTATGTTACAGCGGTCCTCAAGGAGCCGGGGTTGTTGAAGGATGAGATAGATGAAGAGGACAACCACTTCCAACCTACAGTATCAGTAGCAGACTTGTCTCCTCGTGTGTTGCAGATTCTTGGACCGCTGCCAGATCATTATGGTCTGTCTGAGCACCTCCAAACGTTGACAAGGGCATGCGGCATTTTACAGCCTCCAGCCGCCACAGAAAAACTAAAGCCCTGGCATGCACACAGAGTTAAACTCCAACAGGACAACAAACGATACAAAGACTAAAGATTAACTAAAATCCTCAGGAAGTTTAAAGAAGGTGGTTATTTGCGACTCATCTCCAAGTGTGAGGCGAAAGGAGCGTCAAAAAAGTTTTGAAATGAAACGACATCTTTAATATTCTGTCTGAATTCCCTCAGTGTCTGGAATCAAAAAATATGTTGAGTGAGAGGAGCCACTTACACTTAAATAATTCAAATAATGATCTGTCAAAAAAAAAAAATCACAGTCAGAAAAAGGCTCAGTCAGCATTAGACACAATCCACCAATTTGATCCCAAAAATGTCGACGTTCACAACAGGTTTGTGTTCCCTTCACACAAACACAGCACTGGGTTAACTTAGACACGTAATAAAGAATCATGCTACATGTGTAGATTCTATATCATCTGCTCAAAATATCCCTCGTAAGTTAAATCTTTATTCTGCTGTGATGGATCTAATTGAAGCTGCATTGTGATAAATAATGCATTTTTGGTTTTCTGTCTCGGCCATATCGGGGATGAAATATGCAAACATGAAAATGACTTCCACAAACACAAAGGGAGGCTGATGTGCAAGAGAGTGTTATTGCAGAGCGCATGGTGAAACAATTTGAGAATGCAGTTTGTTGGCACAATACCCAAGCACTGCTGTTGATGAGTTCAGCTCGATTGTATTTCCCATGTGTCTTATTCTCTCTTCCTCTCAACTGTAGATGTGATCAGGCTCTGCTCAAAGAACTGCCTCATATCCTCCTATACGGCAAGCCTGAGGACAAACGCATACATGCACGCATGCTAAAGGACACAGTTATTGGTTTATTTTTATGAAATTGTGTTGGGACGGGCTCAAGAAAATGACATGGCAACTATATGAATGTAGCCCCGGTCTCCTGAGGGGTAATTTACAGCAGGCTGTGGACAATAATGGATGTTATTCGGGAGAGGCCGGGTGGATTCCATCTACTGCTGTGCATCAGTTAACCTGACGCTACTGAATGAAATAAGTTTACACCCAGTGTGTACAATTCTCTTTATTGAATCGACCCGCTTTTCTGAAATTTGTCCTTCAGAAGACTAATCTAATCACATCGCTTCGTCGGTTGGGAAAGGCTGATTTTTGCAATATGAACGAACGTTCTCTGGCCATCATTAACCAACGTGAGTGGGAAACGTGATGGAGGGACGAAGGGAAAAAGAGAGAGGGGCAGAAATCAAGTCAGCACAATTGCATGAAACCTTCTAAAAGCTCAAAATCTGTCCCCAGACCTGGTTAGCCCGGGCTGATTGGATACTGTTACAACAACATAAGATATTGTTCATCGGAGCAGAGAGTCTACTGCATGTGTTTGGTGTCAGAGATTTGTTAAGTGTTAAAACCTGCACGGCTGGCAGAACCTCTCGGCCCTCAGAGGGGCTGTTGAGTAATTAATCTGAGAATAGCCGGGGCAGTCCTGAGAAACGAGGCCCCCTCCACTGACGGGGCTTTGATTCCGAGACAGGCATCTGAAGATGTGAGGCAGATTCTTGTAGCCTCTTCGGTAAAGAGCGAGGAGATCAAAGTGGTCTGGCCAGAGCCGGGCTGTTGTTTGCTCTCAACATGTTTTATCCGATGAGGCCTGCTGGCCAATCGCAGAGCGCTGTCTTCCTAATCGCCTAATCTTTCCACAGCAGCCGCTGCGTCTCACAAAAAAAACAACGACTGAGGTCATGTACTCTCACTACATGTTAAAGGGTAGTGTATATGTGTACTGTCGGCAGAGACAGATGTGTTCATGTATATGTCGAGGGCAGTTACATTTAATACCAAAGAAATCAGACGAAAGTAAAAGCAGCACAAAGCTGCAGGCAATTAGAACTTGTTATATAAGGGACAGAGTCGGCTGCAGTGCTGATAGTGATAGACTTATGGCAAAAACCGTAGTAGTGCTACTGTATAGTATTTGTGTTCAATCAGTCATTTGGTGCATTAGTCCACTGTTACGCTCCTACAGTAGCCCCATATCGTTTGAATGTCACACAATACATTCCTGGAGATAATTTGGTGAAATGACCTTCGCAATCAGCGGGAGCCAATATTATGATCATGAAGACATAAAAGTTAGCAGCCGCACACCAATCAATCAACGTAAGGTGAAGGAATGTTCCCCTCTCTCCTTTAACTTGAAATTTGGCTCGTTGAGAGTTTTTCATTTTCCAAAGTGGTTTCATTCAATCGCTCTAATATCCTTATGCAGAAGTGACGTTAATTACAAAAGCGAAATCATTACATTTCTTGAAATTCAATATATTATCATAGTATATATATTAAACATTAATGGGACACTTTGACATTTTTAAACCCGGACCCTATTTGCTCATGTTTTTGTGATTCAGTGACTAATGGGCCTACTTTGTCAAAATGAGCTAAATATTGAGCCATGACATCGAAATTCTTTTAGATCAACACTAAGCTACGTTTTCTGTACTCCCACAAAACTCTCTCTCTCTAACTCTCTCTCACGTTTCCACCATTGTTTTCCAGCAACAAGTCACCTCTCGTAAAACTTCAGGACGCGACTTCTAAGGACAGACCAGATCAAGTGAAAAGGTAAGAAAACCATAATGTTGTCAGACACTTATCATAACAATCTGACCCTGTCAGCGGCAAAAATAAGCCCTTTTATTGCACTTACGTTGACTGAGGAATTGCACCCAGGGCTTACATTGCAGCCCATTTAATAAAAAATTTAAATGTTTTCCCCATTAGTCAATTAGTCACAAAAAAGGTTGAAAAATGACAGTTTCCCTTTAAAAATCAAATATGAGCGAGCAGGTTAAAATCTACATCAAATCTACAGGATGGTGAACATATTTATTTAGGTTTTACACTGGAACGTTCAATACTTGACAGTAATTTGTTATGCAAATTATTTTGATAAACTTAAATTTGTAAATATCACGGATGCTGTATTTGAAAAACAAGGTCTCTGTTCTTTGCTTACAACATAATGCATTTCACAAAACTGCATGAGTTGGAGAACTGTCGTGTAGCTAACTATCGTAGAAAGATCACTCATCATCAATGCTTGCAATATCTAATGCTGTAAACGTTGGCCCATAAGCAACAATAAATCGTGCTGCAGAAATGCCAAACTGCAGTATGGGAGTGCTAGTAATTTAGAAACAGCGTCAACGTTACATCGTTTGTTCACCAGAGAGCTCTGATTATTCAGGTGCAGGGTCCCGCCCACTGCTTCAGTCACAATAACAATAAAAAAAAGGATTCATCATCAAAAATGTCTGTGTTATACTGTATGGTTACTATATGGTATATAAGAGTTCATATATGAGTATCAGCCTCAAAACTCTATTATTGGTCGGACTACAATGTATTGTGTCATCATTGTCATCGTGTGCAACACACAGTATCATGATGGTGTAGTCTCGTATTGTTGGCTATCTTCCTTGATCTTACAGCGTAAGTGTGTAGCTTATCTGAGTGTGTGTGTGTGTGTGTGTGTGAGAGAGAGGGGAGGGAGACTCTGACATCTTCCCACGTTAAAAAGGTGAACCTGACAGAACTATTGAGCTATTGACTATTGAACACGGACAAATAGGAGAACGATGCTGCGGTTTCTGATCATCAATGATGTAAAATCACTAGAGACGAACGAAACAATTTGATTTTGTTCAGACACATAAGAGTGCGTGTTAGATTGAATTTACCAGTACTAACTTCCATATCAACACCACCTCCACCTGCTGGACTCTCTCTCTCCGTCTCTCTTTTGCTCCGTCTCCAAATCTCATTTAGTTTCTCTCTCAATATGAATTCATTTTAATATGCTTAAATCTCTCTGTCTCTCTCTGTCTCTCTCTCTAATGTTGGAACACAGTGATGTGCAAATATGGCTATGTACACACTTGACCTGAATTGGTGACCATCTATACCAGTAAACCTAATAATACAAGAGTACACATGTATAGGTTTTATAATAAGAAGCACTCCAACATCCCTCAAACAGTGCACCGATGAGCCGGTACATGATGTACTGTCGGGAGCTCCTTCCTCGGAGCGACATGCTGAAGGTTTCTGTGGGCCGCTCATGTAAGCTGCTTTAGAGCACAGAACATCTGTTTACGTCAGAAAGGAGACACTTGACTGAGATGGAAAGGGGGCGATTTATCCAGTGGAACACAAATTAATGTTTGGTTCAGGCTTCACAGAAACATGATCAGAGGGATTGTCTTAGTAAGACAATCTTTTGGCTGTGTTTGCGGTTAGCTCTGCTTTAATGTTGTAATTTGATGGTCCTGATGCTTAGTATTGTGAGATGGACAGAGACAGATAGTCTAAATAAAACAAGAATAGTCCAGTTAGTCTATTTATATCGTAAACATTGGTCAAAAATGTTAAATATACACAGATAAAAGCTGAATTACTTCCAATGTACTTTGGCAGAGATAGTCAAACAGGTGTAACTTAATAATAACCTTTTTCCACTTAATTGCAGAGAACATCAAGTTTCTCCTGTGGTGGAATTAGCATATATTATTATGCCTGCTGGCAGATGCAGACATAAAATCCATTGGTTTTTACACATTCACTGGGCAAAACAAGACAACTAGTTACATGAAAACAGGGCTCCAGACTAATGTTTCACATTGGTACACACACACACACACACACACACACACACACACACACACACACACACACACACACACACACACACACACACACACACTAAATGTCAAGTTCAGTGGTGTGACCAATGAGACAGATTTTTGGTTGCATCTCTGTTATGTATGTCATAATTATGTTTATTTAACATGTCATATCGGAGGAAATGTTCACATCAATGTTTGTTTTGTTTGATGAACAGCCTTTACCTGCATTGTGCATCCCTACTGTGTACGCTACCTGCCCAGGTTGTTTTAGTTTGTCTTTGGTAATAATAATAATCTAAACAAAATGATGGGCGAGTCCACCATAAATAAAAGACACATTTTCTTCATGGAAGTTGTTTTTGTATCAGAACATTTATATTTAGTTGAAGAACACAACGTCAAAAAGTGCAACAAACGGAATATATAACTGCAAGGCTATCCAACCGTGCATATTTAGCGGCCAGGTGTGATCTCTGCCTGGTTTGTAACACACTATTTCCCATAAAAGGGCCACAGGATATGAGGTCCAGACGTGGCGTGCCATCGTTTATCTGCTCCGCTCCTGTGCAGCGGTACAAATGTACGAGGCATGCACAACCAGGCCAGCGATTATGAGACCAGAACTACAGAAAAGTGGCAAATGCAACAAAATACAATTGAACCTCTTTTATTGTGAGCAAAACTAAAACATGCAACAATTCTAAAAAATACGCAACAGATGAAATAATGCCTCACTCGTGTTTTTAAAAGGTCTTACTTAGTATTGTTCATATCTGAGAAACCTTTTCCTTCATCCATCTGCTTTTTGTGCGATAAGATCACAAGGCCTGCGTTCCTCATGGAAGGTCACCTCATTACTGTTCTCACATTAAGCAATCTGATTTAATTTTATGCCACATTGACCTTTGTTTCTATTTTTGTCTGTTCTGCAACAGTGTACCTAGGCTAGCCCCTCGCTAAGCTGACATTTCCACCACAAGCACTCAGGAGGGGGAGGGGCACTCAGACATCGATGGGGTAGTTAGTAGAGTACACCATGTTGTGCATTTAAGCCAGTTACAAACTCACAAGCAATTTGATTTGATTTTCCACCAGACCTTCATGACCAGTGTGGCCACGTCTCCACATGATGTTGATTACTCGACTGGTGCTCAGCCACTGTTCCGGCTGCTTCCAGTAAATCATGTGCAGCCGAATGGCGTTGGTGAATGGCTCAACGCTGGGTGCAGCATTGACGGACAGCAAATACTTAACATCCGCCAACAACCCTTCTCCGTGGGACAATAATTGGGTGTCGAGACGAGTAAAGCCAATACTGTTTAGTGTCTGTGTTAGTGCGACATTGTCCCAAAATAAACACATCAACGTGAGACTGAAATATCCCTTTGAATTGTGTTCCTTTTATATCTTTCTCAATGTGAATTCAAGTACAGAGCAAGTTGAGCAAGTATATCGAAGATGGCCAGTCAGGGCAGGTGACATTCGGTAAGCTTTCCTCTCCTTTGATATCACATTTATATTCCCCTTTCCTATTATTTTGGGCGAATTTACTTTATGTTTTTCTTATTTATACACCACGATGCAAGGGAGAATTATTACATGATGAAAAGATCCCCTCCGAGATAGAAGGTGTGTCTGTTCACGGCTGATATTTTTAGCTGCTTTGGTCTCCAGTTTTCAGGTACTACTATCTAGTGCAAAAGAAAAGCAGCCAACGCATTTGAACCACTGAGCCACAGTTGCAGAAACAAAGAGTACGTCTGCATGTGGCTGTTTTTTGTGGTTTCTGTGGTTTCCACTTGGACGATATCTCAGGATGACAGGAAATCAAATGCTCCTTATTTGCACATGGATGTTTTGTCATTTATTCTTTCTGAAAGAGTAATGCACTCTATTTGAAGCTCATCACAATACCTTGTGGGATTCCTTCATTATTTGTCCTTTGGTGGCTTTTCCATCACCCAGCGCTTAATGTGGCTCAATATTTTTAGAATTACAATGTATCAAATGACAATGTGAAAACAATTTGACAATATAAAAGGGAATCCAAAGTTCTCCTCAGCTTTACTGATATAGAGCTCCAGCTCATCGATTAGTTGTTCGGGAGCAACTTAACTGTTTTGGTTCACTTTCACCGCTCTCAAAGCATCCTCTTTGGTCGCAGCAGGCAGCTGTTTTAATAGAAAAGTTCTACAAATCCATTGTACACGAGCTGCTCAGTCAACAACTAGCTGGTGGACATACTGGAGCCATTAGTGCTTAAGAGCCAGATATTTCCCTTCAGAGTTAGTTGAGACCAAAACAGAGGTAACAGAGTAAATGTTGGACCTATGTTCATCGGGTGGACACAAACACGACGCAAAATAAATGATAACGCTGCTCTGTAACTGCTGGAGGTGTAGATAAGCAAGCTTTCACCGTATCAACATAAAAGGTGACGACATGTCAATGTCCAGAAACAGTTTTCAGCTGCCGAAAGATAAAGATTTCTTTCTCATAATTGCGTCCATTCTGATTTCGGGTCATGTGACTTCCCACTGGTCAAATATCAAATAACAAATATCCTGGCAAGCAGCACGAGCCCCCAGCTAAACATATATTTAACATAAATCCAGTCAAATGCCAGTTCAAATGAAAGTAAACACAGAAAGTGGTCCCCTGGATTTGCTATTGTTGTTGACTGTACAGGGATCTACTAAGTGCCACGATAACAGAAAACAAGACCCAGGTTTAAAAAAGCTGAAATGGCCCTTAAAGGACATATTGTGTAAGATCACAGAGGTTCATTATCTCGTGGCCCAGTACAATGTTTTAACTGAAGAGAGGCCATTTCCTTTCTATCTGTAAATCAAGTGAAAGACTTCGGAACAAGGCTGAGCTTTATAATCTATTAATAAATACACTCATGGATTCCCTGGAAGTCGCAGTGGAACAGCTGCTGCTTACATCTGAAAGTCACTGGGCAAGAAGTAAAATGACTCAACCTCCACAGGGGTCACACGTTGTTGAGCAGTACAGCCACGGACCAGCAGGCGGCACTAGCTCGTCCCACGGAGGTAAATTGTCTCGTCTTCGCTGTAATTAACTGGCGATGGGAGTGGCCCGCATCACTGCAGGGACAATCTGATTGGATCAATTGACACCTCTGGCTTGTGATAGGTGATAATGTCCTATTCTGAGTGGATAATGCAGAGGTAATCTGCCCTGTGGAGATCCTCATCGCTGCCGAGCCCCCACCCAACCCCAACTCTGTTAACAACAGATAATAAGATTACGGCTCGGCCCGTGGCTGATAGAATTAAGACTATATCAGGGAGGTAGATCATTTAGAGCTATAGAGTCACACATTGGCAGTGCGTTGCCTTCTCTGTAATGGACATGTATCCTGGATCATGACATTGTGTCATTCAAACTCTATCATTAAAGACTGCAAACTTAAACGTGTTTTTCAAGATACTATATAAGTGTACTGGGATGAAACTCATCAATACTGGTGTTGATATTGACATTTCTTACCAAATTTCATGAAAATCTGCATTTCCTGGCTCAAAATGTCTCAAAACCCCATCTACTTTAAAACAGCCATCATATTAAAAGGCCAATTTAAAGATAGAGTGCCAGTTTGGGACTAATCTACGTTATGAAATAAGAGAAAGTTCACGCCCTCCCTCCTCCCAGCGCCTACCTTGTCTAACTATAGAGACCAAAAACGTACCAGGCTGTGAAAATGTTCATTTCAGCTGTAAAGTTGGCATTTCAACATGGCGGTCTATGCAGATTGAATTTTGTTAAGTTTTCTGTCGCCACAAAAACTCAGTCAATACAGTTGCTACATCAGCAGCAGCCACACACACACACACACACACACACACACACAGAAGTGAAACTACAGTCAGACACTGAAGAAATCCCAGCAAACCTTTATTGCATCCACAAATAAAATAAAAAAATGGCAGCAGCATGTTGTTGATATCGTGCTGCTCAAGTTTTAACGGGTGCAGTGTAGACTTAGTCAGCTTGAAGTGACAGAATGTCTTCTGAATCCAAATGCTATAATCTTATCTGCCCACTGGTGCAGGGAGCGGAGAGGCACTAAACTCCGTGTGGTGATTGGCTCTGGCATCTTGGAAAGAGCCTCACTGGCACAAACACACACACTCATTGGACATCCACCTACTCCTCTGACTTTGAAATTTAGATTGAACATTACCAGATAAAGAAAAGAAAAGAAAGGCAGTGCTGCATCTGGGGAAGCTATCGTCTGCCTGATGAAGGTTGTTTTGCTGGCTGGCTTGCCAACTTAACTGGCTGTGTTCAAAGCTGGCACATGTGTCTTTACTTTGTAATTCACATCAGCTGACATTACAAGAACAGCTAAGAATTGAAATTAGACTCTTCTCATGTATTCTCATTGATTGTATCTTCTACATGCATCCACTGATAGTATAAACACATGTTTTATCTTGATCTTTTTTAAGATCTAGGGACTTTTCAATGCCCAAATGTAAGATCAGTATTCAGTTTACACATCAAAGTCTGTTTATAGGTCTTGGGGAATACTACTGCAGATGTGGAAAACGTTGTATACAGCCTTTTGTGGCACAACAGAGAGCTGTGAAGTCTGATAAATCTACTCAAGTGATGTCACTTGAGTCAGCATTGTTTGGGGCTGAAAACGACAAATGTGAAAATGGAAAAAACAATGTGGAGTCAGAAAGCAGTGAGCATACCAGACCTCTGTAGCTCCTCAAGCGTCACCAGGCTACAGCAGCCGCTGCTGGCGTAATGCCGACAACGCTGATGTGTCGCTCTGGATGGCAAATACAAAGAAATGATGTATTTTGTCTTTTAATTTGGAGGACTCGTTATCATCCTTGGCCACAGCTTGTTGAGAATATGAGTCAAACAATATTGCCTGCTATGAACTTATTTAGTTACTGGTTTCAACTTCTCCGTTTTTAGGAAACTGAAGCTGCGGACACAGAAATCTTCAGTAAGCACACATCACCTATTATCCTGAATGACTGGAGGCAAACTATACAAGCTTTACTTTCAAAACAGTTTGATTTTGGCCATTTTCTACTGCACTTGCTTAAATGATAGATTAAAAAAAACCTGGCACATGAATCGCAGTGTTGTTTATCACGGTGCGTATTAGGGTCACATCCAGATTCAAACTTTTCCAGACTGTTTAATTACAAACACAGCTTTTGGCTTTCTTGGCTGCTGTCTTTCTGAGAATAACATGAATAATTGATCCCTGCTCAGTTATCCTAGGAGGTTGATGTATCAACAAAATTTCACAACATATGCAATATTTAGGGAGGATGAATGTTTCATGAGCGGAGGTGAATATAATGTAATGCTAATGTGAATGTCTTACATTTGACTCTGATACTCGGGACAGATTGAACTCTCCCTGCCTCGCTTTGCTTGTTAGCACTTACTCTGTCACACTGCATTATCTACGTGTGTGTGGGTGTGTGTGTAGATGTGTAATTTGTCAAAATAGCACCGTGAATAGCTGCTACATTTCAAAGGGTTCAGTAGGTAAAAGGGAGAGGTCAAGACAAGACAGACAGAAAGACCAAAAATACTTCTTCGAGGAATTTATAAATTCCAAATCCTCTCATTGAGAAGTTGTTAATAACGCTGTTGGACTGTTTTTGTCTAAATCGCTGATAACAAAGTGCACAACAGGAATACACATGTGTAGTCTTATTTGTTAGAAGACCATATGTTTTTGAGCTACTGAACGTTGGACCAGAAAAGCTCCAGTGTAATCTGAGGATTATACTATTTGAGGATTACACATGCATTGAAGACAATTGATATACAGTAAGTCTCACAGTGAGTGCCAGCATGTCCTGCCTCCAGCCAGTTTCTCCCAAAGTCCCATGCAGCTCACACAGGCTTGAAGAAGCCTGGAGGAGAGAGGGCGGCATCTCCAAACAAACTTGAAGTGAGGTGGAGCGAAAGTGACACAGTGAGGTCTACCTGCACCCTGCGGCGTCACCTGTTCCCACCTGACACACGCACACTGGTACAACCTCAGAAACCAGCTGCTGACTCAGCAGTGAGGGGAGTTGGGGGCTTTGACGGAGCGTGCCGAGGTCACAGAATGAGTGACTGAGCCAATTCTTATCTTTTACATAGAATGTTTATCATAAAAGGGTGAAGCCATAAAAGACAGTCATTGAATGTATTTAGAGTAAGCCTTAGGGACAGAGAGATTTCTAGACAGGCAATTACAGATCACACCTGTGCGAGGGTCCTGCGAGGAGGAGGAGACTGTTTAAGATAGCCAATGGGAATCAGGAAGGACAAAAGGGGGGGAGTTTCAAACTGTATGAGGAAGGGCTTCGGAAAGTTGTTCTCTCTTCCTGCTTTGCCCTCAGCCTGGACACGATGTCTCCATGCTGAGGTGCTAGTGAACAGCTTTTCCGCGGATCATGTTATATTTTATATTCTGTTAGTAGTGTACTTCATTGTGGAATTGTATTAGCTTCAGTAGGATTAAATTATTTTTAATTGTAAACCAGTTTTTGGTAGATTCATTAAGAAGCGACGCTACTGTAAACAGCAGTTGGAGCATGCGCTCCGGCCTTCTCTCTCCGTGGGGAAGATTCAAGCCACCACATCAGTCTGAAGCACACCTCTTCAAATAAAGTGTTACCAGAGAGGTTAATATCAAGTGGACAGGATAGGGTGACAGAGGCTGAGGGAGCAGAGGAAGAAAAAAAGAAAAGAGCATCAAGGAGAAGATGATGTAACCTAGTAAGTGTTAAGAGGCAAAACCACATCAGCCCCAAGAGCCTTTACCTTGTTGTGTTAGCGTCTGTCACATATGGAGTGGTCTCACCGACGTCACGATCTCCTTAGTTACGAGGTCGGTCGGCCATGTTGGAGTACATACAGATCCTACATGGCGTCGCGTAAACAAGGAAGTGCGGCGAAAATACCATACTTTGAATCACTGGATAGTGCATCAAAGGTTCGCTACCTGGCCAAATTGAAGGTTATTGGTAACTTGGATCCCTATACGATGAGTGCAGATCGTTTCAGTGCCGATCCTACTTATCTTCCATCGGTAAACTACGCCAACATCTACGCGTATCTCGTGAACACCCCCAGTCCTTACACAAAAGACGAGCTGGAGTGCTACAAAGGGCTCGACGCTTATAATCAGTTTGTCAGTGGATGGGTCCGAGACGTCAAAGCAACGGTCGTCGACAATTCTCATCTCGTCATTGGAAGAGTAAATATATACAGATCTGGTCCGATATTTAGCAATATTCAATGTTTACTCAGCGCAAACAGACACGTGTGTTTGTTTACATTGTACGTGCATGTCATTGTGTGCGGTGTGTGTAGGAATTCACTTTCAACTAACTCCTAACTTCATCCCCCCCCCCACACATATATATATATATATATATACATATATATATATATATACATATATATATATATATATATGATCTGACGTTAAACTCATATCAAGCAATGCTGAGGCTGCATCTCTGTGTTTCGCCTGTTGTACACGCTCGACACGTCTCTGGCACCGACTGCTGTCACGGGCCGATGAAGCTTCGGTAACCTTCTCATGTCCAAGTTTAATTTATATTTCCTTTATTAAATACTGTTCACAAACGAATTTGTAAATAAAATCACTGACCACTTATAAAGTGATCCGCACATACTCTAGTGTACGCCAAATTCCATTCCTTTATATCTCGAGAGATGCGTGACAGCCATTTCTGGCGACGTCGCTTGGATAGCTCCTTCGTGTCATTTCCTTGATGTGTAATGACCGCTGGCAAACGAAAGAATGATTTCTTGTCTCTATCAGCTCTGCTGCCACAACCAAAGACAGCACAAAAGTTCACCACCGATAGGTTATGCGACTCAGCCGTGCATGCCAGTGGCTTTGTGTGTACTCCAACATGGCCGACAGCTAAACTGTGACGTCACACGAGACCACTCCATAGGAGGGTGTTTGTACCAAGAACCATGCAAAGGTGTGATGTAATTATAACGTAAGCTAGAAATTAAGCTATGGGGTAACTCTGTTGGCGAGTGGAGCCTCCTGGGCAGACCTTCTTCTCAGACGGTGTACTGATCCTGCCTCCTTTGCAGACCCGAATTCTAAGCTTCTTCCCAACTCCGACCCTCGACAGTGAATCCACCTTTTTTGCAATATGCAATTTAATAGATGTTGGATTTTGAGAGTTTCTTATGGTGCTCACACTTTGTGCACGTCTTTCCTCTCCAAAGCAATTACTTTTTTCTGAAACTATAATAATATAGTATTGATATGTTTTGTCACATCACAAAATGTAAGGAGCCATATAAAAGAGAAAATAGTGAAAACTAGTTTGCAGGTGGGGAGATCAATGGACATTTTTGTCAATCAATGTTATTTAGTTGGAGGCACAATAGATCAAGGGTCGTGTCAGCCTCTTTTTAGGGTGGTAGTTCACTTGTTCACAAGAGAATATATGTTGTAATTCAAGACCAATAAAGACTAAGATGACTATTCAGCATCTTCTATCAGTCTTAGTCTCAGATTTGCAAGATTCTGCCATTTTCGGATTAAAAAGCAAACACTACTTTTCTCTGTTTAGTAATCCGAGCTCTTTATCGGCTCAGTGTGCACGATATCATACACCTCCATTAGTCTTTAGTGCTGGAGTGCACGTAGCATCCAACTGAATACATTCAAAGTAGAGAAAAACAAGATGACAACATGTTCTGCAGAGGCTCAGAAATAGCACACAAACGTCTACCAGAGACTGTTTGGAGCTCTTGTGGACGTGCACTACCTTAAGATGATGTCAGCTCGTGGGTCTTATGAAATATTAACTTTGCTACCATGAGGGGAAATGGGCTTAAATGAGAAATAAATAAAAGTGTTACAATAGCCCGGAATTCTGCAGAGAGAAAGTGTTTTCTGAGACTATAACCAGCAGTAATGAGCAGGGGGCTGTTTATTTGACGAGGGAGAGGGATAGAGGGAACTCATAAATGAAATGGCATCGTGCCCTAGGATTGCTTTTAATGACAAATGTCCTGACGGACTATCACTGGGGCTGCATGAATCCAGGATTTCAGGAATTTCCCTCGGTTTCCTCACTAAAATAAACTAAATATTTTTAATTCTAAAGAAATATTACAAAATAAAATGTCAGTTTTGCTGTACTAACATTTTGCATACATGTCCTGTCGATTAACTTTGGTCTAATCTAACCGAAGTTAGCTTGATCAACTTGAAGATGAATGGACAATCTGTGTTGTTTGTATGATGGTAAATAGCCTGCATGTGGGAATGCAGCATCCTGCACAAAAACAAGTGACTCGCTGAACTCTAATTATATACAGAAGAAGTAAGTTCATTAGTCCCCGAGTAAACAAGAGGAGGGAGAGGAGGAGACATAAGGACATGCATGCCCTCGTTTGAAGGAGCCACCTCAACAAAGGAAAATATTATCATATATTATTATTATTTTGACACCCCATTTTGTTTCCCTAGCTTCAAGGCTCTAAAGCTCAGCGAGTCCAAACACACCCTGGACCCATCAACGTAATATTGATGTTCTCATCTGACTGTGAATAAAGCAAATAAACATATTTCACAAACTGTACGAGTCTTTCCTCCTTTGGTTTTGTAGCCTGTGCACGACTCACGAGAAGAGAGCCAAACAAGGACCATTTGTTTGTGCCCTTGCAATCCCCTGTAGGAAACCTGGTTATTGTTCTTCAAACAAGAGAGACAAAAAGAGTCAGTAAAGCCAAAAGTCCTGCTTGAGGGCACAGCATGTTTTGGAGAGAGAGTCTCTATTGCTGTTACAAAAAACGGAAAACCACCTTTTATAAAATGATGCATCTCAACCTCTTCATTTTCTTTAGAATATTGTCATTCAGTGGTCAATGTGTGTGTTTATTATAGACTAAATATAACTGAAGCGCTTTCCCATCATATCTAAGCCTACACACCCGTGCACCTTCTACAACTCTCCTCTTTGAATGGGGGAACAACTACAATGAATTCAGACGAAGAGGTTTGAGCATTTTGTTTTTTATCTACATGTTGAACTACCAAGTATGAATCATCATCTCCAAATGACACTAAACCTAAAAATATAGCTTTTCATAAAACCCAAAATGAATAAGTGTATAAACTAAAAACTCACATCATGATTTTTTTTCATACAGTTGGGATAAGTCTGTACAAATCTTCAATTTTCAACAAATCAACAATCTTAGTCTGGCTATTGTCCCGCCCGCTGTTGTGGAGAGGGCAGGATTTATGACCTATACTGCAGCCAGCCACCAGGGGGAGCCGTCACGATGTCCATCTTTATATACAATCTACAAATCAAAACTGCCAGTAACTGATGCACCTTATGAAATCTGTGTTATAGACCGTTTCGACAGAATTGCAATGCGAGGCAACATTTTGGGTCCATGTTTACTTCCTGTAAGCTCATGTCATTCATATACACTGCAACAGGGAATGACCTGGAACACGTTTGGAATGTTTATGTTTCCAACTGTGAAATGGTCTATAGCAATTCAAATTCTCGATTGACCCTTCAAGTCCCGCCCCTCAAGCGCAGACTGGCCAATCATAGCGTAGCATCGGCTGGCTCCGACCTGTGCCTACAACTATTCGGCCGTTCACTAGTGATGGTTAAACATTGCTCTTGGGGCACATATATAATAGTGATGCTCATTACCCGGAGGGGTTGGAAAGAGATATAAGTTTGTAAAACGTTTAGTTTTCATGTAAAAACCAGTGGAGCTAACATTAGCAAAGTACCCTAGCAAATTAATAACTATTGTTTGCACTTCTATGCAACACAAGCTATACTGAATACTAAATGTGTTCACATGCTGCTAAGAATGAAGTGCAATAATTCAAATGTACAATACAGCAGAGGTTGTTGCAGACACACCTGGTGGAAATCTGCATTCCACCGGGTGCATCGTTCTAGTTTTAACCCGTTTTCGCTGCTGAATCAGTTTGAAATTCTCGATACAACGTAAAAATGCATATTGCAGACCGTTCTCTCGGCTTGTCGCTGAAATTGCTTCTTCGTTTTACCAAAACTTAGATAAATTACTTCGATTTTAGCTGGGAGTGCAGTTAGTGACTGTGTGGGCTCCATCTGACAGCTTGACAGAGTACCAGTGGGGGAAGGGCGGGGCTTAGCAAAGGGTTTGCTAATTGCCAATGGCAATTTCGCAATTCTGTCCAACATTCTGTTATCACAGGAACTGTGGGTCCCTCCCTTAATGCTGCCGTCAGTCTAACAACAGATACTTGCCACCAGGCCTACCTACTTTTCTGGCGTGCACTGTGTTTGATGTAGAACCCCTTTTCTTTCAAATCACTTCCACCATAAAACTCAGGCCCAGGGTTAAACCTCCTACAACCTTTGCTCAATGAATGGATGTGTCTGGTCACACTCCACCCACTTCATCGCACAGCAGAAAGTATCAACATGGGAAACCTAATCCATGTCAATTTCAACAATGACAGTGTGTTTCAGCCAGAGCTCCTTATTGAATGCTAGCAGCAGCAGCGGCAGCTGCGGTGCATTGTTTGAGTTTTACTTGTGAAAAATTGATTGCCACGAGCATTATGTTGCTGAATGAGTTTGTTTATCCTGCTCAGCTTACAAAAAATGATGGGGGAGATGTTGCAGCCACTCAGTTCTAAACTAATCACCCTGTCTGTTGATAAGACAACAAAGCAATGATGAGTTTGTAGGTAGAGAAATCATGCTGCCTGTTGTTTGACTATTTCACAAACTAACCATAATGCCTTGCTAATTGCCAATATAGCTTTTACAACCATAATGCATCTGTGAAAATAGCACACAGTAATCGTAATGTTTTAATAAAACTATTGTGTTTGTATGTTGGTCTCTTGTGGTGCCGTTGAGTGAATGGGTCTTTGAATACAGCTTCTGGACGGAGACTATGAGGCACTTAAAGATGAGAAGGAATCTATTCATAGTTAAGTTGGCTGCTTTAGTCCGCACCCGGTCGTTGCTAAATCATCATATTCTTCTTCTTCTTCCTTATTCCTAATTATTTTCGGGAACATTTTGTGGTGTATAGACTTCAAAGACTTGGATAAAATCTTTTCTGCAGGTCTATAGTATGTATGTGTGTGTGTGTGTGTGTGTGTGTGTGTGTGTGTGTGTGTGTGTGTGTGTGTGTGTGTGTGTGTGTGTGTGTGTGTGTGTGTGTGTGTGTGTGTGTCCGTCCTAGTGTACAGTATACACAGGGGGAAGGGAAAGTGTGTGGTGAAGGATGTGGAAGTGGTGCGGATCTACAACCAGAGGCTAAAAATGGAATAAAAGTGCTTGCCATTCTCTTTTCCTGCTGGAAGTGAAACCGACATTCAAATATTTAAATGACAAATGCTGGTGTGACATTGAACCCTTTTAGCAGATTCATCAACTCAAGTATAAAGAATGACAGGATCCAAAGTGAAAAGTTGAAACCCGTGAATAAAAGGGGGAGAGAGAGAGCGATAGAAGAGTGTTTGCTTTGAAATTTAAAAAGCTATTTATTTGAAGTTCTGTTTAGTGGAGCGTGTCCAGCACAGAAAAACATCATTACACAAATATATGAAGCTTGTTTATCAAATCACAAAAGGCTCCCAGACGATGCCGTGAAGCTCTGCAGTTGCTTTTGTGGGCACAGCGGGAAGTGGCTTCAAAATACTTCGTTGTTTTTTTTCCTAAATGGGTGTTTGGGTTTATTCCTGACTTAACAAAAACCTACATGACGTACCCTAACCATGAAATATCTGTATATGCGCAGTTCACACTGAATAAACAACCGTACCCATGTTCATGGTAATGATGGAACATGTTACCCAGTGTCACAGTGTGGCCCAGAGGCACAGAGGAAGTGGATTGGATTTAGTCTTCTAATGTTATTAATTGATAATAAAAAAAGGGAAACATGGACTATCACCAGCCTTATCCTCTACTTTGTTGGGTTGCCCAGTACAGCTCTTGAATATCATACATTCATACAGCAAAGGGTTTGCAGGGTTTAATGCATCATATCATGTATGTATGTGGTGCGGTGGTTAGCACTCACACAGCAAGAGAGTTCCTTCTGTGTGTTTGCACATTCTCCCCGTGTCTGCTTCCTCCCACAGTCCAAAAAATACATGCATGTTAGATTAATTGGCGACTCTAAATTGCCTGGAAGCGTAAATGCGCGCATCAATGTGTCTCCATGTGTCAGCCCTGTGATTAACTGCCGACCAGAGTTCCCCCCCGCGCCTCTCGCAGAATGTCATCTGGGAACGCCTCCAGCCACGGCGCAACCCTCTGGGGATAACGGATAATGGGATGGATAATGTTAAAGAGCAGAAGTCAATCTGTGATCAATATTGGACAAGCCAATTCAAATGACATTTAAGTGATCCGCATCAGTGTCCCTAAATTGGAGGAATAGTATTTGGAGTTGACCTTTCAGGTGGGTGAAGCAGCTTCAGAAACCAAGCTTCTACAGCTCTGAGGGTTCGGCTTCTGCATCTGGAATCACTCCGGTGAATACATCAAATCACAACATGTAGCGATGGCGTGTCTCCCCCGTCTGTTCATTGTCTGAGTAAACATCTCTTCTTTTACACAGCAGGTACACACACACACTTCAGACACACATTCAAAAAACATCACAGACACTCTCTCTTTTTTATATTTTGCCCTAAAATGGATGGTGAATAACATTGTCATACACCATGTTCTATCCAACACGGCAACAATTATATTGACAAATATGTAACAGCCAACTGTATTTCTGCTGCTTTCATTCATATGCAGTCTGACCTTGAACAAAGGCTGGACAAGAAGAAAAGCAAAACACTATCACAGAGCCAATGATGAGTGCTACCCTGAAACTAACACATGCTCTGTTTACGTCCGCCAGTGCCGACATTGTACTTGGCGGCACAAACATCTGTCGGGATGAAGGGAACCGTCGGTTAATCTGGCACTCGGTGAGAGATGTTGACGCCGGTGGCTTCGGGTGCCAGCCGCTGGGTCCCAAAACAAGGGATCGCTGAGCGCGGTGTGAAAGCCAGCAAAAGGGAGTGATTGTAGCGGCATATTAGCTGACCCCAGATGTGTACTGAACATCAAATCCTCTGCAGTAATTCCCCCCGCTGCTCCAAATACCGATCGAGGACTGCCGGTTGCCATGGCAACGGCACTCCTGTCCAATATGTAGCAAGCAGTGGGTCTGCCGTCCTTCCCTCTCTTCTTCCTTTCTCTTGCCGTCTCGTCCCCCTCGCTGTGTTGTCTCTTTGTGTGTCGCATGTGTAAATACCACAGCATGGATTTGCTGCAATGTTTGCTTTTTTTTTGTGCCCGTTGAACGATTGGCCTCATGCTGAGAGCCTGTATTTATGGACCGTGTCTTTAATGTAGTGTAAGTAGGGGGTGAGGGAGACACCAGTGAGTCCTGCTGGCTCTGATCCTGTTTGATGTGAGCCGACACGATGAAACGTCAGCGTTTGACTTTCAATCCGAATTTGCGAGACTAGATTCGTGAGTAATCGGGATATCTGCTCACAGTCCTTTACACCAATTAGGATCGGCTTTTATTCTGGGTAGCAATGTGGGTTCAGCTTCACTTACACTTTTGGTATAACATACTCACTGATGATTATTGAAAATGTTTATGGATCATTGACCAAATACGATCCGACTGCATTTACACACAGAATGTTTGTGGTTTTGCACTAATGATGATTTGTTCCACTATTTATATCTCTTAGGAAGATCCTCCTTCATATACATATATATATATATATATATATATATATATATATATATATATGTATATATATATATATATATATATATATATATATGTATATATATATATATATATATATATATATATATATATATATATATATATATTACATTATATTATGTATTTGTGTTGGTGCCTTCTCGAATCAATCCACCACACATCACTGCTCAGTCCCACATTCACCAGACTGCCCTTTTCCACTTGGCTGCTCATGTGCCAGACTGCGGTGCCCACTGGCAGAGCTCTGCCCTCTTCCAGTCCACTACCCCTCCTCAGCCTGACGCAGCCTTCACCAGGCATGCTGCTCTCACCTCGCCTGGCTGACAGTTCACTCTGTGATAAAGCTGCTCACAAGAAAAGGTCGGCTACAGCCAAATGGAAATGATAGAGGCACCCGTTAGTCTTTGTTGGTTGTCACAATAGCAAAATTGTGACTTCGGTACAACACCCTGCCTAAACATCTCGATACCGATACTGAAATGATGCCACGGCAATAATCTAAAAACGTCACGAAAAGCTGTGGAATAATAGATGACAGTACATGGAACTTTAAATCATTGTTTCTATTCATTAAAATGTAAAAATGTATAACTTAAAAAATGTACATGGTATACAGTAATCCTCTGTCCCCTTTACATGAGTTTCAGTGATTTATTTGATATTTAACTTCCTTGTTGCAACCAGATATGACATTAAACAGCGTTTAAAAATAATTTCTTCTTTTTGGTAAAACAGCTGCTGATACAGACACCCCAGCAGAGTATCGGTATATCGTACACTAGTTCGTTGTAAAAGTCTTGTACCTATCAGTCTGCTTCAGATGCATCATGATATAGAAACCATTTGAACAACAACCTGTTCTTGTTCATGATGTTGGTTTTAAGTTTTAGCTGATTTATGTCCAGGCCTGTTGCAATTTTCCCAGATTATACAGTATGACTGCATAAATCTTGTAATTAGCTGCTGTTTACAGATGCACAGTAACCGGAGACCGGTTCATTCACCTTTGCAGAGGAACGTCTTGGACTCGAGGGTGAAAGACTTCCAGCACGTGTTCCTTATCATGCTTAAATCTGAGTCAGAGCTGTTCTTGACAACAAATATTGATGGCGCGAAAAACGAAATGAAAATACTTTTAATATGTTTCATACAACATATTTTAAATAGGTGCACTCTTTGATTTCTAAGTCATTTTACACATGCTTTACGCCCTCACATGCATCGGGGGTGAAAAGCGGCTTCCACTTCCTGTGCATTGTTACCATGTGCAGACAATATCAGCCGGATGACTGTAATACTGAAGAAAAGGTCTGATGGTTAGGAGGCAATATCTAAAGTTAGGAGTGCCTTTTCCCCTGAAATCAATAACAACGGTAACATGAGCAATGCTTATATTTTTCATACTACATTTGATCGAACATCAGCCTTAGGTCATGCTTAAACACAACAGCACTGGACAGATGTTTCAAAAGCTCCTGCTTAGATCACCCGGGCCACTGGGAATATCTGGCCAAGAAAACAGAGCCATGTCTTAATCTGCTTTCACAGCTAAGCATATTTACCCAACAGGATTACAAGCATGACCATCACAGCGCACACGTGTCAGCGGAGAAGATCAAATCAATGTTTGGCAAACGCATAAGCCGCTTATACGTTCACAAGAGGGAAGCACAAACCAAATCATTTTGAGGTGTGAGGACTAGTGTCCGAGTCGGACGAACGCACTTTCAGAGATTTTAACAGCTCACTAATTAGCGCGGCTTATTGTTCTTTCATTAATTAACTTTGCGTTTGTTCAGGGGTGATAAACACAGCCTGAAGAAGGGCGCTGGTAGGTCTGAGGCATGAAATCTACGGTACTGTAACTGTACAGTGGGGCACAAAATAATGATGCGAGTACTAATTGCAACATGCAATAATTTTGAGCAGCAGCTGAGGGCACAAAATTAGGAGGCGGTAAGGAAAAGATAATGAACCTTAGGACTGACAAAAACACTTTTCTTTTGGTGGATAAATACCATCTTTACTAATGAAAATAAAAAAGCATTATCTGATATAAAGTTGCAACCTCAAATTAAAGAAATGTGCCCATTTTAATCTTCCACTTTAAAAGCTTGACATTCCTCCACTAGCTCTACACAGACACAACCACTAAATATCAGACTTGCTCTCAGAGGGCGACGTTGGAGCCGGGATCCTACTCACAGGATGAGAGTAGGATAGTTTGTGTACTGCTGCTCGATGACTGAGCCAGATACCTCAGTGGTGAGATGAATCACTCTGTAATTCTCCCACATCGCAGTCGTTGCCAAAGTCAGAGGCAGAAGGAACTCCACTGAATCGGGCTCTAACGAAATCTTCAGGAGCATCATGAAGTCATTTTCTTCTTTTGACCGGTTTAAATATCGAGGGAACAACGCTTATTAAATTCATCTTGTACAAGCGCCACTCTGCTCAGTCCCACTCGGAGCACGCAGAAAGCTTCCTCTGCAAAAGAAAGAGAAATAAACAAACTATTTAAAATGGTTTCCTTGACTACACGTCATCCTAGGCACATCCATTTATAGCACACTGTGACGTGGACGCTGGTTTCCTTCTCTCAATAATGGGTGAGAGAAGCAGAGAGGGAGAGAATGTGAACACCTCGCTACAGGGAAGTCTTTTTTCATTGTATTGTCCTCTGCCAAAGTCTCTCACAGGAACGAGGAAGTAAAATGTTCCCCCGCTATTGGGATTCAACTGTCCGATCCGTAACACGGGGCTGTGTCGGAGATTAGGACTGACAAGACCTTTAGCCGTGAAGAAGAGAGAGGGTTTGTGTTGAGCTCGCTGAGGCGTCGTGGGTGCAAAGCCATCAATGGCGACACAGCTCGAGTGGCAGAAACCCACGGTACAGATTCTGTGTTGACCTGTCTCGGGGACACCTGGTGCGAGGAAGAGCGAGTGGCTTTCCTTTCAGCGCGGCAGGGAAAGAGATAAACACACTCACCTCACACATCTGACTCAATAGAAAGCAGATTGGGGGGTTCAATTGCTTCTGATTCAATTCAATTCAATTAGAGGTGTACACGAAGAGCCGGGACAATTGCACTCGGACAATCTGAGCCTGATGCCGAAGGACAAGCCTCTGCGCACTTCAACGCCTCGTCATTACTTTCCCACTTGAAGAGAGAGAAAGAAGAAAGAAAGAAGAAGCAATTTTCCACTGATACACACCTACACAGACGGTGAATAGTTGCACTATAAAGAGAGATTGCGGGATATGGAGAGGCAGGGGAGAGAGGTAATAAAATGAGAGCGGTGAAGGGAACAGTTAAAGCTGAAATAATGGCTTTATTAGATGTTTACACAGCAAGTGAGGCCGACGAAATACCATAAACGAGTAGCAATGAACATAAAATGCAACAGTCGTAGCTTCCTGAAGGATGCGTTCGGTGCTCTAACATGCATCGGTGTGCGTTTTTCTGCCGAGACGTCTTGTGTCATAAGAGCAGGTTAACAAGAGAGGCTTTGTTTTGTACAATTCTAGACCGATGGGCCCTCAAACACCATTAAGGACCCAATGGGATATTTGCAGGCAGCTATACGCGACATTGCCTATCCATTACATCAGCTTCCTTCTCTGGAGACAAGATCAATTTCAATTAAAACCCAACCCCTGCCAAGACAGGCCCCCACTTCCGGGCTGAGAGACGGGCGGAGATAGCGAACGACTGCTTCAACATAAGCTGCTAACGAGCACGCGGGTATTCATTTGACCGAGAAGTTAGAAGCAGATGAGCACTTGGACCTGCTCCACGGCGGAACAGCTTCCACGATTCAGTGATCAAAGCTTACATAATCCATTTCCTCATGGCTGACCTTTTGAGGTCTGTCTTGAATTCTGTCGTCTTTTTTTTTTTAATCACGTCATTTTTCATTGGTTTCGACTCAAGTCAGTAAACGCACACACCATCCATAGAGGTAACAAGAAGAGCAAGAGAGGGGGGCTTTTACTTTCTGACTTGATCTGATTTTTAGAAGAAACGTGAGCACTAGGAAGGAACAGACAAAAGACAAGCGTATGACGTGTGTGTTTGACATGCGATGGACACAGTGGGCTACACACTCTCATTTGTTGACTTTGAACTTCCAAAGTAATTTTTTCTTGATCATTTTCAAGCATGTAAAGTCAAAAAGATTCCTCGAAAAACTCGAGTAACACTGCTTCTTAACTTGGGCCAAACTTTTTCCGGGTTTGAGGACAAACTATAACTGTGAGCCTCTTTAATGTATCCTCCTTGGCGACTGGCTGAAAGATAACCAAGTGTAACCCAGAAGACAGAATTATCAATTTCAATTTCGGAATCTGAACTTCTACCCAAAACTACTTATCGACTGGGCTTTTAATCACAGTAATTGCATCACTCCAAAATGAATTGTACTGTTATTATTTTGAATTGTGGACCATTGTAGTGTACAATTACCTGAGAGGGAGTGATACATGCCCCGCATAATTTCTAAGACTGCATGCACACACAAGAGACAACATTATCCAACCCTCCGAAAAAACTCTTAAAAACACAGCTATACTCTGCAACCTTGGATTGCAGTTCCACCAGAAAACATGAGTGGTCATATTTTACTTTGAGAATTTTAAACTTCAACAAGACGGCACGTCTGAATAATTCACGAGAACAAACAGGACAACAACACTTAGTGTACAGCAGCACAATCCTACTGTGTCGTCTACAATAGTGACCAACAACTCTTCGTTGTTAGTCTCCACTTGGCTCGTTGAGCTTTTCAGTCAGCACACATAACGTGTCACATATGTCAGCTGGCATGAGAGGGTAACCCGTGCAAACTGTGACGGGCCATTATACGGTCTTCGGGGAAGACAAGCCCTGACCTATCGTGGTCGTGGGTGGCCATGTTGTCATGCTCCTCATGTCAAGTGCACAGGAATCCCCCCAATCTCCTCCCACACACACACACACACACGTGAGCAGATACAGACACACATACAGTACACTTGCTGCACGCACAGGCACGCACACACGGATACGACAAACTATTGTTCACTGATGCAAATGCACACACACACACACAGACAACCAACCCCCCAATCATGCAATCCCTTTCATTAATAAACTATGCCTGTGCCTGGAGAGGAGTGCGAGCATGAAAGACAAAAGCATTACATAACGCATGCATGGAATTCTAAATCACAGGCTCAGCTTTGGGGTTTTTTTACAAGTGGGAGTGTTATCCTGAAATAGCTCGGATTATAACGAGGGATGCTTCACAGGGTTTGCCTCATCCAGTCCTGCATGCCTGTGTGGCAGAGACGGGCAAATGTGCCGCTAACCGCCTTAAGAACGTGACAAATAAACGGATTCTCGATCAGAATAAACATCATGAGCCTGTTTCTTGTCTGTTCTTAAAGGTACGGCGTGCAGCATTTACAGGGGATCTATTGGCAGAAATAGAATATTATTGATAGAATATATTGTTTTCTTTGGTGTGTATTAACCTGAAATTAGGATTCGTTGTGTTTTCGTTGCACACGAGGCGGATCGTCTTCGCGGAGCCAGCCGCCATTTTTCTACAGTAGCCCAGAACAGACAAACCAAACAATAGGACCCTTTGCATTTCCGCGTCGTTGTTCCTCCACACGCTTGGCAGTCGGGAGAAGTTTCAGTTGGTTTCAATATGCAGCCTCACCACTAGATGTCGCCAAATTGTACACACTGACCCTTTATAGGACAGGGCTGGATATGTTATATGTATATATAGATGCTTGCGAAGCCAAAGCTTAATATAACTTATTCCTCTGTGCAATAGACCTCCATTATATCAGTGAGCTACACTGCTGCACCGTCTGACATGTCCGTTGATTATGATGAATGAACACAACCACTGTAGTTTATTCTGAACTGATCCCAAATACACTGTCCTGCTGCTGTAAATAATCCCCAGAGCACCAAATGTGGATTAATCCACGGCTGGAAATAATCCTCAACAAATACACTATTTATTCCTGTTTGACTTTGACGGTTTACTGAATTTACATTTCCTCCTGTGTGGTTTTGTGTGGACTTTAAAAAACGAATCAATACAGGAAATGCTTACACCGAAATTCAGTGCATGAGTGTAGTCAATGATACAGTACTTAATAATC
Source organism: Melanostigma gelatinosum (assembly GCF_949748355.1). Taxonomy (NCBI): domain Eukaryota; kingdom Metazoa; phylum Chordata; class Actinopteri; order Perciformes; family Zoarcidae; genus Melanostigma; species Melanostigma gelatinosum. Next base: position 21,238,915 of record NC_136636.1, on the reverse strand, counting down.
ACTACGATACAACATTATGTGTCTGTAATATATTATACATTCACTGCTTGTCTTGATCAGTAGATTTGCACACCGCACTTTCAAATCCTGGTTGTAAGTTTATTTTGTTGTGGAACAAGTGCTTCAGTGACACAAACTTGGTGGAAAACAGTTAAATGTTGTTATTTATTTATCATAAACCACATTACTTTGTAGACATCAGTAGATTATATTCTCACCTTTAAACTATTTGGTTTTTTTTTGGAAAACTCACATCAACATGATGTGCAAGGAAAAACTATCTTTCTCTGTTTTGACCTTCCAAATGGTAGAAAAAAATACTCTAGATGTTTTCTTTACAGTGAAAACGTTTTTGAACTGATATAATGACACAACTCTTTGTATTTCAAAGACACTCTCCAGAAGTACGGATGAGTAAACATGAAAAAGATTCACTCGAAACTTCTAAACGTACAAATAAGTAACACAAGCACATGTTGGCCATCTTTCTTTGCAGGTAACATTACTGAACAAAACAAATTTCTTAAAAACAACAAATCCTCTTAATAAGCCCAAGAAGGTATTACATAATCTTGAGTTGGTATAAAAAAGAATTGAGAGGAAAAGTAGGTTGACTTTTGTGGTATTTGTTTGTTTTATGTGTGTAGAAGGGATTGTAATGTAGTTGTCATATGTTAAAATACACGTATTAACTACAGAGCATCTAGCAACAGGGTAACAACAGCCGAGACGCCGAATTGGGCTAGGGACTTTTAGTGTGGGGGGGGGGGGGGGGGGGGGCGGTATGTATCTTGCCATGATGACACACACACAGACTCCCAAGGTGAAAACGATACCAGAGTTGCCGTCACGGTTGGTAAAGAAAAGACACATGAAGACCTGTTGCAGCATCATCTGAAGGTTTTTCACAGATTTCCTTAGTAGATGCCTGAGACATATGAAATAACACAGAGGCACTGAAAGACGTGAGATCATTATACTGGGAGCGTGATACTGAAATCCTTTTGTTATTTTGTTGGTATATCCAGCTGAGTATACATGATACTGGAGAAGAATCCCTCATCAAATGTATGTTCAATCAGTGCTGGCAGATGGGGAACGACAGAGAGCTGGATTGATGCTTTGAGTGCCCCACGCCTGGTAGTCTATTCAGGTGTGATAGATGACACAAACAGAGAATCTTACAAAGTCTTTGTCCGCTCAAGATCCAAGAAGTGTCTTTATCCCGCCAGAGCAGAGCAATCCATGATATGAAAAACTGAAGAGATGGTTGCCTTGCAACTGTTTGAGAAGCACGGGGCTTCTGAAGGCTGTGGTGTGTGCATATAGAAATCTGCAAGTCTTCCTAGCAAGAATGAGGGCAAAGGATTGGGTTTGTGGCTTTTATTTCAAATCTTGCGCAGCTTTTTGATATGGAAATGGTTGAGGTTACTGTTCCGCTCATTCTCCAGGCTTTGTCTCTCGCTCTCGATAAGCCTTGAGAGAGAGTACGAAAGTGACAGAGATGGGAAATTGGGGCTAAAACAAGAGAATAGAAAGTAGAAAGTGTGTGTGAGTGTGTGAGGAAGAGAGAGTGAGGGAGAGAGAGTGAGAAAGAGAGAGAGACCTCGTTTGCCAAGGCTGTTGTGTCTCCAATGTGGTGGTGGAGGCACTGCAATGCACCAAAACCAAGGGGAGAGAGGGTGTAAGAGTGAGGGGGTGGGTAGAGACAGAGAGAGAAGGAAAGATAGACAGGAAAGGAAAGAGAGGGAGTCAAAAATACAGAGAGGGGGGTAACAGCAAAAGGCAAAAAGAGACTTTGTCAAGAGGGAGAAAGAGAACAAGAAAGATGGCAGAGAGGCGGATGGGAGAGGCGTGTGTGTGTGTGTGTGTGTGTGTGTGTGTGTGTGTGTGTGTGTGTGTGTGTGTGTGTGTGTGTGTGTGTGTGTGTGTGTGTGTGTGTGTGTGTGTGTGTGTGTGTGTGTGTGTGTGTGTGTGTGTGGCACAACAAAACCTACTTGACATCTAGCTTCAGCTCGCGCTGCTCACAGTTGGGGGGGAGGGGAAGGTGGTAATGGCTAAAATCCAAGATGTCAGTTTTTCACTTTCACCTTTTCCTCTTTTTTAATTTTTATTCACAAAGACAATCCTGATCCCTGCCGCTGTGAGCAACACACATCTGCACGCTTCTTTGACTGCACTCACAAAATGCGGGCAGAGCAGTCCTACCAATCATCCTCTCTCCACACACCATTAACAAAGCAAGCCAACCAAACACCCATTCACACACTGGTGATTTTTGCCATCCATTCAGTGAGCCAGACAGGCAAAGTGGCCCCGAGCTCAATGAACATACCACGAGCAGAAAGAAAAAGAGGGAGGGAGGGGGTGAGAGAGCGCGAACGAGAGAGGTGCGGGCTAGAAAAGACAGAGTATGTGGATGCAGGTGAAATGAAATTCGTAGCTAAAAGTGATTGAGGGTGGGCGTTAAACACACATCAAGTGGACAAATGATAAAGATATGCGACGCATGCACCAGGCAGAGCTGTCTGCGGCTTACCTGGCCGACAACAAGCACATGGTGTGGAAACAAATGACTGCGGAGACAGAGGATCATAATGTGCATTCTTCAAATACTCCACGTTTAAAGCAACTCTGAAAGCACTCAGCTTTTTGGCAGGCAGATGAGGGGAAGGTCACAGTGACATGAAAAGGGAAGGTGAGAAAGAGAGCAAGCGACAGGGAGGGAAAGAAAGGGAAAGGTTTAATGGGCTGGCATGACTCAATCCACTCTGATTCCCAAAGAGGATCGAGTCTAAATAAACTTGGTGCACTGGAGACTACTGGAGACATATATATATATATATATATATATATATATATATATATATATATATATATATATATATATATATACACGTATATATATATATATATATACACACGTATATACATATATACATACATACATACATACATGTATGTATGTATATATGTATATATATATATATATGTGTATATGTGTATATATATATATATATATATATACATATACATATATATATAGATATATGAATACCAGTGTATTCTACTGGACTTAAAGTAAACAATGTATGCAATGTTACATAGACTAGAATAGAATGAATAGAATTCATACTATCTTGATAGGGGGGAAATCCCTGTATATAGGGAGCAGTGGGCTGCCAATGACAGGCACCCGGGGAGCCGGGGGTTCAGTGTATTGAACACAATTGCTTGCGTGACACGTCCCAGTCGGGGATCGAACCGTTGACCTTCCGGTTCCCAGACAACCTCTTAAGTGCGCCACGGTCGCCCCCCATATGTGTGCAATCCCACATTTTGTAACCATTATTATCATCATCATTGTATCTGTAACAACATGCATGCTAATGCTATTTTTTTGTATTCCGTGAAGCCTAATTTGAATAAAATGAACACATGAATAAATAAAAGCCCACTATGACAAACACAAAATAATAATGTCTTGCTTAAGTAGATTACTGAAATCAAACTCAGAGCTTAAAGTGATTAAAGTAATTGGAGACGCAGCAGAAGACGTATGAAGCTCATTCGTGTTTTGCAACCACAGTGTGCAATACCCCTACTTCTTTAATATGAAAATGTTCAATAATTATTAAAGTTGTGCACGGCAGCAAACATCAGATTCTGATGTTGAGTGGAGTCAAATGTGTCTGCATCAACCTACTGCAAATAAAGAAATATATTCTATACTGCAGTGGACTATTAGACACGAAACTATTTAACATTTTCATTTAGAGGTGTTTTTGATACCATCGTTAAAACAAAAGGACTTCCCGTACTGCGGAACCCACGATGAATCAACATCGTAGTCAAACATAACAGTGTTGGGCCAACAACGCCAAAACGTGCCAGTTCAAGTGTAGGTAAGGCAACACAAGCCAGATGTACACCATTGGATCAAATAGGATTGGCCTTGTACATTTAGCTTGAAATCGTTTATTCCTACGTCAGACTTTTACAAAACAATAGCGATATGATCGTCATCGTGATACAATTTGACTGAAGGTGAATAAATGTTCATACTGAATTATTGTCCAACCCAACTATAGAAGGAAGAATAACTGCATTATGTTTATGTTATATTAAACCATGATATAAAAAATACAGAGTGAAATGATGAAAGTATCAGCCGTACTGTCTACTTTTGCTGCTGTAACTGTACTTTCCTTGCCTATAAGAGGCGCATGTTAACATGACCAGAACTGCAGGTCTGAATCTGAACATAGGGAGCAGGCGTCTGTACTGACAAACTCCCAATGTCAAGTACTTTCCAAATACTATCAACAAATACAACCTGTAACTCGTTAATCTATCTGGAGTACCAGACTAGGTATTGGTGTGTGGTCATAAAGGCATGCAACTGATTTTTAAAAGATATTAATTGCTATGATCTCCTTTTCTGTACATAATCAACGTATGTACTCTAAGACAATTACAAGTAATCGGAAATCCTCTTGAGCCGGATCTGCTCTGCAGTCACCCTCTTGACATTGCGCCACAGCAGTGGCATCCATGGTAATGGTGATGGAGAGTGTAACCCCAACTGAGCGCGACGAGCTGACAGAACCTGTGGACTGTGGAGAGACCTGGGCGGCGGAACGAGTCCAGTGAGGCACACACACACACACACACACACACACACACACACACACACGGGCCGAGGCCCATCTGTCTGTCATATCATATGATCTTCCTTTGTAGTTTGTATTTTCAAAAGCAAATCTATGCTCCCACCTCAGCCCCAAATTGTTTCCCAGCCAGAGTGAGAGAGCAAGCGAGCGAGAGAGAGAGAGCAGTGGTCCTGGGGGACAGGAAGGCCTGCTGTAATTCCTGAATACCAGCCCAGGCCCATGGGGATCCATGACCTGCATCTCTGGACCTCTGCTCTCTGCCTCCATCGCCTCAGTAGATGGAGCATGTTCTGCTCTCAAAAACAAACCGAAATAACACACACACACACACACACACACACACACACACACACACACACACACACACACACACACACACACATATACATCTCTTACATTTAGGTTTCATTTAGTATCTCGCTAAATATAGCTGATATAAGCAGATTTTTTGGTGTGAAATATTACGACAAACTTTGCTGCACAACAGTGTTTAGTTCAGCTGTTAAATGTGAGCAGAATAGTCCTGAGGGACTTCACTGCCCACCGGTCCGGACGGTGTTGAGCTGAGTAAAGGCGGATCCCACGGCACGAATGAATAAATTGAGAATGATGAAACTAACTGCAACGCCGTGATATGCCGACTGTGACACATGCAAAAACCAAAACGTACAATACAGACAAGTCACTGAGAGGCGATGGGAAAAGGAGGAGGGTTTATTTCATTTTAGTTACCAATTTCCCAGAATCCAAGTTTGTTTTGACTAAGACTAAAAACACAGCAAATATTCACATTTTATTTGCTGGAGCTGGCGACATTTTTGCCATTTTTGCTTATGAAACTTGTCGACTGACTAATCAATTAAAGCGACTAATTGGTTCAGCTCTAGATATAATGCTAAACATGCAATACGCAGGCCACAGTTACTCTGTAAAACAATGCCAGGAAACACCCGCACCCCTTTTATTGTCGGAATGAAACAGAGAATACACACGAAATGCACCTTGAGAACATTTCTGTAAAAGACCTGTGAAGGCATTCACGGCCGTTTCTCACAGGATGCTGTAAAGCAACAGAGACTGTTGTGTAATTCGCTGGGTTCCTGATCCCCTTTCTTGTATCAGGTCTTTCTACCCCACGATTCTGACTGAAGGGAATAGAGCGAGCTGCTGGCCGTGTTGATTAGGACGCGACTGCCCCCTGTTGTCTCAGCGGAGAAACACACTCGTCTGGGTCACTGCAGAGCAATTCATTCGTCACATTCAGCCTTCCAATTCACATGTACTTCAACACATTCTGCACGCTCAAGAAGCAGCTGTTAAAACTACATATGTCTGTTGTATATTATCATATCATATGTAAAAAGGATGTCTCAAGCGCTCTACAGAACCCACACACACATACACACACATTAGTCAAAACATTAAGCTGGCTGCCCTCTGCTGTCTGGTCAATGTGACCACACCTCCCTGTGCCGTGCCGAAGAAGCCTCTAATCACTGGATTCAATTGAAACAGATAATTAGACAGGGACTGGACATACATAGGTAATGTGTATGAGTTGTATTGATCCACACTTTATTGCTGGTCCCCTCTTTGGCAGAGAGAAACAAATGAATAACAGGGTGAATGATGGCAGAGAAGCCGTGGTATTTAATGGCTCGCTAGATTACAAATCAATGGCTCTTCTGAGGGAGAACATTTTAAGCCAATAAATGGCATTACAGCAGCAGGAGGACCGATGAGCAAAAAGACAAATAAAGGTATAAGTGGATGGTTCAAGAGGTTTTCTGGATCCAGAGAAAAGCATGTAATTTAAACAGTTCAGATTTACAGGTGTATTTTTCTGGCATTTAAATCATCTTTTAAAAATGTAGAGCTTTAATTTTATATCTTTTATATCTTATTTTCTGCCCTCTCATTTTCATTGTGCATTGCATTGTCGTGTCACAAAGTGCAGCATATACACACATACCTAGGAACATTCATACGCAGTGTTATATTGGGACGCAGGTGTTAGTCAACAACAGGATACAAGCGAAAATGAGAAACCAGGTGCTCTGAAAACAAGCCAATTGCCTCCAAATCCCCCTCTGCCTATCAGCCCAGCTTTGATAATGTGGTTGGGAAGGATGCAAGACAAGAGCGTGGCACTATGAATCTCAAGCAGGGCCATGCTGAGCACGAAGAGCACCTTAAAGTCTCCAAGGTAAAGCAATCTTCTTCATTTAAATCCCATTCAACGGCTATGAACCCCGAGGTTTTGACAGATTGCCTTTTACCATTAGGTACCATTAGGTCTACTCTTTTGCACACGGGAGGTATACGCTTGTTCCTCTATGTGCACAAAACAACAGGAGGCAGACTAAATATCATAACACTTTCATCGTAAAGGACTTTGCACTAACAATCACTGCAGACACGGTTACAAAAGGTGGCTCATATTAGACTGAATGTCAAACCAATTAGCATTAATTGTCATTTGGAAACGAAAAGCTTTTTGATGTGTGTATTTTCAAAGCTACAGCTAACAAGAGTCCAAATAACCAGGACCTATCACAGGTGTGTTATGTGTGTGTGTGTGTGTGTGTGTAGGGGGGGTTGCCAAACAAACTGTACCGACAAACTGGTAAACTGGTCTCGAGTTAACACTAATAAACAAGGATCTTGTAGCAGGGTTTGTCACTTCCGTTTCCATGGGATGTTGACATTATCTTTGCAGCCCCCATACATTTCAAAAGACGAGAAGAATTTTGCTTTTATCCAAACAAAACCTCCCGTCTCAAACCTAATCTCTTTTCTGTGTGAACAGATGGCCAACAACAACAAATGCAATGTTTTAGTACCACATTTCTCCCTTCATGACAAGAAAAGCTGTGATTACACGAGGCTTTCCGGGTGTTGATAAATAATCCATAAAAATCCTAATCAGGTGTCCACACTCTTCCCAGCAGTGACTATAAACAGCCACCCCACTATATTAATCCTACAATAGGAGTCATCCACAACGGCCCTTTGTGACTCAATATCTGTGTTCACCGTCCGACCGCACCTCTATATCAAAGAGGTTCTCCATTATTTACACGGCCTTCATTACAGCACGGGGGCAGAAATGCCTGAATAAACACACAAACAATCCTCCGTCTGGCCGGCCGACAGCCCATTATCATGGGAGCACAATCGCTGGCAGCCGCTGCTGGATACGGATTTCAGCCGACTTACTGATAACAACAATATGCGGAGAATAGTCCCTCACAAATACCGCGTTTAATCCGGATTTATTAATATGAGCTAAAAAGTAAGACATGGATATTTAGGACCGCTTTTTTTATTTAAAGATCTGCATCTTGAGTAGGACCCAGTGGGCTTAATTGAACTAGGAAGCCATATTGGGACGAGAACATTGTTTGCAAGTGCGACATAGAACGTCAGTGTTTGGTTTTGTTGACAGTAGAAAAATAAATGACAGAAGATCGCCAGCTTTAGCCTTTAATAACGGTCCGCTCTGGGTAATACATTGTTTAAATTAGAGTGAAAGGATGGGCACTGGGAATCGCACACTCCTGTTAATGCTCTAGTCTAAATCCGTGTGTTACTACACACACACACACACACACACACACACATTTAGAAGCTGTTGGAGCAGTCGCAGCTTGACTGAAAACCGCGGGAGTCGAGGCATGCAAGGAGTGCATCAGTAATAGATGGAGTTATAAAAAAAAAAGAGAGACTACCTTAATTCACCTAAAAGAGTTCAGACATTTGGAGGTGTGCTCACTCATGTATTTAATACAGTAGTTACAGCGAGAATCCAAAGGGTCTGAGCAGCATAAACTCTTATCTTAAAGCTGCTCGAATCAATATTTTTGTATTAAAAATGGATTTAAAACACTGTGTTTAATGTGTGACCCACATATCAGTGTCAGGTGACTCTGCTTTACAGAACCTTTTTACCATCTTTCAGCTAATTGCGTTGGTTTTCCAGCACACAACTGTGATCAGCTTTGTTTGAGTTAGCTCCTGAACACAGCTGAGCTTTTAGCAGCTGAACCGCCTGCTATTTCCCTCAGGAGATGATGGAGAACAGAGCTAGAGGTAAATCAAACCAGGTGGATACACAACTCATAATGAATGTGTGCTTACACTCACCATATTAACTGTAGAAACGTGATAATATGCGATATGTCAACGCACACAGTCTCTGTCAGACACATATCATGACAAGGTTGGGTTTACAGCTCGCTGTGCTCAATCAAAGTGGTAAAAGAAAAAAAGCCAACGACTGCAGGTTTAAATGATAAATATGTTTGGGAAAATAGGGTTTCTGAATGACATGGAATTTGCAAAGCCTCACTATTTTGCCAACTGCCACACCCAGCCCCTTGTGAACCCAATATGAAGCCCGTCCCACTGAGCCCGACCGATCTAACCCAGATGTATCCCGCTACACCACCGCAAGGTCAAGGGCAGATAGGCCACATGGCAGCCAGACGAGGATCTTCCTCCTCGCTGCTGTCAGTCACCATCAACCACATTGGCTGGCTGAGCGCACACCTCCCTCTGGATCAATAGAAACAGGATCACGGGTCCAGGCCGAGGGGGAAGGATTTAGAGATTGCTCTGGTACCGCCAGTCAAGATAAGAACAGGACTGAATGGGGGGGGGGCATTGGAAGACACTGTAATTATCACACAGCAGTATAAAGCGCCAACATCGGCATAATTACAGAGATATTCAGACTTTAACATGTTCGCAGTCTTATTCCACACACCGCTGCAAGTATGAATTATGTTTACACCAGCCCTCGGTGTCAGCTGAACTAACTCACACACACACAGCATGGGTTTGATTCCACCGATACGGCTATATCCATCATTCGACACTAGAACGGTAAAGAGAAGTCAATTAATCGCTTGTCAATCGACAAATAAATAAGATTTTGATAAAAAGATCAATCGTTTGAGTAATTTTAGATTAAATGCCAAATATTCTCTGGTTTCAGTTTCTCAAATGTCAAGATGTTTGCGTCTCTTTGTCTTTTTATGACTGGATGTATTTGCATTTCATCACATAAAATGAGTTATTTTAATATGTCACCTTTAGTTCTGGGATAGTGTGAACATTTTACGAACAAAACAATTCGTAAAGAAAGTAACAGCAGATGAAAATGACTGTTATACTCTATATCTTCATCTATATAGTTCATCTTTTTGTTCTATTTCAAAAAGCAGGAGAGAAAATACCGCAGCACACGCAGCAGGAGATTGATGTCATGATGGCACTCTCTTGATCTGAAGCGTTTCCTCTTTTGACCAGTGTGACACAACTCTGCTGAAACTCTGTCACTATGGCAACCGGCAAAGTGGATGCAGAGACGGCGGTCTCCACAAGGCTGCAGCTCAGCAGGAACACACAGCATACTGTACACGGGGGGGGAAGTCCTTCAGCAGAGTGTTCCCCGTCTCTCAAGGGGCACATGAGGAGATGGTGAGGTCTGCTCCTACAGCCATCGTTTACGTCCAGAGGAATGATTGATGCACTTTCAAGTGCATCAATCAAGTGGAGAAATGCTGAGGAGGCGTATGTTAATTCACCTACAAGGCATGTTTTGAACCGGCAAGGCTTTCTGTAGCAATGAAGGGGAGTGCTGGACTGGTAATTAAAAGCTTTCATTCATAGTAGGAAGGAAATCTCTCAGCACTGCTTAACGTTGGTGCAGCAGGAAGGACAAGACAAGGGGAGGACATCTCATATATCCAGTGAGAGGGGCAAGTGTATACCATGAAGCTATAACGGTAGTCATATCAATCCAGAAAAGACCTGTTCTGATCAAATATGGAACTGTTTGCCTTCAGAGCAAAGCACAGAAACTAAGGAGCAGCCAATCTAGAGCTGCAATAAGTATTTATGGGAATCTAAGGAGCCGGACCAATTCATCTGAAATGTCATGAATGTGGCAGCCTTCATAAGTTAAAACTGTACAAATGCATTGATTCAGTTGCAGCTAAATCTTGCACTTTTTCTACTGCTAATCATTGGTAATGGTAATGGCTTCCATTTGTTTTGGCCTGATGGGAATTTCTGCCATTCTACCATTTGTTCTGCACTGCTGCATTCAATTCAGCGAATGACTGACAGGCCGGTGATTAATTCACTCTGGTGAGTTGGCCACAGGATGGCACAACAATGGCTCTGGTTCCCAGTGGACGGGGCTGGGATTACTAATTTAACTGTAGAGATGAAGGCTGTGTTTTTATTCTCCCTTCGAATCAAATGCATTCTTATGGTGAGCACAGGAATAGTCCTGTGTGCACCAACCCGGGACACAGGTCAGACAGATAACACACTCTGCAAGCCATCCCCTGTTCAATCGAGTAGTCTTCCTGCCCACACGCAGTGGTTGCAAGTGGCATGTGAAAGCATGCGGAGAGGGTGAAATCATGACTGCTTCAATTTAGGAAAGTATACATGTATCCTATGAATCAGGTGGCGAAATGAAGAGCGTTATGGGCTACTGTCTGACTACTGAGGGGTAAGGAAAATAACTGATGCCCTTCGAAGTGACCACTGATGATGTGTGCAGTAAAAATCTTAAACAATTAACATAACATTTGAAATCACATCAAAACAAACCCTCGTTTTGTTTATAGACACCAAACAGTAACAATGCAAATATTGTATGGGGGGGAGGCAAAACGTGCGCCTCTGTTGTTGGCCAGACAGTGCCCTTTGTGAACATTACAGATTCAAGTCACACACACACACACACACACACACACACACACACACACACACACACACACACACACACACACACACACACACACACACACACACACACACATCTGTACACAGACAATGTGGTGTCACCCATCAGGAGTCAGGCATCATGACTGCTAGCATGCGGCGTATAGCTAACAAACGGCGTTGGGCTGAATGAAGACGGCTTGAGTGTCTCCCTACCTTTCAGCACCACCACCACCTCGGTACCGGCTGCATCCTCCCCCTCCGCTCCGCCGCTGCTGGTCGGGGGCTCGTCTCCCTCAAACAGCTGGTTCACCTCCCCCTGGATGTCTGAGGGGCGTCGGGCGCCGTCGCTCTTGCAGACGGTGAATCTCTGGCTCATGGTTGTCGCCGGTGAGACCAGCGACGGGTCCTCTTGCCACGGTGACTGGGTGATGGACAAAGGCAGCAGGGAAACGCGCGCTCTTCTCTCGTTGCTGCAGGTCCACCTTCACCGTCTGATAAGTTTTCCTCAGACTGCACGGAGCGAACAGCCGCTCTTTTTTTCGGGTAATTAACGTTAGATGTGTGATACCGACTGGACCGTCTCATCAACCGGTGGCTGGTGCTGCCGCTGCTCCTGGGTCCTAGAGCCGACGGGATTGTGGCGCGGCTTTGAGGAAAACACACAAAAATCACACTTTGTTATACTTAACAGCTTTAGTTACTTCAATACATAATATAAATCAACGAATGAATTATGATGTGTTATTATGGGTTAAGCTACACCGTAGCATATACAATATTCAAAATAAAGCTCCACAGTTACCCGCACAACAACTCATAGCTGCACTGAAAGATAAAATAAAAAAAACTAGTATAAATCAAATAAAAAATAGATTATATATAAGATGAAATAATTAATAGTTCTCTATTTCTGTCTTGACATATAATAATGTCAATATATACAGTAATAATGACTTATTACTGTATAATAACAGTAATAAGGATAATATCTATATTGACAATAATAATATTTATTGCTTTTATCATCATTAATATAGTTGTGTTATGTGTTCAAACTAACAGAGGCAGAGCTGCACTATGTTTGCTACAAATGTTTAAAGGTGGACCCTCTTGTGTGTTGGGGGATTCCCCCGGTATCCCCTATGGCCAGCCCGCCCCTGGATGTAGCTACATAATGCAACAATAATAATAACCTAGTAATATGATTGAAATAGCCACTCTGACTCTACATACTTCTGCATAATTATTTTTGCCAGTAGGCTACTTTTGTACTTTGTCCTTTTTGCTCAGTAAAACATCTGAATACATCTTCCACCTCTGACAACCAGACAGGACCCTCCCACCCCATAATCTGAGAGCACTATTCTTATGTTGTGTCAGCTGTTTTATGCTAATTTAATGAAACATTAGTCGGCCCAATGGCTGATTTTGGCCCAGTGCCACCAGGTTAATCAAGTCATAGTTTCAGTGGTTTGCATCAAAGGTAGTGTGGTGTTAAGCTTTGAACATGAAGGAGTTGGCCGATCACTGAAAATGAACAATCTGACTTGATTTATTTAATTTCAGTTTGATTCATTTATTCTATTTGAATTGCTGGAAAAATCTGAGCTGAGGGAGTGTTGCTCTTTCACATTCCCCATCCAAACAAGGCTCTTCCAAACAGACACTTTGATTTGTCAGAAAAGGAAAAGTTCATGACCATTAACAATGACTCTGCTCTATCCAAGTGTCCCAGTAAACCACGACAGTGAGCCGGCAGCATTCACAACAGCTGGACCCAAAAACCCTAAATTGGTCATTGATTATTGTTTTTCTTACTGTGGCATGTACAAATGTCCTCCTGATGGTAAAGCCTAATTTAGTTTGGTCCAGAATCAAACCAGCTCCCGTCACAAGCAAGCATCTCATCGGGAAACATGACGTGATATGTCTGAAGCATAACAGTTTTTGAATAGTTATCATTCAGCCAGATTTAGTTTTGTCTTTCTTACAGTGATGCAAGATTAGACAGTAGATTCAGACAATGAAACAGATTGTTCTTATTTCTTTCAACCGTGTACAGATTTGGTGAGGAAAGGGTTCAACTCTGTAACATTATTTTATTGTGGATGAACATCAAATATAAGACCATGGGGTAGGGCGTACCCTGATTTAAATTCATTGTATAGCTGTTTAGCTAAACATAATGTCATCCAATATCACAGATCTGCAATAACTCTTTCACAAAGCTTATTAGAATCTTTTTTTTCTTGCTCATAGTGACGTGAATCCTATTCAAGGGTGTAATGAAGGCTGTGTTCGTGATTTCCAATTGTATTACTCAATATTAAAAGTGTTTCCATTATTTTTGACTCCATGTATGTCAGTGATCCTATACGATGGGGATTGACAGGTTCTTAACTGAAGTGTACATGTCCGCTTGTCATATAGCAGGCAGTCCTCAAGTGTAGTATTAACAACAGTGATGTCCCTTTATTACCTGTGTCAGTAAATTGTGTTAGTCAGCCAGTTTGCACAGTAGCATTGCTCTAAAACTGCAGGGAACTGAACCAGAACTTCATAGGATGGTTCCAGCGCCTCCAGATTAACTCTGGTAAAACCAAAGAGCTGGTGGTGGACTTCTGCCGGAGTAAACGCTCTCCTCCGGTAAGGCAAGGCAAGGCAAGTTTATTTGTACAGCACATTTCAACAACAAGGTAATTAAAAGTGCTTCACATAAAACCATTAAAAGCATCAAAACACAAGGCAAAAGAAAAGGAGATTTCAAAAACAATTAAAAAACAGTGTAAGAAATAAAATGCAGTAGTAAAATGCAGAAATGCAGGAAATTGATTAATATATGAATTGAATGTGATTCAATTAAAGGCAGCAGCAAACAGAAAAGTCTTCAATCTTGATTTAAATGAGCTGAGGGTCTCAGCAGACCTGCAGCTTTCTGGGACTTTGTTCCAGATATGTGGAGCAGAAAAACTGAACGCTGCTTCTCCATGTTTAGTTCTGACTGTGGGAACAGAAAGTAGACCGGTCCCAGACGACCTGAGGGGTCGGGATGGTTCATAAGGTAGCAGCAGATCGGAGATGTATTTTGGTCCCAAACCATTCAGTGCTTTGTAAACCAACAGCAGGATTTTAAAGTAAATTCTTTGTTGGACAGGAAGCCAGTGCAAAGACCTCAGAACTGGAGTGATGTGGTCCACCCTCCTGGTCTTAGTGAGGACTCGAGCTGCAGCGTTCTGAATCAGCTGCAGCTTTCTGACGGATTTTTTACAGAGACCTGTAAACACACCGTTACAGTAGTCCAGTCTGCTGATGATAAATGCATGGACAAGTTTTTCCAAATCCTGTTGCGACATAAGTCCTCTAATCCTTGATATATTCTTCAGGTGATAGTAGGCAGATTTTGTAATTGTCTTGATATGGCTGTTCAGGTTGAGGTCTGAATCCATAACTACACCTAGATTTCTGGCTTGGTTTGTGGGTTTTAACATCAGTGACTGAAGCTGAGCGGTGATTTTCAATTGTTCGTCCTTGGTACCAAAAACAATTACTTCTGTTTTATCTTTGTTTAATTGAAGAAAATTCTGGCACATCCAGTTGTTGATTTGTTCAATGCAGTTACCCAGCCCTTGTATGGGATTATAGTCCCCTGGTGACATAGTTATGTCGATTTGTGTGTCGTCTGCATAATTATGATAACACACTTTGTTGCTTTCCATAATCTGAACTCGTGGAAGCATGTAGATGTTGAACAGAAGAGGCCCCAGTATTGAACCTTGGGGAACACCACATGTCATTTTAGTCAGCTCTGATGTGTAATCAGCTACAGACACAAAGTATTCTCGGCCCTTCAAGTCGGATTCAAACCAGTTAAGTGCTGTGCCAGAGAGTCCCACCCAGATTTTTAGTCTTTCTAGGAGTATGGCATGGTCGACCGTGTCGAATGCAGCACTGAGATCTAGTAACACTAAGACTGAACTTCTGCCATTGTCTATGTTGAAGTGGATGTCGTTGAAGACCTTAACAAGAGCAGTTTCAGTGCTGTGGTGCTGTCGAAAGCCTGACTGGAAAACATCAAAGCAGTTATTTACCAGTACCAGTGAACATCCAGGGAACGGACATTGAGATCGTGAGATCTTATAAGTACCTGGGTGTTCACTTGAACAATGAACTGGAGTGGACTAACCACATACACGCACTCTATAAAAAGGGTCAGAGCAGACTCTATCTGCTGAGGAGACTCAGGTCTTTTGGAGTGCAGCGAGCACTCCTGAGGACTTTCTTTGACTCCGTGGTGGCATCAGCCATTTTTTATGGTGTGGTCTGCTGGGGCAGCAGCATCTCGACAGCCGACGAGAAAGAGACTGAACAAACTCGTCAAGAAGGCCAGCAGTGTGCTGGGGTGTCCACTGGATACAGTGGATGTGGTAGGAGACAGAAGGATGATGGCTAAGCTGATGAACAACACCTCTCACCCCATGTGGGACGCCCTGGCAGCTCTGTGCAGCTCTTTCAGCCACCGGCTGATTCACCCCCGGTGTGTGAAGGAGAGGTACCGCAGGTCCTTCCTTCCTGCTGCTGTCAGGCTGCACAACCAGCTGTGCTCCCAGTAGACCAAACAACAAACACTAACAACACTATAGAAAATCAGTACAATAATTACAATGTGCAATAAAAAAATACTCTATCTGTATATATAATATTTTATTTCATTTTTAGTTTTAGTTTCGTTTAGCTGTTGTGGATTTTTGTACTTGTTTTTTTTTTACTGAGTTGATTCTTTACCGTTTATTACTTATTTATAATACTTGCTGCTTTTGTTTCTTTTTTCTTTTTTTACCATGTACCTTGTGTGCACTGTCCACTTTCCTGCTGTGATCCTGTAAATTTCCCCACTGCAGGACAAATAAAGGATGATCTTATCTTATCTTATCTTATCCAGACATGATTCATATAATTAGTTACACAAGTGTTGTTGAGTAAGTCAGCATGTTTGCTGTGAAGGGGTCAGGTCTGCAATTAATAAGAGCTCCCACTAACCAGCACTGTGCCATGTCTTTGAGCTAATATTACATCTGTACTTTCAGGTTGTCAAGAACTATTTAATTGCAATCCGATCACTCAAAACACATTTTAAATCAAAGTGTAAAAGGGTAAACTCTTTTTATCTTTAATTTTGATTCATCATGAAACACAAATCTTGATCCAAAACACTTTAGCACAAATACAAATAACCACACATCGCCAAGTTTATTTGTGACACATCTCATATTATTTGATGCGAATCAGAGAAACATTTGTTATTTTCACCACAACTGGGAAGTCTAACAATGTGTTTCAGATCCATGAGCAGGCTGAGTCGCTGCACAGCGTTCTGCAGCAGTAAACAGTTTAATATATGTCTTTAGAAAACTCTCTGTCTGCATTGCACAAGTCTGTCACACTTTACTCATCATTTATTCATTAAAAATGGAAAAGAAAAGGGCAAAATAAATCAATGTTAAATTAATAAACCTTATTCATTAGTATATCCGGTATTATTGATGATGCTGAATTGTCTAAAAGAGAGAATATACTGTCTTTGCTGTAAAAAGCACCATAGATTAAAAACCTAAATCAAGGAAAAAGGGGGTTTGAGATTCTATTCACAGAAAATCAAGCTGGAGTAATTCCCTTCAAAACGAAAAAAAGTTCGACCAACTTTGCTGAGTCCACTGAAGGGCAGCGTCGGGGAAATAATAAAACATCTCTGTGAGACACTTGAGTTGCACAGTGTACGTGTTTTTGATTCTTTCAAAGATCGAGTGTGATAATCTCGACGTATCCACGTCCTCATCTTCAACTGACAGGCAGTTTTTATAATCTGTGAATGGAGCAAATAAGAAAATAAGGAAAAGTACTGAGAACATGAATAAACTATTATATATTGAATTCTCTAATGTACATGGCAATTTATAACAACCCGACAATACATTTTCATAAATCCATGTGTTGCATATTACATATGGCACTGCAGAGAATAATAATAATATTTATCATAATAATTATAATAATAGGTTTGTATCACTATCATGGTGTAGCGCCACACTCCCTCTGTTTTCAAATACTGACTGCAAAGACATCGTACTCTTTTTCATGTCTCACCGTGGTCAGAGTCAAAGACCTGTGGTTTGGACCAGCCGAGACAATCTGCCTGTGAGTCAAACTCCTTCAGCTCAGCATCAGTGACATTCTGTCTCCTACCTGTTAAAGAGGGGACACATTGGAGGTGACAGCCTCGTGATGATATTCTGTCTACACCAGTCACATCTCACTCAGTGCGTGTTTAAAGTGCATGCTATTAAAGGCCTGTTAGAGATGAAAACAAAATACAGTAATACTAGTGAGCAATACTTTCAGGATGTTAAGGTCTGTTTGTCAGTGGGTTCACCGCTTCCAGACTGAAATATCTCAACCACTATCAGATGGATTGCCTTCCAGTTTTGTCTAGACATTCATGTTCTCCTCTCGGTGAATTGTAATAACTCGGCAATCCCTTAATTTCTCCTCTAGAGCCTTCATCAGGTTACAATGACAATTTCTCCAATTATTTGGTTCATTACCAAACACTACATTCCAATCAGTCTCAGCTATGCATGTGCTTGGTGCTAATTAGCACCTAAGATGGTGAACATGGGAAACATTATACAAGCTTAACATCAGCATGTTAGCATGCTGGCATTAGCATTTAGCTCAGCTGTTCCGTCACAATTTAGTCTTGTTCCTATCTGCTTTATATTACTGTATATCACCATAGTTGGAAATATGATCACATGTTTTCATATTTTATCCCTCTGTTCTCCTTACTGAAGAGAAATAAAACGCCTTCATCGTCCTTTACAACGAAGCAGTCAGGACAGCCACTCTGCAGCAGCACAGCTGATTGACCCTTTGGAGTATCTGTTGGAAAAATGTGGATATTAATAAAACATGAAATGGGTTAAGGTAAAACTATAACATCCAAATCATATTCACACTATATCTGTATCAAAATGTAAAAAATACAAATACAAGATTTTTAAAATGATAAAAAATATTACTTTAGAGAATATAACAAGATTGAGAAATATTACTAAAACGTGTGCAACATATCTATTTCAGTGTCCTACAAATCATTTGAAAGCCTATCAGAGGGCTCAAACGTATTTGCACTATCAATTATTATTATTGTATTATTATTATTATTATTATTATTGTCATTAGTAGTAGTAGTAGTAGCAGAAATAGTAGTAGTAGTAAGAGTAGTAATAGTAGTAATAGTAGTAGTAGTAAGAGTAGTAATAGTAGTAATAATAGTAGTAGTAAGAGTAGTAATAGTCGTAATAGTAGTAGTAGTAAGAGTAGTAGTGGTCTGCACTGTAACACATTAACATAGTGATTAGAAGACGCAGAGACAAAGAGACAATTTAACAAAACTCTTACTGTTGATGTTGACGTCAAACAAGGTGTTGTTCTCATACAAATAATCCTCTGAATCTGTATCGCAATATCCATGACTGCAAAGAATTTATTAAATACATAACAACTGAAAATACAACTTTACAGGACACGGTGATGTGTGTACAAATACTCAACAAGTTGAAAGATTGCTCACATTTTATACTTAAATTCGGCAGTGTAGATGTTCGGCGTGTCTTTGGAGGTCATGATCACTTCAATACTTGACCAAAAAACAGAAGTCACTATCGTTGAAACCCAGCAGCTTTGCGAGGAAATGGCGATGAAGTACCAACTCCCACGCAACTGAAATAAGAAAAGAAGGGACTCTTGTTCATTGATGAATTAATAATAGTTCATTTGTAAATGTTCAGGTTGGGATCAGTTGAGTTTCATCTAATAAAGCAGTTTGGAAAATACAAAGTTAGTGATAAATGTGGAACTTACATCTGGAGCTTTGTCCACTGGCTTGAGCAGCTTCTCACAGGCCAGCGACGCAGCCTGGCACACTGAGGAGAGACTCAGCACAACAACAGCAGCGACACACAAAGTCTTCATGGTGGCTCTGACACCTGTTTGTCTCTCTGAGGTCGCTCTTATAGAGAGACCTGAGATATCACTGACCAATTATTGTTGTGCCTCATCTGCTCACCCCTGCCCTAGTGAGTACCACCCCCAACTGACCGGAGTGATAGCATTTTCAGTAAGCCTTCATGTTTACCTATCAAACTGCCATGGAAACACTGCCGTTACCAAACTGGGGGAAAAGGGACCCGGGGGTCTGTGAGGGTTGGGGTTTCATGTCTTGCAGTTGTATGACAGTATGGTGCGTGTGCACCAACACTTTCAGGATCAATTCTTCCACATTTTGTCAAACACGACCAACAGCGTGTCCCAAATCCATGCGACACACTGAGATTTTGATGCTGGCTCACATGTACTAACATGCAATAGAAGCATGCACAGCCGGCCCGACTATGTCAACAAAGCATTTTAGTGCAGAAGATCAGATGACAACACACACAGGGAGGGAGAGAGACTTTGTTCTCTGTTCAGTTAATCATTACTCCACTATATCTTCAAGCTAAATTGTGTTTGCTGCCATATCAATGTTCAGAATGTTGAATACAGATTACTTAAGAATAATATTAGATTTTCTGTTTGGGACATTTAAGTGTGACCTTCCAGAGAAGCAGTGTGGTTAACGCTTCAGTGAAGGTTGTTGCAGAGTTCAAAGTTCTGGACAAGTTATACGTAGCATTGCAATGTTTTAACTCGAGTTGCCCAAACAGGAGAGCAGGTGTCTGAAAGAACGTTGGACCTCAGATTTAGGAATAAAGGGGTTAGGGTTACCAACAGCCTTGGCAACCGGTCCACCTTTGTGAGACCCCGTGTCAAAATCCTTGTTGTGATATTTGATTCCTCCTTTTAAGTTTGACAAGCAAGTCAATGCAGTAGTTAAAGCTAGTTTTATTTTCCAGCTTCGCACTATTGCCAAAATGAAGCAGTTTCTCTCGTCCAAAGATGTTGAGAAATTCATCCTCGGACGACTGCAACTCCCTGTGTACTGGGATTCAACAGTTGTCACTGCCCCGCCTTCAACTGGTCCAAAATGCAGCAGCCAGGCACCTGACAGGTACAGATGGAACATATCACCATGGCGTCCCCCGATTTAAACTCAAGCTCAGGACTGACCGCGCAGTTGCAGCTCCACTGTGGAACAGCATCCCCCTCCCACTCAGATCTGCCCCCTCATTGACTCTATTGACATTTTTTTATTGTGGATGAACATCAAATATAAGACCATGGGGAAGGGCATACCCTGATTTAAATTCATTGTATAGCTGTTTAGCTAAACATAATGTATTCCAATATCACAGATCTGCAATAACTCTTCCACAAAGCTTATTAGAATCTTTTTTTCTTGCTGTGTCATAGTGACGTGAATCATATTCAAGGGTGTAATGGAGGCTGTTTGTGATTTCCAATTGTTTTACTCCATATTAAAAGTGTTTCCATTGTTTTGACTCCATGTATGTCAGTGATCCCATACATGGGGATTGACAGGTTCATATTAACTGAAGTGTGTACATGTCCGCTCGTCATATAGCAGGCAGTCCTCAAGTGTAGCATTAACAACTTTATTAGCCTTACCGCGTCAGTAAATTGTGTTAGTGAGCCAGCTTGCACAGAAGCATTGCTCTAAAACTGCAGCTAAATAGTATCCAGACATGATTCATATAATTAGTTACACAAGTGTAGTTGAGTAAGTCAGCATGTTTGCTGTGAAGGGGTCAGGTCTGCAATTAATAAGAGCTCCCACTAACCAGCACTGTGCCATGTCTTTGAGCTAATATTACATCTGTACTTTCAGGTTGTCAATAACTATTTAATTGCAATCCGATCACTCAAAACACATTTTAAATCAAAGTGTAAAGGGGTAAACTCTTTTTATCTTTAATTTTGATTCATCATGAAACACAAATCTTGATCCAAAACACTTTAGCACAAATACAAATAACCACACATCGCCAAGTTTATTTGTGACACATCTCATATTATGTGATGCGAATCAGAGAAACATCCAAAGATCCCCCTCCCACTCAAATCTGCTGCCTCATTGACTCTTTTAAGTCCAGGCTCAAACCGCACGTTTTAAAGGGTGTTCACACCTTTAGTCTTCCTGATGTGGCTAATTTAATACTTTTTAATTTTTTTTAAACTTGTGCTTATGTGATGCATGTACCAGATTTCTCCATCCAACAGTATTATTATTATTATTATTATTGTTATTACTTTATTATTATTATTATTATTGTATTCTCAGAGCCACTGTATTTGGTAAAGCTCAGACTGATATATTGCAAATTATTTAAATGCATGATCTTTTGTGAATACAGAAAATTGACTTGGACCATCAGTCTGGTAAAGAAGAGCACAGACGGCTAAAACCCATTATATCCTTAATTAATGAAGTTATCAGTGCAAAACGTTAAGACATCTTTTATAATTAGGATTTTTCGGTCCAGATTCTCTGAAACTTTTTTAAAAAGCGGAAACGTTCATTTGTTAGGTCTTCTTGTTGATTTTAATCAAAAAAGACGGAGCAAGTGTCATTCTGGAGGAGGGTTAACACCAGTCAGAGAGATTTTTGGAATCAACCGGGAAACACAAACATTGTTCTAATATAATGACTTTTAACTCATGGTAATAGTGTAATTTATTAACTATTATAAAGCATTTAAAAAATGGTTGCTTTATTAGAATGTACCAACAAAACATGCATAAACTGTCTTGTTATTTTGGAGAGGTCTGTGTGTGTGTGTGTGTGTGTGTGTGTGTGTGTGTGTGTGTGTGTGTGTGTGTGTGTGTGTGTGGGTGTGTGTGCGCGCCTCCATTGACAGAGCAGGAAACAAGACGTATAGACTCAGTAAGCGGAAAAAGAGTTTCATGCCAGAATGTGCAATGATGGTCTGCATAAACACAACATAGGCAGCACCAGCTTTCAGTGCGGTGGCTCTGTTTGCATGTTTAGCGAGCTGTATCTTGAGTCAAGGATGTGGCTTTGTGGCTTTGTGGCTTACTTGGCCAGATAGCTTGTTCTTTAATGACTCATATACCTGAAACTGCAGTTAGATTATTGTCAAACCTGTAGAAATGTGGTATGTATGGTCTATTATAACAATAAAAATAAACTGCTAAAAAGCTCAGGACTTCCTCACAGGTTTCACAAGAGCATATGCTCGGACTCTCTGAGCACCATTCACTGTCAAACATCCACCAGAGAGGAAGCACAATGGATGTGGGACCAGTGATCTACACGTTGTTGGAGGTGCTGATCGCTGTCAGCTGCTGTCTTGGTAATGTGCTGGTTGTTTTGGCGCTGTGGACCAGTAAAAGCCTTCAACAGCCCACCTTCTGCCTCATTGTCTGTCTGGCTGTGGCCGACTTCATGGTTGGCTGTGTGGCCATACCGCTGGCTGTGATGGCGAACGGACGAGTGACGACTTCGTTCCACGGCTGTCTCTTCATCAGCTGCGTGGTCGTCCTGTTGACCCTCGTCTCAGTTTTGTGTCTCACGGCTATTGCAGTGGACCGCTTCCTCCGGGTGTATGTCCCGCTCAGGTGAGACTTTTTCTGGATTGTTTATTGTGCAGAGAAACGTGAAATAGTGCTGCTAAGTATGGCTTTGAATCACAAGGTTTATGTTTTCATCCGTGTTATCTCAATCTTAATTTCTGACCTTTTTCTTGCATGGCCTACACTATAAAGGCACTGATTAACTGTACATTGCAACAATGACTTCATGACGGTTTTATATAGTTTGTAGTTGCACCGTGCATTTTTTTAAAGAATTGGTTATATCAATAATTGAGTGTTTTTCTTTTTAGGTACAAAAGGACAGTAACACAGAGGCATTCTCGGCTTGTGGTAGCAGCGTGTTGGCTTGTTGCAATACCACTGAGTTTTGCTCCCATGTTCGGATGGTACAACCACAAAACCTTGTCCAATTCAGTCAACTCTACTATTGTCTGCCAGTTTACAGCTGTGATCCCCATGTCATATCTGGTTTACTTCAACTTCTTTCTCTGCACCCTCACACCGCTGTTGGTGATGACTGTGTTGTACGGCTACATTTTTTGCACCATACGAGGAAACCTTCGAGAGAAACCAGGCAACAGTCCCCAAAAGCAGTCTCAGAACTACCTGAAGAAAGAGAAGCAGCTGGCCGGGTCTCTGTCTCTGGTCTTGGCTCTGTTTGCGCTGTCCTGGCTCCCTCTCCACATTATGAACTGCATCGTTTACTTTGGGGGGCCGAACGATGTACCAGAAATAGCTTTCTATGTTGGCATCCTGCTTTCTCACGCCAACTCGGCTGTAAACCCAGTGGTGTACACGTTCAAAATACAAAAGATCAAGACGGCGTACCTGAAGCTCTGGAGGGAGTTTATCGCATGGGGAGAAGAAAACCAAGGAACTCAGACAAGCCAGACGACTGACAACAATCTCAGGAACAGCAACTTGAACAGCGTGGCCAAAGATGAGTGACGGCAGTTTTCCTTAGTTGTTCTTAATGAATGATTATACAGGAAAAATTATGAAAGCCTATCCATTATATTTGACTCATCAGAATGTATTTTATTTAGCTGACGCATGTTTTTATTGTAGAAATGTTTGATTCACAGTATCAGTTTTGTTATCAGTTACACTATATTCCTATAGGTTTGTGGTTAGCCATTTTTTTTTTAGCTGTATTTAGTTCAGCATTTAGTTCTGTACATATATTTTGTGAGTCTTTACTTTTTTATGAAGATTTACTTCTTGTCTGCTATCAACAAATAATGTGTAGTTTCCACTGCTGTCAGTTTTTAAGCAGAGCTGGGCTGAGAACTCTCCTCATACTGTACTATGTCTGTGTTGGACACACATGGTCCTCAATATATTTCATCTGACTCTGAGTTAAACTGCAAACAAGTGTACTTCCCATATCGTGTTCTATTAAAGACGTAGTTTCACGCCTAACAGGAAGTGAGAATCATCTGTGACATGTATCTGTTGGAAATACTTTGTAGTTTGAAGCGCTGCTCCATTAGACTTTGTTCTTGGAGTCATCAATTTTGTTAAAAGTATTACTTTATGTTATTACAACTGATTTATTATCACTTTCCATTTAAAACACCTGATAGTACATATGAAAGTAGTAGAAAGATATTATGACATGTATTTTAGTATGTACTTCTTTCATAAGAACACCTCTTTCATTCACTGGTGCACTGTAAAGCAAATCTCCATGCAGCTTGTGTAGCAGTTGTGCTCTCCGTTGCGTTGTGTTTAATTCAGGACACGATATCTTTTGATGGCTCCAACCAGACGTTTATTCATCGGACAGAATATTGCTGGTAAAAGACAGAACAGCTTCACTGACTCTCATCGACAACGTTGTGGTCACAAGCTCCGGAACACATGAAAACAGCTTGCTTCAGACTAGTTCATGAAAGCTGGGCGCACCCCTAGAGTCTGCAAGCAGCCAGCAGAGGGCGCTGTTACACACAACCCACTTGTCTCCATGGGGAACTAATGATACGTTGTAAATTCTATTTAAACAAGGAAATAATGTGAAAATGATAAGGATTAGCAATAACTTAAATAATATAGTAATACTAGCAACCAATAGCCAGGATGGCAAGTGGAATCATTAACTCTGTTACACTTGCAACCAGCCGACACGTGGCAATAAGAACTATTTACACATATGTTCATTTAAATGGATGGTAGTGATACAATACATGATTTAAGGTTTGCATCAAAAAAGACTGTCATCAACAGATATGTGAAATGAGGATGTGAGATCAGTGCAAACATTTCCCCTTGGTGCTTTCATCAGTGTACTGGTGTACAGAGACCAATGTCGGCAGTGAATTCTGTCAGGAGGGATTATTAGCAGCCTTAAGATCATATCTAATGTCCAGTCATCATTCAACTGTCCTATACAACACACAGTTGACCACTGACCACTAATGAGCCTACAAAGCAGGAGCTCAGTCACATCCATTCCACATCCCGTCAACTATGGTGGACATGCTACTGAAACCATGCTCCTAAAGGGATGGATTCAATTGCTGTTTATATGTAAGATTTCAAGTGGAAGCATTCTCTTCTTTATCGTGTCTAGTTGGCACAAAAAGCATAAAACATGATGCTGAGATTACACAATTAGCACTTTCTCAAAATTGGTTAAATAATCACCAGCAATAACAAAATGATATGCTTATTCTACATTAACTATTGAAACTAATAAACTATGACATGCATCTTATTTTCTTTAGTATTTTGTATGTCCATTATATATGTTTATTTTGTATACATGTTGATATTGTCTAATGTCTCCATATCGTCATGTAAGGAGACATACGATGTGTTTGTGTGTGTGAGTGTGCTTCATAACTGGTGCTTCATAACTGGTAACATCATGGTCATGTGCACTGGGGCCCATCGTAAATACCTTACGCCACTGCTCACAGGAGCAACCTGTCTCTGCCTTATGAGCAAGGCCTAGTTTTGATACTTTAAGTTCCTTTTTTTCCAATAAAGTTAGGCATTTTTGCTTACGTAAGATTTTGAATGCAGTCATTTGACTCCTCATGGTGTATGTTTTATATTGTGGTGTTGCAACTACCTGTAGCCTAAAGGGGCAGAGTGCACATACAAAAAAATGTAAAAAGTGTAAAAAATGTAAATAAAATGTAAAAAGTCCGAAAAAACAAGTCCAAATGTCATAAATATATATATATATCCCATAAATCTACACAGACTCTGGGAGTGGCGTTATCTTCGTTTAATCCCTAGACAACTTCTTTGGAGTACTTTGACCCTTCATAACAATTAAAATGTCACCTATTGAGGTAACTTTTGAACCAGCCCATCAGTGTCCCCCCCCCCCCCCCCCCTATGGTCTGAGTTCATTGGAGCCGCTGGTTGGACTGTGGTGCTCCTCGACAAGGACCAGCTTCACAAATTGGCTTGACTTCGTAAGTTAAGAGAGCGTCATTTTATTAAAGTGTGATGTTAAAATGGAATTAGCAGACCAGTGGCATTTAAGCGAGTTTTGCGGCGATTGAATTAGTATTGCAGGCCTGTAGCAAAGTTAAGTTAACTAGCTAACGCTGGGTTTCCACGTTAGCTCAACGGTAGAAATGTAAATTAACGGGTCTACGAGGTGTTCCGATCCGGTCCGCACTTAATTAACACCGGATTTACCGTGACGAATGATGCTAGTGACGTTATCTGGTTCTCACGTGGTGACTTTAAAGCCGTGACCGTGTCGGCTAACCGCTCAGCCTAGCCCAGGGGTTTGGTTATATAACTCTAAAATAACTAACTGATAGTAGAGACGGTAGTTGTCTGTACAGCTACTCTCTGAATAACAACACTGACTGCGGGTCTATTGCACGTTGTTAGGCTGTAATAATACAGCACATGTCTGTCATAGCGTTGGTATCTGAAAGATGATCATATGATAGAAAACCATGGATTGCTGACTGGGATTTGGCTTTCAACAGATATTGCCTGGAAGCAAAACAGCTGTGACAAATAGTTAGACTTTAATGATTATTTGGATTATCTGTCACTAATGTTTTGACCAATGTATCAATTATTCAGTCTAAAAAATGTCAGAAAATAGTGAAAAGAAATATCTAAACCTAAAGCCCAATGTGAGATTTTCAAAAGGTTTGTTCTGTCCAAAACCCAAAGATACTCAATTTAAAATGAATTAAAGAGAAAAACAAAGCAAGTCCTGATATTTCTGCTGCAACGAATGACCACACTCAGATAAAATAATGTGAGATTTCACATGTGAATCCTTCATTTTGTTTTTCCATAGTTCCTTCTGACCATGCAGCTGGTGATCCGCCGGTACCGTCACTCAGACAAGGACCCGGTGCTCACCCTCTTCAGCAATGGCATCAGGGAGAACATCCGCCCATGTTTTCGCAACGCCATGACCAGCCCTCTCAACCTCGCCATCACCCTGGCTCTGTGTGCCGCTGGCCACCTGCTCGGCTCCGTGTTGTGGGCTGTGGTGCTACCAGGAGCCTGGGTGGCCCTCGTGTACTACTTCTGTCATGAGCTGTACGCCAGCTTTGTCAGGGAGAAATTCCAGACGGACATGCAGGACATCCCTGGGAACTATCTGAAAGGACCGGGTGACTGCTTCTGGGTGGCCGAGGCTGAGGTTGAAGGGAGGACCCGGGTCTTGGGTATGGTGGCCGTGGTGGCCAAACAAAGTGGGAAGGAAAGATATGGAGAACTGTGCAGGATGAGCATCTCACCATCGTACCGTCGGATGGGCCTGGGCCTCAGGCTGGCTCATACTGCGGTGGACTTCTGCAAGGAGCGAGGCTTCTCCAAGGTGCTGCTGCAGACCAGCTCCACTCAGACCACCGCTGTGTCCCTGTACCAGAAACTGGGGTTCAGCCACGTCGCCTCACACACCAAAACGTATACTTTTGATTGGATTGTAATGATCACTAAGGTGTCTCTTTTGATTCTGGAAAAACACCTGTAGCCCCTGTCATCAGTGTCTGAATGGGTGTGAATGGGTAAAGGACACGTAGTGTTAGCTATGAACAACAACAACAACAAGAGCATATGCTCGGACTCTCTGAGCACCATTCACTGTCAAACATCCACCAGAGAGGAAGCACAATGGATGTGGGACCAGTGATCTACACGTTGTTGGAGGTGCTGATCGCTGTCAGCTGCTGTCTTGGTAATGTGCTGGTTGTTTTGGCGCTGTGGACCAGTAAAAGCATATTTCAACAGCATATTTCGAATAATTGCACTTTATTTACATTGCACACAGGAGTTAAACACAATAGATGTCTGGGAGGCTACATTTAGATAAAGTATCTTTGTCTCATGAAACAGAAACTAATATTTGTGACAAAGATTATATATTGACGTTTGCGTAGTAATTTAGATGAGCCCTCAGGCCACGAACAGAAACCAATATAGGTATTTGACCATTTCTGCCAGTTTTGACTTGACCAATTTACATATTTATACTCATCATCATAATAGTTTAAGTAGACAGGAGTTCTAAAACTTTTTGCTGCCAGGGACCCCTCACAGTGGAGAAGATTTTTCAAGGACCCCCTCTTTATAGTAACACCAATACAGAAAATACTACCATTTGTACTCTTAGATGCCATATAAACTATTTGTGTTCTAAAACTTTCAAATACTTCACGCCTGTTTCATTTGATAGACCACGTAAATACTTTTAAACGTCACGTTTTTTTCCCCCACGTAATTGATTTTAAAAGCTTCCAGAAAATGAACAGTATGCAGACTGGCGTAGTCCTAAAAAATCCAGATATTTAAAATAGCAAGTTTAAAGGTTTTTAACAAAAAAGAATGAACTTGTTGCTGTGTGTCACAATGATAATGGCGGGAATGGACATAATATGCTCCCCCATCTGTAGATACCACCTTCTTTCATGGACCCCCGTACAGAGGGCCACGGACCCCCGGGCTTTGTTTTCCTACAGCTTTGCACGGTTCAATGTTCTTCGGGAATCTCCCACAAGTCTGCCATTTTGACACTATAGGTATGACCAACAATGTGTAATATCTGCTCACTCACACTAACATTTTACAAGCAGCCCTGATGTTAACAGGAGCTGTTTCAGTCAGGAGAGTGAAGGTTGTTGATTGCGAAGTATTATTATTATTATAACAGTAGAGGGCGCCATTGATCTGAGCAACACTGAAGCACCCCGTCTGAGACGCAACTCACTAGTTTCTTGTATTTGCAGTATTTACTGTACATGATTATGAGCCCTTTACAATACCTGTAATGTGTGAGTCAAAGCACATCATGATGTGAGAATGACGGTCCAGTCCACATGTACTAACAAAGTAACTTAAGTACATTAAGGACTGTTTGCAAGTACATGTTTGAGGTGCATGGGCTTCACAGGGTATTCCACTACATTTAGTGGTTACTTTACAGATTCACATCATCCTGTAATATATGATGCATGGTTACAGATTAAACTACCCAACAGGTTAACAATAAGTTGAAGTCGGTTAACATTTTGAATTAGCTCAAATTTGACCAGCGACAACATTATAATTCTTACACAGTAATGGACGGGTAGGGATAATCCGGTAATATAATGAGTACTTGTACTTGATACTAATGCATTTTGCTGATAATACCTTTGGATTCCTACTTAAACATTTGGATGCAATTGCAAAATACAAATATATCTATCTATCTATCTATCTATCTATCTATCTATCTATCTATCTATCTATCTATCTATCTATCTATCTATCTATCTATCTATCTATCTATCTATCTATCTATCTATCTATCTATCTATCTATCAATAATTTTACTTGTCCTCGGAGTATTATTATATGGCGGTATTGATACTAAAGTAAAATATCTCAATACAGGGAAAACAACCTTTTATAATGTAAAACAGCCCTACTGGCCTGTTTTTAAGCTCACAGTTTGTTGGTTTTTATTGAGATTGAGGTGGCGGTCCATGATATTTAACCTATAGTAGTGTCAGTGTCTATGAAGGCACAATTTGTAGAATCGCCATATGATTTAATGGCGTTATTCAAATAATTCTGTTTCCATGAACAAACATATAACCAGGATACTATTGCCCGCACGATGTCTGCCTCAGTGTGTGCTTTTTTTCTTCAACCACTGGGAGGTGCCAAAGGTTTAGAATCCAACACATTGAAGCTGGAGATGCTTGTTACTACGTTGTTTTAAGGCTTGAACTAGACATGACGTGAACATTGACAGGGCACTGATGTGTATGTTGACACTGTCCCAGAGACCTCTCGTGTTTCATCCCACAGAGAGTACACGGCGTCGTAGAGGTGAACAGTTGTCTGAATGTGGACGATGTGGAGAGAAGAAGCTGCTTGGGGAGTTAAAATGCAGTAACAACAATGATAATCATTTAATAATATCATCCAATAATGTAATAATGAGACTCTGAGAGGGGCCAGTGAGTGCTTAGACTTTTAAAATTTTAAACACATTTTGGTGATAATTCTTCTGTGCTTTTGCTTAAGTGATATTTTCAATGCAGGACTTATAATTGTTATTTGTAGGAGTATTTGTATACCTTAGTATTGCTGCTTTTACTTTAGTACAACATCTTAATAGTTTTCCAAGATGTTGTGTTTTGTAACAACTGCAGAACATTTCATGAACAGTACATTTCTTTTGAGAAAACAAGTGACCTATACCATCAAATGTGGTATCAAACACACACACACACACACACACACACACACACACACACACACACACACACACACACACACACACACACACACACACACACACACATGCCTATCCCACGTGTGTTTTTGTGCTGATGGACTCAACCAGTCACCAAGTCACTCAGCAGGACTAATGACTGCTGGCTCCATTGAAACAACATAACTGTGCTGCAAAAACCTTTTAAAAGATCCAGTCAGAGTTTCAATCAATACTTATTGTTTTGCTCAAAATATTGATGTTTTTACTTTAAAGGTCACATGAACTCACTTTCTTCATCAGCGCACATGAATACTTTCCTTTTTTCTGGGGGGGGGGGGGGGGGGGTTCATGGATCAAACAATTTCACCCAGGAGACCACTGTTTGTGTCCTGTGTGAAACCAGAAGTACTGTTCTTTGTTTGACCCAAACTATGTTTTACTAAACCTAACCGCATAGTTGTGTTGCCTAAACCTAAATGTAATTGAGAACACCGTTTCAAAACGGCAAAGCGTGGTTAAAGACTTCATAATGTTGACATTCACATGTAGAAATATTGACATGAAATGTAGTTTTGGATCAGAAACAGACGTTTCTAGAAAACGTAGATATGATTATTTTTGGTTCATAAATGCTGACAGTCAACATATCTGTAGTTTTCAGAAACGTACAGTGCATGCAAACTCTTTGGACCAATCAAGATTTAGCAACATTTAGTTACTTTAGGTCTGATGCATTGAAAAGTGAAGCCAAGGAGGAAGTTATTTAAACTTGCATTCTCTCTACTGGCCATCAGGGGTCGACTCCTCTGGTTGCAAAAAGAAGTTCTATATAGAAATCTATAGCTCAGTAAACAATGTTTATGGTCTCAATCGCTAGTTTCAAGCCTCCTTCAAAACAGCATGACGTTCATTTGGTGAATTACGGTCCCATTTAGAGTAAAATAGACTGTAAAGAGTGTTTTAGGGCATGGCTACCTTGTGATTGACAGGCCAGAGCCACATACGGCGTCTCATCGTCACTCCTCCGCAGTTCAAATCGTGTCGCTTTCATTCACTGGTTGCAAAAAAACAAGATGCCGATGACAAAAAACCAAGATGGCGGTGGCCAAAATGCCAAACCCGAGGCTTCAAAAACGCAGTCCACAAACCAATGACATCAAAACAACTACGTCCACTTCTTATGTACCGACTTTGCTCTCATGACGCCGTTAGCTGACATTTTGATCGTTAAAGTCTTAAGGTAACAAAATCCACCTACTAGCACTTCTAAATCTAACTGTGAAACTATATATTTGTATGTGTTTAATCCGTATCGACCAACATGTAAAAATGACAGGCTAGCTGTTTCCCCCTGCTTACAGTCTTTGTGCTAAGCTAAGCTAACCAGCTGCTAGCTGAGGCTTCCTGTTTACCATGCAGATGTGAGTGGTAGCCTATACGTACATGTATGAAGTTGCCACTTTATTCGGTACACCTCTACAATATAATGCAATTCAATATAGCAGCCATGGAATCTGTCTATAATGTTCATTTTCTGTAGATATTGTCTGAAATGTATACGTTTAGCATGAGCGTATTTCATGAAATGTTCCTTTAAAGGCAGCCAAAATGAGTCGACATTGGGAAGATATTAGCCAATCAAATTTTCCTTTACAAAATGTCTGCAGGATCACTCTATAAACTTTATACATGTCTGAAATGAAAATATGAATAAAGTTTGTTTAAGCGTCCTATTCTCTCTCTCTCTCTCTCGCTCTGCATCTCCAGTTGATCTTTTTGTTCTTCTAAATCCCCCTTCTTCACATCTTTGTAGCCACAAACACATGACACTTGTTTTGAGTTCACCTCTACACACATGTCAGGTGACTGACACTTGGCAGCTCTCCAAAGCAAAGAGTGTGATTGAGAAAGCAGAGGTAAAGTCACTCTTGCCTGTGTTATAACACTTGGCACTGATATTGTGTGCTCTATCTGTCCGTCAAAGGCTTTGAGTTCAACACCAGTGGACAAACAAGATGGCAATATTGAGCTGTTGAGAGGCTGAGGGCACAAACATGCAGGTTCGTACCGTTAAAGGCCTTGCATGAGAGTCAACACACAGCATAAGTAAACTGCGTGATAAAGAGTTTTCACGTTGCACCTTTACACTTAAGTCAGAGATACATGATTATTTATAATGATAAACTATTTATGTATTTACTAAAATTCAACAAAGGTTACTTTACATTCAAAACACCGAATAAAGATGACATCATGATGGAAAAAATGTATTTAATAGATAACCAAAGAGGGATAGTAGAAGAAGAAGCAATGATGTCAGGAGCTTGGTGAGCAGCATAAACATGGAAATTATGCAATAATAAAAATTACGGTCTGCAAGTGAATAATATACTATCTTGTAATGAAACACACATGACAAATAAAAACAGAACTTATACGTAAATACCAAATACACACACTGCACTTTGGTTTGTTGTCGGATGGAAACTGACTGTAGATGTCTGTTTGTTTTTTATCTGACAGATGATTTGCATTCTTTATATTTGACACACAAAAGTAAAAAACAAAAGAAAAGAAAAGACAGCAGTGTTACATTAGGAGGTTAATGTCTTCGACTCAACATCCCCAACAATGAGACGTCAATATGATCCTTATTGAGTCGACTCGAACAGTTGTAAACCAATAGCGGTCCTCCAAAGGTTTTACATCAGGGCTGCGTCACACTAATGATGACGTTTAATGCACACTCTGGTTGGTGGAACCAACTCTTTTTATTGTCTTCATGACATATTCTAAAACTATCTTTATTGGAAAGTGCTTTTGTAATGCTGGGGACTCCTCGCTGTCCTCACTCTTAACGTATTAAGTTTGAACATTGAATGTTTAAATGCCAAGAATAAGAGCTAATGTACTACCTAAGCAGCCGTAACCTGAATGTATGCGAGCTGAACAGACCCACATTCAAAGCTGGGATGGTTAAAGAATTGGATTTGTATCTTGAGTCGAGAGACAATGAAGAAAATAACTCATCCTCAGCCTCTCTCAGAGGGAAGATCATCACTAAACCTGCACTGTTTAAAAAGATGAAAAAAGAAACATGCAGTGGTGGAAAGTAAGAAAGTACATGTGCTTAAGTACAATTTTGAGGTACTTTACTTGAGTTATGTTCCTCTACTTTATACTTCTACTCATTTATTGTACTTTGTACCCCACTACATTAACTTGATGAATTGAGTTGTTACTTTACAGATTCAGTTTATTCATAACACGATCAACAAATAAAATCGGACGTTGTTATAGATTAAGCTAAACAGCAGTATATAAAGTGATTAAAATGGGCCCTCTTTATCAGCTGCAACATTCAACTTTGATTCATTCATAAATACGTTTTCTGTTGGTGTACATTCTGATATTGTAAGATATTGAATGCAGGACTTTTACATGTAACAGAGTACTTGTGCACTGTGGTTTGTGCATCTTTAAACCCTCAACATTTCCACAACAGGGTGAAAACAGAGGGAACAATCTAGAGGACCATCACATCATTCAATCAGATGTTTTATTTACTGACGCTCTCCTGAATCGCAAAAGAGCTTTCCTGGAAACTACACCAAACTAAACAACAACCTCAACAAATGTAGTCAAGCAAACATCGGAAAATGTAAAACGATATTGGGTTGCTGTAACATTCCTCTCTCTTGGAGGTATTTCTATTTATGTAAACTTTTGAAAATGGTTGAAAAGCTCCTGTGAGCCTTTTTCTAGACATTGTCAGTTATTTCAGCAAGATGACCAATAAAGATTAAAGAAGATATTTTCAAGACAAGACATAAAGTGATAAAGACAGAAAAAAAAGGTACACAACGTACTACACACACATGTGTCCAACAAATGGAACAGCGGGTTCACAACAAGCTGCTTGTTGCCCTGGCAAAAATCCGCCAATTGCACAAAACCGGAGGACGACTGCCCAAGTACACACACAGCTGCCAAAATGTGTAGAGTTATTTGATCAGGTCATGTTGACAGATTGACCTTTTAATGATAAACAGACGGACATCTTTTCTGTGCGCCCCAGGAGGCAGGAGACCGCAGGGCCCTGACTTCCTCTGCAGGCCGTTACTAGAGAACACAGCTCGGGTCAAAGGAATAAACATGCTGCTGGTGACGCACACAAACCTCCCATCCCCTAGTTTATCATTTGTGTTTTTTTTACCGTAAATGGAACAAAATGTTTTTCTGACCCTGTGACCCTCTGAGCCAAAAGCTTGATAAGGCATTAGTTAGTTTGAAACAAAGGGCCAGTTCAACATGTTTTACTCAGTTTCTGTAGACATAACAGACACTGCTTTAGTGTAAAGAAAACAGTATATACAGTATATGTTGTATTGATTTGCTGATAGTTGATACAGTGTGCAAAATGTTGTTCTGATCACCCCCTGAAGCCACGATGTATTCATTTCTCTACTCCATTGGTAATTAATAATAGATGAATTCCAATTTTCCAGAGAGAGGAAAACCAGGGGAATGACATATGAAAACATCTACACTATCATGAATGATATGTACCGTAACACAATTTGGAAATGTATCAGAACTGTATTGTGTTGTATTTCATGATATTTATCTCTGCAGTCTCAGAAATCTCTTGTAGAAAAGAGACCTTCTTATATGTCTCTATCACATCTTGTATTTTTTTTATGTCTCAGTGATTTTATATCATATTTATTTAAAGCAGTCTGCCTTGTTGGTGAAATGTGCTACACAAATCGAATTTTCCTTGTTCCGGAGCTTTTGACCGCTTCATACAGTCTTCATCCGCGGTTGCAGTTTGTTCAGTTGTGGTGGATCTTGCGATGTTTAAACTTTGTTTTTCTGAGCATTTTTACATCAGCCAACATGGATTCTATGAGATGGGAGTTTAATCATCAACAGTTTCATGTCAACTGTGTGAACTCAATCTGCTGATGAAGATCATGCGATACAGTCAAAAGACATTGAGTTGAGATTGTTTTGTCAATGAAAACTCTTCACCTTTATTCCTGAACTCCTGGTTTTCATTTCCACGTCTACAAAAAAAACCTTCACTTTTGATTCTTTCACACATTGTTTGCTTTTACTGTCGGCTACATAACCGAACACAAAAAGCAGTTTGATCCCACAGAGGCTTAACTTAATGCTGAACAGAGGCAAGTCAAGTTGTATAGTCCTCTTTCGAAGAAAATGACTTACAGTGAAATAATATTTATCACCCAATAAACTGTCACTGATGCATTATTGAGAGTACCTACCTCACAGCTTTTACAAGAAACATTTACCAGCAGCTAAAGCGCTCTAAATATTCTTCTGATCATCGAAACGCTCAGCACACAGAGACGAGAAACTCCAGCTTGTTTTTCAACTTTCTGTCCTCCGTTGTAAAAAAAAAGAAAAAAAAAAGCACAACGAGTTTCCAGCGACAGATCAGAGTCCTCCAGCAGGAGACCTTGAGGAGGTGATGTTGGTGTGATTACGCAGTGAGAGGTTATTGATCAGATGGGCAGCTTCATCAATGTGTAATAACCTCTGTGGAGAGATCAATCACTCTATGGCGCCGCTGGGCCTCCGACCTGGACGGCACGCGAGCCTGCACACACGCAAACAATTGTACATTAACGTGTCGCTTATTGTTTTAATATCTTTATCTGATACTTTCCCATTTTAGACAGCAAATAAAGATGTAAAGGCTTAAAATGTCTAAATGTTTGGTGGTGAATGAGTCTTCGGGATGTCCCAATTAGAGGACAGTCCTCAATTTTAGTCTCAGATTTTGGACGTAATCTTGCTAAAAACTGGAAAAGCATTGTGCAAGAGTGAAACATTAAGTTGCATAAAGAAACACAATATCTCTCACATCTGTCCATTACATCTGGGTATATTTCAGATAGCCGGGTAACCCGGTGTAAGACCTTGAACTGTTAATCGGGCAGAAGAAAAGCTTGTTTGGCTCTTATCTGTCGCCTCTATACCGCGACTCATCAGTGAAGTCGCTGACCAGCTCTCAAGCAGCTCTGGTTTCAAACACATCAACATTTAACAAAAAACAAGTATAAGAGAGCAGCCATGACACGTTTAAACTCGTTGCATTTGCTTCCTGTTAAAATGTTCTAATGTACTGAAAGTATAAAAACTAAAAGTACTCAGTATGCAGAATGCATACTGAGTCCTTCCAAAGTGTTTTATTAATAAATCATATTCTATTTTTATAGAGCATTTAAATGCTGTAGTTCGTTCGAGGAGCCAATATTCGATACTTTGTATAGTACTGTGTCATATCATACAAGCATAACACAAAAACACATGTGAGATATATATATGTGTGTGGATTGGCCTGTTTGTCCCCCTCATTGTCTCAATTTAAATATGTGGCATACAGTGTCCTAATTGTAGTTTAATCTTTTGCTTTGTGTGTGGCGTTTATATATTTAACTCTGGCTTAAGATATCTAAAATGATTGCTGTGTATGTACCGGTATGTGCTAAGCGAGTTTGTTTATCGTGTTCCTGTGACTATGTTGACTCAAATATTTG
Source organism: Melanostigma gelatinosum (assembly GCF_949748355.1). NCBI lineage: Eukaryota > Metazoa > Chordata > Actinopteri > Perciformes > Zoarcidae > Melanostigma > Melanostigma gelatinosum. The sequence continues at coordinate 21,201,653 of NC_136636.1, read as the reverse complement.
GAAATCTTGTGACTATGGGAAGGGTTTTTATTTTCCTGTAAAATTAGCAATAATAGATGTTTTATACATGAGCTGTCATACTGTGTAACCGACAGATAAAAACTTGAATCGAATCGACACATATAGGAATTTAAACCTCTGCATTTAACCCATCTCGAGCTTTAGGAGCAGTGGGCTGCAGTAAAGCATCCGGGGACCAACTCCCCTCCTTCCGTTACGCCTGTATGAACTTCTACACATGACAACTTGTGTGTTCTCTCTCCTGGCGGGTTTATTGAGGGTAAGAGGTGTTTCAAAGGGTGAGGTACTGCGTGTTATCACTGTCACATCCAAGCAAATAAGTGCTGGGGGAGAGGCATCACTTTCCACCCTGTTGCCACAGGCGAGGTCGACCGGTGCATGTTTTTTAGCTCATTCACTCATTTACTTGCCACCCCTTTCCCCCCTTACACACACACACACACACACACACACACACACACACACACACACACACACACACACTGAGGTTGTAAGAGTTCAGAGCAGGGTACACAAGGACCCCTCTGAACTCAACAAGTTGGCTCCTTTCCAACGACTATCTCACCTCAGTTATACAGCTCATAGCAGAGCAGAGTCTCCGTATCCTCCTTACCTTGTGCACACACACACACATACACACACACACACATACACACACACACACATACACACACACACGCACAGGTTAATATACTGCCGTGTTTTCCAAAACAAGTGGGTTTGCCATGGGCAAGCCTACTGAACATTTAAAGGCATTTAAGAGCATTTAAAAAACATCTTTTGATCGTCTGGATGACCTCGGGGCTTTGTTTCCCTACAACATCAACACACACAGCATGGGCACGGCCCGCACCCTGGCACCAAAGCCAGACAGATGCTTCAACAGCCAATGGAGTGATGAGGTGGTTGAAACCACATCAGACTTTGTAAACACGAATCAAGATGATAGACAAAAAGGAAAAACGGGGACATGGTAAAAAAACAAGAGGAGAAAGCATGGGAATGGTCACATCTTACAATGGGCATGTGTGGTTCCTCTAAAAAAAACACGGTCATAGAATAATCATACCAAGCCCACAAATAACAAACAGGACAAAATGATTAACCATTTCAATCTAGTTCTTAAAAAATCTTTGATGGTCACTATTAACTTGGGTTTTAAGACTTTTCTATCTTTTCGAAAAAGTTTACAAATTTTGGAAAATACGCTTATTTGTGTATTAGATGAGACTTCGAGACAAACCCATGACCTTCTGTACAAACCACAACTTGTTGCTTTTACACATAAGTTATATTTAAGGTGTTACTCGGTGAACTTTAGCTGTGCTGGAAAGCAGTTTTTGTTATCTTTGGACAGAGCCCGGCTATCTGTCTACCCCTTTTTCCAGTTTTTATGCTAAGCTAAGCTAACCAGCTGCTGGATTTAGCTCACTCTGTAGTGGAAGAGTGGTATCAATCTTCCCATTCTCAGTAAGAAAGCATATTTTCCAAAACATCCAACTTTTCCTTTGAAGAAAGCTAGATAGCTCCAGGAAAGGTAAAGAATAGGTTGACTTTATAGTGCAATTTTCAATACTGCAACAGTGTTTATTATCTGAAAAAATATATATAATCTAATCTATATATAATCGAAAATAAAAAATATATATAATCTATATATATATATCTCTTTTGTTAGCTATAGCTACTGCACAGAAACTCTCAGTATTTTGTGTGTTAGCATCCTAATATTTGCTAATTGGAGTTAATTAAAGACAGAGTACAGCTGAGGCTAATGGGCATGTGCTTTAATAGTTTTGCAGCATGATTTGGTCATGTACAAATTATTGGTTGATTATTTTGACCTGATGATGGCTCTGGATAAAAAGTCAAGAGATGATCAAATGTATTACCGTATATTTCATCCTGAGGGAAACATTAAAATGTAAACCAAATTTCATGCCAAGCTATCCAACAGGTGTCAAGATATTTCACTGCTGCTGGCACTAAAGTCAGTAGAATTCATTCTTTGGATCTTAAACGTCTGCACCAAATTGCATGGCAATCCCTCCAGCAGTTGTTGAGATATTATGACCAAACAGACATTGCCACCCATAGAGCCACTGCGCTAGCATGACTAAATAAAGCCAGCACTACCAGTGCTGGCTCTCGCCTTGTTGGCGCCCAAGCAACATCTGGAAATGCAGATGCAACACACACATTCCTGCTGCTGATGGCTTCCGGTATTTTACAGATAAAGAACTTCAGATGCGAGCAGTTGTGACTAACATCATTGGTAGGAATAAGTCACAGACCTGTCAAACTCAAAACAAAGGAGAATCTTTCTCAAGTGATTTGGGAGCAGTCTGCCTCAGCTTTTAAATTTGCCAGCCACCGTTCTTGGTGGTTTGATCAGATGGAAATGCAAGTTAACATCATCTATTGCAGACGCGATGGGCAAGCACTGATATGTTGTTGTTTTCTTTTGTCTCCCCTAGCATTTAGTTTAATTGTACAATAAATCAGCATCAAAACAGGGCTTGTGCAACTCATTTCTACAGGGGAAAAAGTAATTTGTAATAACTTGTTCTGCCTTCCTCTTTGCCCACATGTGAACACCTCTGGCACACAAACAAACACACACACAATTTGCCACTAAGAGGGAGTTCAGTTTGAGCAACAACAGTGTCTCAACACGCTTGTTTTGATGGTTTTCATCCCCATTTCCGAGTTTCTCCCCGAGTGTTTACTACGTTATTGAGCAATGCAGTTCTGCTCCCAATGAAACCTGATATTGTTAGAGTACGCTCAGGAATGTTTTCAACCCGGGGAGTGGCAGGGTGTGTTCACATCTCTTTGTTCGTTCCTGAAACGCCTCCTGTGAGGCTCCACTCTTTGCTCACTCTCTCTTTATGAATGAGAACTAACACATGCCACATGTCATGCAAGAATGAACGCACAACATTTCCTGGAAGTGTGCATTAAGGGCTCCTCTCTGCAAGCCAGTGCTCTGGTTACTGTTGTAACAGATGTGAAGAACTATCGTCACTCTGTAGTAAACAACACTGTAATCCATCCAGGAGGTGTTGTGCTCTCATGCTTGACACGGTTTCATCTGTTCACACTCACTCTATATAAAGAACCATGAAGGGGTTACTCCGTCGATGTTTTTTTTCCGGTGCTCAGACCGTGGAGGGGGAACATATCAGTGTTCCCATCAGCTCAGTCATGTGGAACAGACTTATTTGTCTGTACACTATGTACAGACAAATAAGTCTCTTCCACATGACTGAGCTGATGGGAACATATCAGTGTTCCCATCAGCTCATGTGGAACAGACGTATTTGTCTGTACACTATGTACAGAGAAGTTATTTGCCATCAAGCCTTTGTAACATAGGCCTGCACCAAGAAGAGACTGGTGAGTGATGATAGTACAGTTAGTACAGAGATGCCTGATCATAAGACCCAAACCAGCATTATGGGAAACACTGTACAGACTTCTACACAAGTGAGTGCCGGGAATTGAACCTCAATACCCAAGATAACTCTGAAATGGACACAAAGAAAATGAGCACAAAGTGTTTTCAGCCACATGTCATGGCTGGTTTTCTGCTCAGTTGTCATTCATACAGCATCATGTTTCCTGACCAGCTATTATGTGGGATCTGCAGCATTATGTGTGTGGCCCAAACTGCAGCCGCTATTCCCCAACAAAGTACAAGAACTGTACTTTGAGCAATGGCAGAGATGGTATCCAGTAATTCATCAAAACCCGGCATTCCATCCATTTTGCTTTTTATGTATCATTTGATGCAACTTTTTTTGCTGTGAAATGGGCACAGTTAGGTTTCGGCAAAAAAAAACACGAAGTTAGGTTCCAGAAATACATCATGGTCGGCCTCAAAATAAGTACGCAAACTAAGTAAAAGATAGACAAAGTGACAAACAACATATATTCACTCCCAAACACCGACGCTTGGTCAGTGGCCCTAAGCGTCAAACTATGATGCTCATCGTGTCTAGTGTGAGTTTTGGACTAGTTACATGCATAGTATCTGTTGGAGCCATAATGTGGTTTTGTTGTTTTCTCATGTCTTTGAGGGAAACACGGGGTGGGTACACATGCAGTTCTGACATTTAACAGTGGGTGGCACATAAACCTAAAAGTGCATATGTGTAAGTGCCTGGCAATGAGGATCAGGTGTGTGTGGACGGGAAGCTAACAGTTTTTGACTGTGTCAAGGGGCCATGTCAAGGTGTAAAGGTGTCAAGGTATCGTGTCAATGTAGCGTGTCAGCCGGCATGTGAGCTTGTTGTTTCAAGGTCTTATAGTATCCTGTAAAGTATCCTGTATTCTGTTACGGTGTCAATATGCATTTGAACAAATGGATCAACGGATCTAAAGAAAGACAGCGCATTGGACAGTAAAATGTTTGTGGAACACGCGTCCGAACAAGTTCTCCCGTTCGCCCCCCAGTGGCTTTATGGATATTTGTTAAAGTCACGACAATATCCTCTCAAAATAAACTGCTTAGGCAACAAAACCACGTAATTAGGATTAAGAAAAAAGCTTGGTTGACTTCAATTTGACTGACTAAAATCCCAAATCTAAATCCCAAAGCGAGCGATAAGTTATGTAAGACCTGCAGTCAACAAAGCTACACTTTGTGGATGTGGCTGTAAACTAAGTGTTCAGGACACTTTTGCATCTCCATCTAAGTGTTCTTTCTCATTTGTATCACTCCTTACAGCTTGATTATATCACATATAGTTAAATTCATTCGGACTCAAGTAGTTTGAGGAGCTTTTCTAAGTTTGTTGTTTTGTTGAAGGATGGCTTCTTCGGTCACAAAGCACCATGAAGCTCAAATGAGGCAATATGAGCTGAAGTTTTGTTATGTAAACCTATCAGCGTTCTATCATGCACGGCCTCCTTTGAATGCCCACTAGCAGGCGGGCTGACAGGACATCGGTGTATGATGACATTCACCAAAGAGCTCCTGTTTATAATGATAAGATAACAGAGGCAGGGCAATGGGTTGATGAGGCCATGGGAGCACACTGTATCTGAGGGTCAAAACTTTGACAAATTCACATCTGAGGCTCAGGTCAGCGGAGAAGCCAAAGTGCGCCAACGATGTAATCAACGAGGTTGATTTGGGGCCATAGAAGCCATGGTGACATAACTACAGCAGTAAAATCATAGTGCGATACCTATTTTTGTTCACTTATATTCATCACTGCTGCATATGAAGCAGTCTTTAAATGACTTACCTGATTGGGTCGTATAGTTGACAGTACCAACAGAAAACATCTTCAACTACAAATGGGAACTGAGTGCAGATCTCCGTCAGGTGTGTCTGCAACGCTCATTGCTGTAATGTTGATTGAACAAATACAAAACACACAATCTAGACTCGGAACATAATTCCGGAAAGGGAATCTAACATCAGCCCAGGCCAAAACAAACCACGTATACAGCGCCGGTATTTTTGTCTGTTCACTGTTAAGTTTTAACTACACACAAAAACCGCTTCTCCTCCTGCTTTTGTATATGCATGTGCAACCAATCACTGATCACAGGCAGAGATTATACCATCTGGTTAAAGCAAGCGGGGTGGTGATGCTGACGGTGGACAGTTCTGGGTGACTGTAGTTCCTCGTGTGGTGTTCACTTTGATTTATCCATTACATTTTGCATTTTTTACACTGGCCTGGCACTCCGGGCCAATCAGCTGGCCCAGGCCACCGGGGATTTTCCAGGTGCTCCCGATTGCCAGTTTGGACCTGTCCAGAATTGGCTAACACCCTGTCTAGTCTGCGAGTGTATCAAACGTGTTTTTCACTGGCACATCGAGCACAACAGATACGCTGTCATTGTAATCTATGTGTCTGCACTGGCTTTGTGCAGGCGCACGTCTCAGCTCCAACTCACGGGTGTAACTGCGACTTGAGGCTTTCATTTAGGCTTCAGGTCTGTTATTTCAACAACAAACATGAGGTTGATGCCCAATAAAAGAAAGGCATGAAATAACTGCAGAGGCAGTATTTAAGCAGTCAGTTTGACCACTTGCAGCCTCTACCGGCTGTGGGCCAGTTACGAGTAGTGAGTCAGGAGTCAGCAGTCAATCAATGGTATCAAGAATGTGTGAGTCACTGCAACCATTAGAGGTCCTTGAGCATGCAGCAATAAATGAGCGCTCAAAATATTATGTAGTCTGGTGCAGCAGTATGCAAGATTAGCCGTGGACAGACACAGAAATGCACACACTCAAACACACACACATACGACCAATCTAACTATCTCCTGGTGGAGATAATAATAGATATCACACGAAAGTGCCTCATAGTAACTTCATAGTAACCATTGACCTCGTCAAATATCACTGCACTTGTTGCACTCCGTCTTTAAATTCTACAGACGTTTGAACCTGTTAACTTATTGGCTCCATGCAATCAAAAAGTAGGGTAGCACATACTGTCAGTACATCAGTGTCATATTAGATCACAATATTTGCTACCTTTGGTCAGATATTCTTTCACCTCTCAAGGTCTCAGAGTGTGACTGACCCACTTACTCTCTGAAAAAATAATACATATACTCTACCTCCATCAAACTTTGACATTGAAACCACACAAGAAACATTTTAACACAAGCATGTCAATGGGGATGCTCCTTTATGTCTGGATCCATTTAATGATTTTTGGAGTACAAAATTCAGGATACAACTGGCCAAATGCTTTCTAGTGCAGCTATCGTGATAATTGAAATGCACAACATCAGCTATCTTCAAACAAGACTAAACGTCATCAGCGAGGAACAGTGGCGCTTGAGCTAAATGCTAACATCAGCGTGCTAACATGCTCACAATGACAATGCTAACATGCAGATGTTTAGCAGGTATAATAATCTCAATTCAACACATTGACATGCAAACATGTGTCATAATTAGCCTTAAACACAGCTGAAGCTGAACGAAATATCATGAGTTTTGAATGGCCAATCCATCTAATAGGTGATATTTCAGTCTGGTCAGTGGGCCAGTCCGAATTACAGTGAAGTCTTTATTATATTTATTATATTATAAGAACCCATGGTGACACAGATGTCACAGGCACTTTAAATGTCCTGGATAGTTGCTTATACAGTTGTATCCTTGATTTTTACTTTTGAAGTCCCTCAGTGACACATACTGAACATCCTGGTGAGGTCATGTGACAGTGAGTTAATTTGTGTACCCATGACATCACTTCCAAAATGGCTGCCTGACTGGTCAGCACATTTCACAGAACCTTTTAATTTCAAAAATCTTGTTTTTGTTGCTAAAGGTAAGTTTCAACACATTTAACAATTCTAATGTGTTGATAACATGTCCTACTTTTGTGATGGCTAATTTCCACTATGACTTATCTATCTATTTTTATTGTCTGACCACTCAGTGTTTTGGCCTTTTTTGTATTAACAAAGTTAATCAATGTCAGACATGGTCAGTAGGGGTCCTCTCAGGTTGAGTAATATTGGGTATGGGTCTTAATCAGGGGCATGATACTGTCAACTTAGATAGGGGGCTGAATGGGGACGCAATCAGTGGACCAATCAGTGATTAACCATTCAATGGTTAACCACTGAATGATCACTGTTGTCCAGATGTCCTAGTGATGAGCTCCTCCTATCCCACAATGTGCTCAAGGCCTTTAGAAGTCGTACACAACCAACACTCTGGGTGCCTTCCTCCTTCCGACCGTCCGTATGACGATTGAACCTTCTCTACACAGAGAATAAAGACTCTAAGGACAAACTTCTTTTCTCAATGTTTCTTGATTTCAGTATCATAGGACTCACTCGGTACTATTGAATAGTTTTTTCCATCACACTTTAGATCTGAACTGTTTTAACCACGTTTATCAAACTAATTTATGAATAAAAGGTTGTGAAAATATTGTTGTGACAGATATGTAACATCAGGCTTTTAAACTTATAATAGTCTCAGAAAAAACAATGTATATCACATTGTTTTTTGTCACAATAACAAAAATAGTAATGAGCTGCTCAATTGACTTCAATTATTTTTAATTAAATATGTTCTGTTGTTGAATTCAATTTTAGTAACATGTATGATGAAAGAATTGTTGCATATCAGTAAATAAAACACTAACAAGATTTAACTATCCTATTTTAGTAATTGCATTATTTATTTTTTGCAGTGTGGATTATAATGAACGATACAGTGTTCAGGATGCACTGAATATCATCCAAGGAGAAGACATTTTTGTCTTGTAAAACAAATCTGAAAACAATTTTTCGGTTGCAAATAAAAAGGCATAACTTTGCTACTACGCCAAAAAAAAGGATTGATTTTAAAATGAGTAATACATTCATACGTAAATGCCCATTGTGACATAACATTTCAGATCTTTGGCTAAAGGGTAGTATTTAGAAAATATTTTCAGAACAGTGTTCCATGTGGTCCATTTAGTCTGTTTTATACCTTCTATAATTTTCCTTGAAGGAAAAATTGGTTGGGGGTCAACGGGAGGTTTGACTGTATTTGAAACACAAGAAGGTCAGTCAAGCGGACCAGAGGACAGACAAAGGCAGCTTCTCAATGATGTAATTTCATAGATATTATCCAAAATTGATAGTCGTTGGCAACATTCGTCAAGATATCCCTACATTCATTCTGTTAATTATTAGAGTCAGAGAAGCTGTCCTAATTTTCTACGGAGTGCTACCATGACTTTTCCAGGACACGTAGTTCACTCTCAGCAGCAGTTCACCTCAGTCACCTCGGCCTCAATTGACTGATCTCTTCAAAAGGAACAATACAGTGCTAATATTGTGCATTTTGGGGAGCAACAATGATGGTTGTCGTGAAGAACCTTGTTACCCTCAGACATATTTTTGACCCTTATATTTATGTCTTTCCCCTTTCCAAGGAAAGGCCTCACTTCTACAAAAACACGTTCCATTCCTTCAGCTTGCTGTTGTCAGAGAGGAGGGAGGGAGGCCCTTCTCCAGCCAGGGAATCCCGCCCCAAATACTGAGGCAACAGCAGCTTCAGTGTGCATAGGAGGAGGTCAGCAAGTTCACGGAGATCTCCTTCCTGACCAGCTCCAGCCCTTCCCCAGCATCTCTATCAATCTGAATGACTTACTTTCTGACTGGAGTCGACAATCTATAGGCTTTTGTGAGACCCATCAAATAAATAAAACCGTTATTTATCAGCGAGACAAATCTTTATGTTTCATGGCATTTACATTGGCTCGATGTCAAGAATTGCAATGCTCAATCAAGGCCACACTGAATGTGCAACCAATCGGGATGCATTGAAAAACTGTGAATGACAGTTAAAGTTGTTAAACAGCGGGATTGGAAGTCTTTTGCCTGCACTGTCGACGCTGTTTGCCGCGGCTGCACGTGCTGCTGGGAGTGATGTGGGGCAAAACACACGGCTCGAGGACATGGTGGTGGGGTGCCTCTTGCATAACTCCACTTATGCTCTGTTGTAAATATTTTCAGTCTTAGTGTAAGGGTGGGCTTTGGGGAGGGGGACACCTCACATTCTAGGTCAGGCGGTCTGTGAGGCCAATGTGACTGTACAGAGCAATTCCATCTCTACTGTGGATCTCAACTAATCTCCCATGTGGCCTCCGCATCCATTTTTTTCTCGGCAGCACGGTGGTCTGTACGTGTGGAATGTGCATGTTTGTGTGCATGCGTGCCTGTGTTTCTCCTTCGCATGCGTATACGGAGCGGCCTCCTCTTCAAACCCAATCAGCGAACTCACTGACCTGTCAGTCGATGAGGACAGTTTGAGTCATCAGGTTTGCCTGCTCTGTGTGCTGATGATGCCACTTCTGCCTGAGAAGGTCAGCTGTCCCATATCTCAGTTCATGACTTATCTCTTTGCCTGCTGATGTCCCAATAACAAAGTCCCCATGGGTTAAGTGGAAGAAAGTTAAGACGCAACAGTGATCAAGGCGATATCTGAAAGACGAGGTGATGAAAGGGTTTCAGTGGATCAACAATGAGGGTTTCAGTCCATTCAGGAGGGTTTCTATTTTTACGTTTATTTATTTTAGTTTCTTTTGTGACGCCAACGGGTCATTTTAGTCCTTAAAGAGGACAGTCAGTCTCTTTTGGGTGTTTTGTTCCTCTACCCTCACCAAATCAGATGTAAGAGTCTGCTAATTTAATTGTTTGCCGCGCAATATATTTATTTATTTTTTGCAAAATGCCATAACTACAATTTCTCCCAAAATGTATTTATTTTTTCTATGTATTCCCTTAAAAAACGTAATTGCATACACACTGAAAACAACAGAGCTTTTCCAGCTGTTTAGCTATCGACATTTAACATGAAATTACAAACAAAAAGTATTGTGTGACATAATATTTGATGAACAAATAGAATCCTCCATTTACACATTTATTACGGTAAGAACCTCCTCTGTCAACTTTTCTACACGAGGTCAGAGAGGAGGGTATTGCGTCTATTTGCCCACGAGAGAACATCACAGAGAAAACATGTTTTCTCTGTGACTTGCACCCTGCGCAGTGCCAGCTGTCAGTGTCAGTGACACTGCCAGTGTTACCTTGTGTTAAAGATAAAGCCTTTCTCAACAACATGCTGTTGTTTAAGTAACAAAACAGAGAAAACTGACATTGTCTCTCTATATTATGCCCAAAACCTGATATTCATTAATTAAAATGTTAATATTCTGCAGTTGGCTCAAATTAAATTTGATTTGATATCAAATATTTCCATTGATATTTGAGCTTTGTGGGTAATGTAGTTTTGTGCCATACATACATTACTATTTAACTATTATTTTCATTATCTGCAAAATATTTTCTTAATTAATTGATAATCGATCAATCTATAAAACAGTAAAAATGTACAAATTGTCTCATGGCTCATGCTGTCGCGTATCCAAACACGCACAATTTACGAAACAGAGAACATTTGGTCATATAGAATAGAATGAAAGATCACTTTTGGGCTGAGATAAACTGTGTCATTCCTCCGTGAGCTCTAGAGTGATACATAGACATGTTTCCTGATGTGCCGTCACTATCGATGGGACCACATCATTTGTTGGCTCCTTCCAAAACTGTTACAAATCACCACTTTGATTAAGGTTTGGTCAGGTTTAGAGAAAGATCTTGGTTTGGGCTGAAAAAAACAAGGGTTGTTAAGTTTAGGGGACCTTCACCATTCTGGTTACAATTTTAAACGATGCAAACAAACAGCAGTCTCCCGCGTAAAAGCTGAATTTCCCTTTTTGAATTTCCCTGCCTCTTGTGTCCCGTGTTCACTTCACTTCCTGCCTTTGCATGTTTTCCCGCCTGTGTGATTGTCTGCCCCGCCCCTGATTGAATCCACCTGTCTAATCACCTGTTTAAACCATGTGTCCCCTGTGCCTGTGTTGGTCTGTCTGCTCTGTCCTGCCATGTGGCCTGCTCTCGTGTATATGTATCCCTCTGGTTTTTATTTTTCTGAATTACCTTGTCCTGTTTTTGTGTTTTGCACATTCTGGTTTTTTTTGGTTACACATTTATGAACTCCTGCTTTGCAAGTTTTGGACATTTTTTAATAAAAAAATCATGTGAATCATTCCCCCCTGTCTCTCTGCGTCTGGGTCCTTCTCCTGTTGCCCCTTTTGCCCCAACCATCAGTTTGACTGAACGGATCGTCTGGATAGTTCAACCTCTGCCTCGTAGATATAGGTCGAACTTATATTAAGTCTCCTAACTTTATAGAGGTGCAACACTAAAATAATTTGTCATTTTAGGAAGATGAGAAAATCAAGACCATTCGCATGTACGGTATATGAAGCAACTGCCAGCGGACTGTTAGCTTAGCTTAGCATAAACACTGGAAATAGAGGGGAAATGGCTAACCTCACTCTGTCTAAAAGTAGCAATGTGTTTATCAGCAGCTCTAAAGCTCATTAATCAATAATTTATATCTTTATTTTATTTATCAAACAAAAACCAAAGGAAGTCATTAAAGAAACAAAATGGACATGTTTGATGTGTGTGTTAAACCTGCTCTCGTTCAGTCAAGGTTGTTCAGCACCCAAGAGTCTGTGACTGAGAAGTTGTACAAGGGTTGCACATGGTGTATAAGTCATGCCATGTATGTGTTAGTGTATGGGGTGAGAGGGTCAGATATCAAGGAGATGTTTTCTCTAATCAACTACCGAGCTGATATCAAAAAGCTGATCAACAAAATGCATCTGAGGATTTTTATGTTATTTTCCTGCTTGCCTTATGTGCACTTATGAATGAGATAGTTTTGCAATTAGATTTTATTCTAAGAGGCCACATGAAAAACCTTAATTACTGAATGACGTGATTCTGAGGATCACCATGAGGCACCATGAGGCAGTAACCCATGTGAACGAACATGTACTCTAAGGGTTTGACGATAAATAGTAATAAAATGTGTCATTATAATAAAGACACAAATGGACAAAAGCCCTGAATATCCCCAGTTACCCACTTTACCCCTCTACAAAGAACACACACTCAAAAAAACAAACGCGCGCGCACACACAGAGGCTGCAATCTGTCAAATATTTGTCCACGGAGCAGAAGTGTGGCAGTAGTATTTGCTCTGCCAAAGTTTCGATTCTTTAAATCGCAGGTCGTTCTGAAACACGGTTCAAGCGAACTGCGTCACCTCCGATGTGGCTCGTGTGTTTATTTATTAAGAGGGGGGGGGGGGGGCACTTCCTCTGTCTATCTGGGGTCATACGACCCTTCCAACGTGGATACATGAATGGTCGGCTCGACAGCCACACCACGCAGGTCCGGTCGCTGATTGGCTCAGTCCACTTCAGGAATAAACACTCTCATGGTATAAATATATGGCGGTAAGGTGTGATCAGTTCCAAGAAACGAGAAACTCCCCAAGATAAAAAAAAAAAGAGCTGCTATTGAACATTGAATTATTCCGCTTTTTTTCTCCCCTCAAACTAATTTACAAGTTTGAGGATGAGGGCGCAGATCCAAAAAGTTCCTCAGTTTGTCGAGTTTCTGAAGAAAAAGTCCGTCGGGCTGCATCACTTCAAACCGACATCCTCTGTGTGCGTCCTGGAGGAGAAGGATGCTGCGGAGGCTGCGCAGTGCCCGCACGCTGCCTCCAGAGCGCGCAGCCTGGACGCGATCCCCGGACCCACCAACTGGCCGCTCGTTGGCAGTCTGATACAACTCCTCTGGAAAGGAGGTCTGGCAAAACAGCACGAGGCGCTGGTACAGTAACATTAATAACGTTGTCTACTTTTACATAGGAAATGCAGCTTATTTTTGTTAAACTGTCGCCGCAACTAAATGTGTTTTAACGAGCATAAACGACGTTGCATGTATTTTAATTCAATAACTTTGAACACTTACAATGCTTGTCTTAGGTTGATTATCATAAGAAATTCGGCAAGATTTTCCGGATGAAGCTGGGCTCCTTTGAGTCGGTGCACATCGGCGCACCTTGCTTGCTGGAGGCGCTCTACAGGAAAGAAGGGAATTACCCTCAGAGACTGGAGATCAAGCCCTGGACCGCGTACAGAGACCTGAGAGGCGAGGCGTACGGACTCCTCATCCTGTAAGTACACGTTTATTCGTATAGAAGGCGACGCAGTTTAATGGGGTCACAATTGTTTTAAAGCCGGTTGTATTTGCAGGGAGGGGAAAGACTGGCAGAGAGTGAGGCGCGCTTTTCAGCAGAAACTCATGAAACCGTCTGAGGTGGTGAAGCTCGATCACAAAATAAACGAGGTAAGACACTTCAAATATCGGACGTATATTGTTTATAATCGTATGTATGATCGATGCCTGACCGCTTTTGTCCGTAAATGCAGGTGTTGATGGACTTCGTTGCCAGAATTGGGGGAAAAAACGTCAGTGGGAGGATCAAGGACTTGTACTTCGAGCTGAATAAATGGTCTTTTGAGAGTAAGTTTAACTATTGTATGCATACATTAGTAATGTGGGCTGCAAGTGGATTATTTTAATTATCAACGAATCTGCTGATTATTGTCTCGATATTGTTTAATCCATAAAATGTCAAAAAAGGGACAAAACTTCATCAAATGTTCAAAAATACAGTTTGCTTTCACATAAGTCATGATGGCTCCAGTTCTATACACATGTCATGCTATTTAACCTCTATCTTATGAAATAAAATGGACCAGTAGATCATTTGTGATATCTAAAATTAGATATATCAAAACATTTTCAAGTCTTACTGAATCTGTATGTACATTCATCTCAGGCTCTGAGTCTCAATCTTTGCTCTTCTTTGTCATTCAGCCATCTGCCTCGTCCTCTACGACAAGAGATTTGGTCTTCTGCAGGATGAAGTCAACGAGGAAGCCATGAACTTCATCACTGCCGTGAAAACAGTAAGTGCGTTGCTCCACTCGTATGTGTGAACAATGGTCTGTGACACGATGAGCCGTTAGAAACACCGTAGTTCATCAGGTTCCTCTCAAGCATGAGGTCAGCTGGTCACTGCTGGGATTACTGGATCAAACCAGTGTCATCCACAGTCAGGAGGCGATGAGACTCTCAAAGGTCTCCCAGGGCAGAGGGTGCAAGAAACAGAAGATCTTGATAACATAATTGCGTCAAAGAATTCCAGTGTGAGATCATTGAATGTGAACACTCTGCCCTCTTTGTCTTGTCTGTGCAGATGATGAGCACGTTTGGCAAGATGATGGTCACACCGGTGGCGCTCCACAAGACCCTCAACACCAAAACGTGGCAGGACCACACGGCAGCGTGGGACCGCATCTTCAGCACAGGTACAAACTCACACAAAAGAATATTGCACTGCAAAACAGATCACTCTCATTTCACAAAGTTGCATCACAGTTAAAGCTCAGTTCCAGCCAGAGGATAGATAGAGAGGACAGGAACAGAGGGAGGGGGGGGGGTTGAACTGAGTGCCTCAGGGTGTTTTGTGTACTTGGCACTCTGAGTAAACGGCAGCCAGAGTCATAGTAAACCCTGTGACCTAAGAGGGAGAAATCTGCCAAATATTTGTTGTAGCAGGAGGGAGGTGGAGGGATCCCTCTTGGATGCCCGTATAATAGATAAGACAGCATGCTCAAATTCACATACAATCTGATGTATGAATCATACAGAGGAAGGAGAACTCAAAGAAAATGACTTTCATGCTGACGTAACTTGATCCGGATGACAAACACTGCAACACTGGACACATAGTATTATTCGATCTATAAAATGTCATAAAATTGTACTGAAATGTCCTACGACCAAGACGAAGGCTTGGAATGTCTCGTTTTGTCTGACCTACTGTCGAAAGTACAAATCATTTTTTTACAATGATATAAAGCAGAGAAAAGAGAAATCTTCATGTCGGAGAAGCTGGACTCTGCAAATATTTATCAACTTATTGTTTCAGCACAAGGTGTGATTCAACTCCAAACAAACCAAATGATCAGGTTCCTCCGTGTAGGTGCATCAGTTAAAGATGTAATGTTATATATTCTCTGTATCCCAAAAAACGATGCATTTTGCATATATATCGTCATGGATTTCCAAACTAACTGTACTGAAAAAGAGGATCACATGTAGAAATTAGCAAGGAACATTAAGCCAAATCACTGTGACACATCTTTACATCTTTACTATGTTCATGTTTCCTCAGCCAAAGTCTATATAGACAAGAAGCTGGTGAAGAACTCAGTCAGAGATCCGGATGACTTAATCGGGGACATCTTACACCAGAGCAGTCTCTCGAAGGAGGAGCTGTACGCAACCATCACAGAGCTACAGATCGGAGGAGTTGAGACGGTGAGCAACTTTTCCTGCTTCAAAGACGCATTTCATTTAAAGGAATACTTTGATATTTGCGAAATACGCGTAAATCGCTGAGTTAGATGAGAAGATCGATACCACTCTCCTGTTGCCACTGAGCAAGATGCAGTCTCAAAACTTTACAGACAGTTGACGAGTTTAAATGGCGGCAGCAGAAGGAGGCTAGGAAATGGCGAAGGGGCCATTAGGCCATATATTTATGAATGCGGATTAACCTTTTAAATGTTTTACCTTTCGCCTATTTTCCTTTTGAAAGAAAAAAATTAACTGTTCAGCCTCCAAAACAAACGGGTGCTCCATTTACAGTTTCTAAAGCGGAGAATGAATGTGATGTGGAGGTAACTGAGGGGCCCTTTAGGGACCCCAAACATTCTTCAGCTCCCTTCAGGACCCCTCTGAGGAATGCACTTAGAGGAGCTGCCTCAATAACTGACATCTCCTTTCTCTCTCTCCCTCCCACTCTCCCTCTATCTCCCTCCCACTCTCCCTCTCCCTCTCGCTCCCTGTGTTTACATTTCTCAGACCGCCAACTGTATGCTGTGGGCTATTTTCAACCTGTCGCGTAACCCTGTTGCCCAGAGCAAGTTGCTGGAGGAGATTAGCGAGGTGGTTGCTCCCGGCCAGGACCCATGTGGAGAGCACATCAAGAGCATGCCCTACCTCAAGGCCTGCCTCAAGGAGTCAATGAGGTACATTACGACAGGGTCATGATGTAGAGAATAGAACCAAAAAGCTCCTGGCTGCTACTGCAATCACATTATGAGAAATGATAAGCAGGCACATATGTCCAACTCCTTTCATTTATCTATTTATAAGGACATGGCACATTATGCGTTATCCAGCTGGCTCATTTTCCACCGATATGTTAAATATAAATTACACAGGCACCATGAAAACTGCAAAGTTAATACGTAAACAATGTCCACTGTTCAGTGCATTTACTTGTGCAAGGAAGCAACAAAACACAGCCAAGCAACACTGATTATAGTCATTTGATGACACATGCAGAGCAGCAATTAGTAACAGGACATAAATTAAATGATGAGATTTAAAAAACAATCTGATACAACACACAAACCATGCAGTACAGTCGAACGACACGCTT